>NC_082659.1:1339326-1645769 GCF_028023285.1 Balaenoptera ricei | reverse complement strand
TCTCCAAGTGTTAATGCAGTTAGTGCTTTTTGAAATTCTCAAAATATAAAGTAGGACAGAAAAGAAAATGTACCATTTCACTCTTTGTATGTTTTCCTTCTGAGTGGTCTCCTATGGTAATTATACGTAAAACTTACTCTGTTTACCTATAAGTTATGGATTTAAGTTAGTGACGGTGTCAGTGCCCTACACATAGGGTCGCATCATTAATTATACATTTTATAACTTTTGGGTGGATTTAATGCAAGATAGGCCAGATGCTGGGAATGTACTTTGTAGAATTACACTGTTAGACAGATATAGGGATGTTTTTTGTTTGTTTGTTTTAGATAAAGCAACTCTCTCTTCTCTATTTCAGCTCTCTCTGGCTGATTATTTTGGCTCCTCCTTTTAATGGTAGCACTTAAAATAATTTCACAGAAAAAAAAAAAATCACAAACTCTACTCTTTAAATCTCACGACTGGATAAAAGAAACCCATGGTCTAATGTTAAGATGGGTGAGAAGAATATAAATGATACACAATTTCCGAAAGGAGAGAGCAGCGGTTTACATTTCTTCTCTCTCATGCAGTAGCATTCATTTCTTATTTCTTATTAATGAAGGCTGACAGGGTGCCCACAGGTCAACAGTGATAAAATGATGCGCTAGGCACGAGATTCAGTAATAGTTTGTCTCTAGACCTTACAGACACAGTGGCTTGAGTGGCTTGTGTCTGAAGGTGATGACGATAATGACCTGTAGGAAACAATCCCTTTATGCAGGTGCTGAACAGCAAGATAGGTAAATACACCGTTAATCATATTATCGTTGAAGTGCACGTAGCCATCGCTCAATTATCACTGCTAATGAAGAGGAGCAGTAGAGTGGGTGATACAACATGGCCGCTAGAATCATTTATATTCGAGTCAAAATGACTTTTTGTACTTACATTTGAATATAATTGTGTCTGATATTCTGGGACTCCTAGCTGAGCCGCCCGGTGGGCAAGAGGGTTCCCGCCGATGCATTTGCTGCTCGTTCCCTCCTAGAAGCAAAGGCAGCTCACGTGCTTGTGCCTGTAGGAGCCACTCAGGAAGCTTGGGCTCAGCTCCCTAAGCCCGTGCCTGGCTCAGATCTCTGTGTTTGCTGGTTCCCAGGCTGGCCCTGGTGGAGACGGAGGGAGTCAGGGCAGAAGATCTCACCTGCCTGATATGTGTGTGTCTGTAACCCATGGGTGGATAGATAAAAGACAATGCCGTGTCCCTGGAAAACGTTTTCATGAGGTTAAAAAAATGCATGAGAATTCAGAGAAGCTCTGGCCAGTTTGCTAATGCAGCTACTTCATGAAAAACAGACCTTGTGATTTTACTGACCTGAACCCAAAGGCTGAGGTGTCACTGGTTTCTGCAGTGTCTGCCATTTAATAGACTTAAAGTTATAGTTCTGCATTTCTCCAGTGGTTGTGTTTCCTACTTTTAGCCCGATTACTGGGTTGGAGCTCGTCTTTAAAGGGGAGAGGGGAGCGTGGTTAGGAGTTACAGCAGGTGCCTAAGGGCATGGCAGATGCTTCAGGGCGGTGTGGTGTTGGAAACAGCGCTGCAGTAGAAAGGCTGCAAAGGTCCTGCAGTCTCCCTGTCATCAGAGGGTAGAGTGGAGTGCTGAGATCACTTTACTATAGAGAGAGTGAGGTGTGGGAAGGAAGGGGACACATAAATATAATCTTAGCATATTGACAGACATATTTTGTTTATTTTTCTGCTAAGAATCTTTTTCTTCCTTTCTTCATTCTTTTTTTAAATACCCAATCACAGAATGCTTTATTTGAATACCATCACCACATCATTATAAACGTATTGTTTAGGAGGATTTCCAACTCTGCTGGATGCAGATGAAAAATTATTGATTAGTGGATAAAGAGAGAAACTTACGAATTGCATGAGGGGTAACAATGGTAAAAGTTATAGTTTTTAAGAGTTGTTCAAAGAAGACAGGTGCAGACTGATAGGACTCAAAGAAAATTATAAGCACTTTATTCAGTAAATACCAGCTGTCTTGGTTCGTTTGGGCTGCTGTAACAAAATTCCAGAGACTGGGTAGCTCATAAACAACTGGAATGTGTTTCTCACAGTTCTGGAGGCTGGAAACCTGAGACCAGAGTGTCCACATGGTCGAATAAGAGCCCCTTTCTGGGTTGCAGACTTCTCCTTGTACCCTGAGGAAGGGGCTCGGAATCTCACTGGAGCCTTTCCATAAGGGCATTAATCTCATTCATGAGGGTTCCGCCCTAAGTTACTAAGTTTTGGCCAGTTTGGAGGTCATACTGATATTATCTTCACTATAGCTTATGCTCTTGCCTTGCTCTTAATTTATTATCGGAGTAAATTAATATTCACTAAGTGTACTTAGAATTAATGGTAATGGAATAGTTGTTTGGTGGTAGATGTTTAAAAATTGGCATCTGTCCACAGATACATGGAGAACGTCTGAGGTACAATTGAAATTATACAATCGTTTCTTACTAAGTAAATGCAAATGCCTGTCTGAATTATCAACAATACATTATAGTTAAACTGGTTTTTATCAACCAGTATGTGTATCCTCTGCACTGTCTAGCACTGTTCAGAGAGTGCAAATTGATTTGTATCCACTGGGAAGATAAACAACGAAAATCATTGCATCAGAATCAAATTTAACTTACTTAGGTTGTTTTCTACTTCCCTTTAAACTGTGTAATAAAGAACTAAGGACGTACACACCTGTACAGAACCAGCTCAAATCCTGTCTCCTCTAATGCTCTCCTGGCATTCTCACATCTTTTCTGTCATCTGGAATGTTCTGTCACTCAAGGTCTACTTCTCTTTAGGCAGTGGAATCTATAGTGTGCTTGGAATATCTCTGTGTCCTTGTATTACACTGTCATTTATCCTACTTTCCAGAAGTATAGGCAGATAAGTTTGATCTGGTCCTTAGTGCGGAAACAAAACATGTAACATATATGTACGTGAAAATGCCAAGTCATTTAAGACACGTCCTCCTTTGTCCCAGCTGGTCTCTATAGCTTCTTCTATTCAGGCCATGAATAAATTTCCAAATATAAAACTTGCCATTATCATGCCCTTTACTCAAAAACCTTCAGTGGGCTTCACTGCCTCCAATGTAAAGTACAAATACCATACGTAGATCAATAGCCACCATAAAATGTTTTTTTCCTTCAACTCTCATCTCTCATCATGTAAAACTTCAGAGTCAAGTGGCTTATGTAGAGTATGCCTTTGTTCCGGTCGTGCTTCAGGAGTGAAGTATTTTTTTCATTCTTATGTTCTTATATAATTCCTAACTATACAAGGTCCATCTCAAGGGCTATTTTCTCCGTGAAGTCTCATGACCTTCACAAAGCAACATGCTTTTTCCATTGGTTGGTGTGACTCATTATCTTTTTCACATACATTGACAGTCCCGCTAACATGCTAACTCCTGACTCTACTGTGTAACTTTCTGAATTCCTAAGACTCAGCTGATAATAAGTACTCATTAAATGTTGCCACTGCTGAGGACAGTAATGATTATTATAAGAACTATGTCTTGGAATATGTGTTGGCTTGGAATAGAAAGGGGTCACATATATTGGGAGGAAATATGATGAAGAAACTAAATAATATAGCTCACTGGTGGGAAAATTCATTTTAAAAATAAGCATGAATTATTCACATCTTTTTATTTTTATATATTTTTGTATTAAGATATTTTATCATACTGTTTACTGTACTTACACAGTGGAGAGGCTAATGTTGGGAATTCAATGATGCATGATATGCATGTGATATATTTTGAAATCCAATATATATTTAATACAGCCTTGCCATGATATTCATATCCTTAACATTTCTTTTACAATTTTGTTCCTGTGATAGTTGTGCTTAAAATATCATAAGATATAATTGCATGTATGCCACGGATCCCTGTATTAAAGAATATGAGAAAAATTAATATGTTATTGTTAGATTTTTCAAAGTGTTCATAGTGTGGGATGGCCCAGTTCTTTTGTGCTAAATCTTTTAGAAATTATTCAACTCCACTGAGGTGGAATCTAGTTCTCTTTCTCCTCTAATCTAAACCCCAGGGCCACTGTTATATGAGCCCCTTATCCTGCTCAATTAAGGAGCCCATCCTTGTTGTTTTGTGTGTACCTTATTTAGGCCATCCACAGACAAAATGGAAATTGTATTTTGTAACCCACAGTGTGGTCCACAGGGGAGATGAGGAGTTGATAAGTATATATCCAGTACACTTACTTGAAGTGATAATTAAAACCGGAGCACAGAAACACAGAAGGAAGCTTAGAATGAAGCTCTCAATCTAAACATTGTCAATTTAAAAATCTTGCCTAATTTTTCTGCAATCAGCTGTTCCCAGCAATCCTACCACAGACCCGCCTCTGTCCTCCTGAGTTCAGATTAGAAGAGGGAAAAATACATCGAAAGAAAGTGTGTTCGTACAGGGTGAAGCCCTGTTGGTGCCACAAGAGTTAAGATGGTTTTGGCATTTCCATTACCTTCTGGGATAAAAAAAAATAGCATAAGAAGTCAAAGACGTGTGGATTAGTTTTTGCATAAGTTAGTTAGGTAATCAATTAACTTATTATTATTATTATATTTATTTTCGGTTCAGATGGAAAACGGTATTCTTTCACTTTAAAGAACACCTTTAAATAGCGCTTATTTCAAATGCTTTTTACTCAAATACAACCTTTCCTCCAGAAGCTAGGCTGTTACATAGGGTTGCATAGAATCTTTGTTTTTCCGGTTTCTACATCTTAGCATTCTACTTTAAGAAATAAAATTCTATAATTACTGAATTGAGAAAATAGAGACAACATATTTTGACCAATTTCTGCCATACATTTTTATTTCCTGACTTGGGATTCAGGTTTTTTTCAACGGCTGTCAAGAAAATACTGTAGAAAGTAAGGTTTGTCATACCATCCCCAAAACATGTTTTAAGCCATATGTGTACAATTGAAAATATCTGAAATAGTTAAAACCAAGAAGTCATTTAGATACATAGCTCTGGGTTCAAATCCTGACTTAACACTTACCGAATGGTCTTAGGCAGATTACTGAAATCCTCTAAGCTTTAATGTCTTTATCTGTAAAATGGGAATAAAAATAATACTTAAGCTTAGACACTTTTTTGAAATTTTAATACATAAATGGAGCTTGGCCTACTATTTGTCACAAAGTTAAGTGCTTGGTAAATGACAACTCTTATAATGACTAAATATTAAGTACCCAAAGAACTAGTAGAACAATAAAGCAAAGCTACCAAATAAGGCATACTCAAAACCAAAGTGATAAAATGAATTAAATGAAAATGTAGTAACATGATTTTTGTCCTATACATGTATGTAAGAACTTTGTAGAATTTTGCTATCCTCCTGGATGTATAATATAAAAACATCTTTAGAAATCATTTTCTGAGATTTGTTCCACTGTTGTACAGGGTAAAGCATTAAAAGTGGACACAGCAGGATCAAGATATAAGATATGCATTTGAAAGACCGTGTATTTATCATGGTGGACCATGCCCAGGGCACTATATTGGGAAAGAGAAAGAAAAAGAGAGAGGGAGAGAGAGGTTGATTGCCCTAGAAATCAAGTGTTTAGGAAAACTAGAAGATAAAGTCTTGGCATTTACAATTACCTGGACAGTCCAGCCCACCAGCAGTGTCCTAACGTGCAGGAAGCTTCAGAATTACCAGCGCAACGGCTTGTGGTGTCTGCTGCTGAGCCACGTGCAGCTTCTAGAAAAATCGCTCCTCCCGCGGTGGGCAGCAGGGAGGTGAAGCGTCCGCTAAGACCAGCAGAATGGTTTCGTGCAACTGCATGATGGGATATTTTCAGTATATGTTCCCCTTGTAAACCAACAAAAAAAATCTTATTATAATAATCCCAGCAGATTATTATAGTATTACGGTCCCGTATTCACAAAGCCATGCACCTCTTCAGGTCACTAGTAAGCACCAGCATGTTTGAAGTCATACTTTAGTGATGCTAAGTATCCTTTATCTAGGTTATCAAGAGACATCCACCCTGATTCAAAGGACAGGCTTCTGACCCATATGTACACGTATGAGAAATCTGCAAATTAAGCAATATGTCAAACACGCTATATATGGTGTATAAATACACTTTAATACACCGTTTACTGTACAAAGTAGTCCTACTGTGACTCTTTCTGTGAATATTCTCTAACTTTGAGTCAGTCCGGTTTTTCACAGATGTATTGAGAATCTAAAAATTTCAAGTTTTAAAAGAAAGAATAAGAGCTAAGAGACACTGAATACTTTACAATGTGTCAAGGCAGTATGCTACATGTTTTGCTTGTTATATTGTTTAATTCTCACCGAAACACTATTTGAAATTACCAAGTTAAAGTTGTAAGAGTTAAATCTCTTGCTCAAGGTGATATATACTTGTGCGTAGATTATCTGTTTATCCGCTTAACACACTAGTGAGGTTTGAAAGCCAGGTGGATCTGATTTTCAGCACTTACTATCCTTGAGGGCTGTTGTTTCCAGCCTGTGAGTTGTAGATATTTAGAGGAGTGTCAGATTTCGTACACATATGGATCCCTCCCACCAGGCATGTTCTGGGAACTAAATAAATAGCTTGTCTCCATGTAATTCCATTTATTGCATATAGGTGTTATGATAAATAGAACGCAAATCCACCTCAAACAGGTTTGCCATATAGTATATTTAGTCAATATTTTTGTTTCACTCAACAGTAGAACTACTAAAAATGGGAGTTCCTTGAGAGGTTTGACATTTAAAGTGAGTTTTTCAAAATAGGGGGAGCCCATTAAGCCGTATGCAAATAGAGACGCACTTTAGAAATTGTACCCTCTCTGCATATGAAGTGAACACAAACACTGACAGTCTTGGAGCATCACTCAGACTTGGTCACATCCTGGCGCGTGGTGCTCTTGCCGGGCGCTCTGCAGACTCCAGTGTTCGAGGGGGCTTGGACCCAGCCCAAGAAGAACATCTGCAGCTGTCAGTCCAATGGCAGCCTGCGCCGGCCTCGCTAATAGGAGAGCGTCTTGTCAGGCTTTACAATTATATTAACATGCAGAGAATGAGAGGCGGCATCAGTGCTACTCGCCTGATGACTAAAAGCACAATATTTCACCTACCCTGGCCTCTGCTTCTCCTTCTTCTGGTGCTTCCGCATCTTTACTCTTTTGACCAACATCTAAAACTCAAGGCACTGAAAAATGTCATATTTTTCCCCAATAATGGTATCATGGTCATCTCAACTCAGAGGGACCGTGTTCTCCTCTAAGGCCAGGATGGTTCTATAGCAAATGAGAATTTTCAGAAAGTATGTTATTGCTGCAGTAGAATTAATAACACCTTCGTGGCCCCGAATAGTTACTATGCTTGGTGGAACTTAGCACAAGAATAGTGACTCAAGGCACTGGGGAGAGACGGGAACAATAAGTTTAGTTTTTCTTTTATTTCAGTAATTGTTTTGATTTTCTTTTTGACCTCTGTCATGCAGCTAATGAAGTTAGTGATTTGGGGTCTAGGTAAACATTTTTGCTTGACATACTATTTAGATAATTAAAATGACTTTTTCTGGTACCACTTTTTTGGAGTTATTTGGAACTAAAACTTTTTTTTTTTTTTTTTTTTTTCCTGTGCAAGGTTGAAAATGTCTATCGACACCTTCTCATTAGTCTGCTTTTGGAGTAAACATGCCACTGGTTTCACAATCAGTGGTCAGCTGTTTACTGACTGTAAGACATTATTTCCATCAATATCAAGTTAGGAGTTGTATCAGTTGTTGTTAAAATACTCACGTGTGCTCCCATGCATCTCTCCATCCTTTAAACCCTTTGTCCTCTTAACTCCGACCACCCATCGAATCAAGAAGCGTTGAGAATTGGAAGTCCTAGGTGGGAATTCTTCTGCTTCTTTTGTTTAAATGAGCAGAAACTACCCGTAGCCTTGCTGGAAGGTAGAGGGAGACTGATTTCTCTATTAACACTCCCTAAACTACAGGAACAAGAGAGAGTTTACGGTAGCTTAAAATCACTTTGCTGTACAGCAGAAACGACACAAGATTGTAAATCAACTACACTTCAATTAAAAAAAAAACAAAAAGGGCTTCTCATAAAGTTGTTAGTCGCAAGCCACACTCAAATACCAGATGCCTGACCTCAGGAACTAGATAACATGGTCCTAGAGCCATAGTCGTTATGGCCACATTTTCATTAAGATTTAGGTTTCAAGACCTCTCCGCATAGACTTGATGGGTCTTTATTACCCGTCAAACACAAATTTGGTATGACTGTAGGCCTCCTTTTGCTGTCCTTCACTTTGAAATCCTCTCCCTTTTAAGTGAAATCTACTGCCACATTATCTAAATTTAAACCCACATTTAATATATTTTTAGAACTGCTTTTATCTGAAAGCATAATTTCCATTTTTTAGTACATCACTTTAAAATACACACATGAAGGATTCTTTATAAATGTGAATGATTGATAGATAGATAATGAAAGTCTGTTCACTATTTGTTATATGTGTAACACCCATTTCAGGTGAGAAGAGTTAAACTTGTGCAACAAAGTCAGAAAAAACTCTTGTTTTAGTCCAAGCTTCTCGGGATTAAATTCTCACATATTATAATGAATGCTGAATGCAGAATTCAGAAAACGTAAACCAATTGCGTTTGCAAGCATAGCACAGTCCAAAGACTATCACCAAGGGTCGTGTGGTTTGCCAAAGTAATTTAGCTGCTTTTGCTCTGCAGACTTTTAGCTTATCAAGTATTTTTGTATATGAAGATGAACATTGATTCAGTGTATTGAGAAGTATAAGTCAAACATTAAAAACCCCACTTCCTGTAGTTAATAATTTAATTTCTTGCCCTCATAATTCAATTTGAAAGATGTTTGAATACATTAGAATAATTCCTCAAACTGAAAAAAAAAAGCCTGCTGCTAATCCTTTTAAATATCTTCAAGTTTTCCAAATTCCAATTCCCTGAATATAGTTCACAAAAATCACCTATTGGTGAGGAGAATCATGGTTATTGTTTATTGCACTACGTGATCACTACATTTACAGAATCTTAGTAAGAATCTTGGAGAGGGAAAGGAAAGGCAAAATATTGATGAGATTTTGGAAACTTTTGAGCAGGAGCTTGGTTAAGATTGGGCAAGTTGGTGATCCAATGGTTGACGGTTGGTGGACACAACAAGGCAAGGTTTTCAAAGCGTGTCTTGTAGATTTGCGGAGCCTACTGTGCCCTGGTCTGTACTTTCAGGAAACAAACAATAAAGTTATTTGCACTTTTACTTCTCTAGCTAAGAGTAGCCTAAAATAGTAAAGGTATATATGCTAATTCAGCCAGTAAGCTGTGGAGGGGTATAAGTTGGAAATAGTGACCACACCACCAGCCAGCTAACACAGCCATCATACATACCATTTTTCTTTTTATTGCAAGGAACTCTATGCAGAATTATAGTTTTAAATTTAAGAATTGAAACAACTATAGTTTGATATTTTTATCAAACATTTGATTGTGTAGTCTTTTAAAAATTATCATCCATAAAACCAAAATTGCTTTGAAAATATATTCAGTATCTAAAACCATGTTAAAGGAACAAAAAAAAAATCCAATTCTACATAATGACAGGGAGACTAGAGATTCTACACTGTTACAGGGGGAAACAATCAACTTAGCCTACAGTGTGCATAACTTTTAAATTATTATAAAACAGATATTCTAATGGAAATTATATATAGGCAGCAAAAAGAAATATAATTTATGTTCCTCCTTTTTACTTCCTGCATAATCAGTGCATGAGAGACAGCTGTCTGCTTTATTCTTTGGCCCATACCTAGTATTTGTATAAATATTTTCCCACCTTTCTTTCACTAACCTCTCACTTTCTTACTTGATTTTCACAAAGTCCTATAATGTATGCTTGATAACTGTATTTTTATCTCCAGTGAGTAGAAAACAGAAGTAGTTTTCAAAGAGGATGTTGGGTCCAGGAACAGATAACTAGTGAAGTTAGAGCCGAGTCTTGAACCCAGTTCTTCTGACTTGCAATTCTTCTTTCTTACTAAAGGACGTATTAACCATTATTTTTTCAGACTTCATTTGCTGTTTTGGGTTTTAAGAAGTATAATTCAGAAAGTTCTGCGTAAAATACTAGTGGATGTTTCCGTTTGTAGTATTTGTTTTTGCCAGTAGCCAATTTAAATAGAATCGGAACTGGGCAAGCATGTGAAACAGACAAGAAAGATACCCCCTTTCCCCATCCCCCAGCAAGTACTCGGTCTCCTTTCTCTGTCTTCACTGCCTCCTGTTATCATCCCATGGAAAATTTCCTCCAGAGGAAACCTTCTGAAATTCATTGATATTAGAGCAATGGTGACCACTAGAAGTGTTGAGTTCTGACCCCTCTCCCTCCACTGGGACTTCTGTATTCTAAGCAGTTAGGTAGAGGAATGCTGTTTTAATTGTCACAAGAGCCTGCGGGGTTTGTTGTTTGTTTTTGTTTTTTAATTTAAGCCGAGAAGTCAGTCATTTTCTAGCACATCTGCGATGAGACGCGTATTCCATACATGCTAGATATTTAGAGGAGCAGTTTCTGTTCCGTTTTCTCCTTGGAATAAAGGAATATTCTGTCTTATCAGAGGCAGAAGGACAAAATAACATATATGCTTTCCTGTCTTCAGATTCTGTAAAGTGGTCGGTAGCACAGCACATAACTGCCAAGGGGAAGCTTACCGTAATCTCCTTTTCTGTTGACAGCACATCTGGATTTTCATCTGTCCAAATGTTTCATTCATTCATTGAAAAAATTGTTGAGCCCCAACTGTGACCTAGTTCTACACCCTCGGGATTCTGTTGTGAATAGGACAGGCAATATCCCTGCCTTCCTAGAACTTGTATTTTGTGGTTTTCGTAAAAGTCAAACTCCCAAGAATGAGCCCCCGATTTTATCTTTGCTAAACTTAGAAAGTAGATTCAGATTCTGTTTTAAGAACAGAAGATGTGTAGATCATAATGTACCATTTAATTAACTAATATTTATTAATATTACCTGGCATTTGAAATACAAAGATGTAGAAGACAGTGCCTCTTCCTCTGAGTGGGGAACACACAGGTAAAAATAAAAATAGTACAATAGAAGTACAGTCATGGCAAGAAGGCTTCTTGGTCCCCCGAGCTAAAGTGAACTTTCTTCCACCTGGTACATCACCTGTCCCTGTTTCCTTCTTTATTTTTCTCTTTTGCATTCACCACTCTCCGGATATTGTATATTTCACTTATTTACAAAAGCCACATGAGGTTGGCCTCCCTGTCTGTTGTGTTTCACTGTTGTATCTTCAGCGCCCGGAACAGTGCCTGATGCAGACAGATGCTCTATAAACTACTTCTTCCAAAGCATGTAGGAATTGTGGTGGGGATTATCGTCTTAATGGATTTAGTCTTTATCCTGTAGACACTAGGAGACCCTAAGTGTTTTTAAACAAGATCTGTGTAGTAGGGAGACGTGCAGTAGCAGTGTTGCTATAGACGAATAGGATTTCAGGTGCAGTGACTAGTCAAAGCTAAAAATAAGGAGGACAGTTTAGCTCCAGTTCCAGCTCTTTGCTCATCTTGACCCTGTAGAAAAGCACTTTCTGTATCAGCTCGTAAGAATTACCATATTTTACATGTAAACACAGAGGTTTTGTTCAGAGCATGTAAGTCCTAAAAGAGTTAACCCACGGAGCAAAGTGTTAAATGCGTTTTCCAGAAGTACCTGATACCCTGGAGAGCAGCTCAAACGGGGGGATTCTGGCTCGGTATGTAACAGAACTGGGTTAAGAGAACCGTATAAGGCTTGAGAAAATAGAATCATAGAAATTAGAAATAAAAGGGACTATTAGATCATGTTGTCCATTGCCTAACAATTTGTCCAAGGCAGATTGTTGCTGACAGTATATTATAGCTTTATTCTTTGCAGTAGAATTTTACAGGCTTCCCAGGAGAATTCTTATCTGTCCAGAATAAAGAGTGGGATGATTTTTTTCCCAGCATCTCACCACTAGAAAGCCTAGTGTTTCACTGACACTGGTTTTTACTGGTTTGGGGAGCACAGTGAAATCCAGCATCAATTTCTATTAGCTTTGTGTATTCGTAGGAACAAAATAGAGTCTGGACTGTTGGAAAGAGAGGTTGAGAAGAGTTCTCTCACCTTTGCTTAGCACATTGTTTTTTATAAGATGCAATGTACTTAACGTGATACGCTGGATATTTAAGAGGAGGTCAAAGGCTTGAAGGATCATTAAAAACTGAAGAATGTAAAACTCCTGAGATGATTAATTCAATTAGTTTATTTTATTGGATTTGGTGTATAAAACACTAAAACCAACCTCCAGCCTTACGCACTTTATTAAAATGTATTACGTTTCCCTTAATTCATCTAACGACGCCGCTACCCCTCCTAAATGCCGTGGCTCGGGAGTTCTCTGTCGCATAGATGAGTCAGCGGGCTTCCGGAAGGGTCAAGGGCAGTGCTCAGATACCTTGTGGCAGCACCGACTCTTCCTCCAGGGCTGGGCCTAGCCCACTGCTTTTGGTGAGAAAGAGCCTGTGCAACCACAAGGTTGGAAAACGTATTATGGTTACTTATCATAATCACTTTTAATGGTTTTTTAATTGGAGCAGTTGAACTCTTATCAGAAAATCAATTTTATGTCCTTTTCAACATGAAACATTATTACTATCAAATCTAATTTTTTTAAAAAGACAAATATCTACATTCTGCTCCCAGAGTTCCACCACTAAATCTAAAAATAGTAAAATGGTAAACAAAAGCTTGCCTTGTCACCCGTAAGCTATTTTTATTGATGGTAGAACGTGAGTCTCAGATTCTTTAATCTGACTGTCTTTGGCATATAACTTCATTATAAAATCTGTATCTGCCTCTCCAAATGGTAATTTAGATATTTTAACAATTCATAGGATGTTGCCTTTTTCTCACAAAAACTTTTTTTTTTTTTAAACTTTTGAATCATTTATTTGTTAGAGTCTTATGGAGACTAGTTAGCCTATACCCACCATTTCATTTCGGGAAAAAAAATGGTGATGATTCAAAGAGTTAACATTCCAACATCTGCAAGTTACAGAATAGTCCATGAAATGGAGTGTCTGGGTTTGGGGGCAAAGTAGAAGGCTGATGTTCCAGGGACGTCCCTGGTGGTCCAGTGGTTAAGACTTCACCTTCCAGGGCAGGGGGTGAGGGTTCAGTCCCTGGTCGGGGAGCTAAGATCCCACATGCCTCACAGTCAAAAACCAAATCATAAAACAGAAGCAGTATTGTGACAAACTCAGTAAAGACTTTAAAAATGGTGCACATCAAAAAAATCTTAAAAACAAGAAAGAAAGCGGATGTCCCAACTAAAGCACACAGGGACTTGCTAGTACTTAACTCATCACTGTGGGTCAGGCACTCTTCTGTGTAGTTTACAGGTATGAATTTATTTGATCTCCACAACAAGCTGAATGAGGTGGTCCAATTATTATCCCCATTTTAAGGTCAAGCAAGCTGAGGCAGGGAGAAGGGAAGTAACTTGCCTGGGGAGCACGGTTAAGCGCAGAACCAGGAATGAACCCAGTGTCCGTGCTCTTCACGGCTGTGTAATAGGGCCTCCGCTCGGCCCCCAGCAGGGGCACGTGGGCCCAGCTGGGTCACTTCTGTTGTTTTACGAGAAGCCAGAAACCCAGATTGTTTTTTTGTTTTGTTTTGTTTTGTTTTGTTTTGTTTTTTAGTTGAGGTACAATTGACATACAACATTATGCAGGCATACTTTGTTGCCCTTCACATATGCATTTTTTTTACAAATTGAAAGTTGGTGGCAACTCTGGATTTCTACATAATGGTTCCCAATTTTTAGCAATAAAGTCTTCTTTTAATTAAGGTCTGTACATTCTTTTTTTTGACATCAGCCCACTTAATACACTACAGTATAGTGTAAACATAACTTTTATATGCACTGGGAAACCACAAAATTTGTGTGTCTCACTTTATTGCGATATTAACTTTATTGCAGTGGTCTGGAACTGGACCCGTAGTATCTCCTAGGTCTGCCTGTATTCGTTTTAGATGTACAACACAATGATTTGATGTTTGTATATATTGTGAATTGATCGCAATGAGTCTAGGTAACATCCATCACCGTACATAGTTACGGATTTTCTTTTCTTGGGATGAGAACTTTGAAGATCTACTCTCTTAGCAACTTCCAAATAGATAAGTTTTATAGGAGATTTATTAATTTTTAAATGTGAGCAACTAATTAAAAATATTTAAAAATACAATGTGGGTCCAACAGAAAGCATCTGCAGGCTAGCTCTAGCAGTCTACCTCTAATTTATGACCTCTGCTGCATGTGTAAAGGACACATGATGAAGACTGACAGATTTCCTGGAAATGTCCCAGACAGGCCAGTTTTCATCTGTCGCCTCTCAGGGCACTCCCAGTGCCCGCACACACATTACAATCCATCTTCTGTCAGTGAGCACAGGCCAGGGAGGTGCTTGGTGGTCAAAGAGATTTGTAAAATACAGATAGCATATTTCAGTGAACCTTCAAGAAACCCCAGGACTTGAAAATAGAAGCAGATTTGGATGTGAGTAGACACAGTGGCATGCTTCTGTCCACAGCTGCTATGGGAGTCCCATTCTCAAGCAGGACACACGCTGGTGGTATAATGAAAGGCCTCTTTACTTCAGAGTAGCTAAAAACATTGTCTGGAAATTACCCCAGAATTGAAGCAGACACTTGAAATCAAGGCCGAGATACCATGCGTGTCCTGTCACGCTCTCCTGGCCGGTTAATAAGGCTACGATCTGAACAGGATGGGTCCTAGCTGGGTATACTCCTTCCCTCAGATCAGCAATACTTAAAAAAAAAAAAAGAAAAAAAATGAGACTAATACGCCATATTTTTAAATTATAAAATTGTTGACCTAAATCTTAAATGATTCACTTACTAAGAAATATTGCTCTAATGATCTAAGGTTCTTAATGGATGTTGAAAAAAAATACATGTTTAAAAAAAAAAAACTACTTATAATATTACTTAAGGTGGATTCATTTATCAGTTATTTAATTCTGGGGTCAAATAATTCATTTACATGTACCAGTCATTTAATCTTCATAATAGTGCTGAAGGACACACAGGATTTGCCTGAATTTATGGAACTTTGCAGGTAGAGGGTATATATCATAATCAGAGATGGATGGATGCATCATCGTCAAGGCCACCCGTACAAGAACTTCTTGTATTTTTTTCAGGTGTGTCCCATCTGCTCCCTGCCCCTCCGTGCCTTTCAAGCACACAGGGCTTTCTTTCATGCGCTCACCACCCTCCTCTTCCAAGGATCCACTCTCAAGAAGATAAGCAACATCTTTCAAAAAGCCCAAGTATAAACTTCATGCCACTTTGTATTGACTGAGGATATTTTATAACTCATTTTCATCTTCTGCCGAAGGAAGGACAGGTGTTGGAGGGGAAAAGGCAACAGAGCCTTCCTAGAAAAAAACCTGAAACCTTCTGGGAGAAGGAGCGTGGTGAAAGGAAGTGGAGAGGGAGAGACGAGTGGGAAGAAAGGGGGGTTTATGTATGCTAAGTTTAACTCAGCAAAGTCACCTACTGAGGATTCGATTAAGCTTGTATCTCACTATTGAACAAGCCTTCTGGCAGGATTGAAAGTTATTCTCTTCCCTGGCCAGCCAGCCGCCCCTTCCCTATTCCAGGCCTTTCTTTTTCTAAGGTCAGGGTCCTCAAGGCATTTAAACATCATTTTATGAGAACGAGAAAGACAAGGAGTAACACATTTTGGTTTCAAGGTTGGGATAGTTAACATGGGTCTCCAGAACCTTCCGAGAAGAAAGTGGGTTATCGTCCCATCATGGCGAGTTAGGGTCCCTGTACCCCAAGCAGCAAGGCACAGCTGGTCATAGGTCATTGGGGTAGAAGTGGAGGAGAAAGACGAGAAAGAAGAAAAGCAGGGGGAGGAGAAATCAGATGCTTCCATCTGTTCACATACTGATTTCTCCATTGTACTGATTTTCATAGCATGTGAAAAAGCAAGGAGAGATGTTCTCCTGATTTTACAGGAGAGAAATGGAGGCACAGAGAAATTAAGAAAACTACCTCAGGTCTCATAACTGGTCAGTGACAAACTAGAAGTAGGATCCGGTTTCTTTAACATTGACCTCAGGACTATTTTCAACAGAAACATACTGGCTATAAAATTTTAAATATTTGGCTGCAAATAATATAGACAAAGTGAAAGGGAAGACATAAACAGAAAGCCATCCAGAGGGTTCCGCAAACAATCATATATTTAAAAAGTACTCTGATCAATACTGTAAAGATGAGAAGTCTTTTCCTCACACAATTGGACAATGTTATTTCCATAGTTAACAGTACCTGTTAATTCAAAAAAATTGCTTCATTCACAGATATTAAAGATGTTTGGTTTGACGTATAAAGAATTTTCATGCCCACTGTACTTTATAGCTCAATGAATAATGAAACATGGGGTTTGGTGTCGAAAGTCCTCTTTTCACATCCTAATTCCCTGTGTGTGACCTTGGGCAAATGTCCTTTCTAGCAAATGGTGGTTAAAATAAAGTCCTTGTACGGTCGTTTATGGGAATTAAGAGAAATAATCTGAAACATACAAGCAGGATCACTGCATATTAAGATATGCCGACAATCGTAGGATGGTTTTATGCCAATCTGTTAGAGTAGTTACGGGGCAGGGAAGCCATAATTAACTTTCCTTTTGCACATTAGTAGTATTTGCAACATTTGAACTTTAGAACGGAATATATATTCCTGTTGTAATCAGAAAATAAAGTTTATTTAAAGTGAGTTTGTCAGTAAAGGGACGAATAAACATGACGTGCCACCAATAGGAAACAGTGAGGAGTATACAACCCGACTTCTGTGTTGTACCAGCCAAAGTGCATCATTTGAATCCAATCGTGGGAAAACATTAGGCAGACCTACACTGGTGGACATTCTACAGAGTGTTTCACCCGTCACCTTCAGACAGGTCAGAGTCGTGAAAGTTCAGAAAAGACTGAGGAGTGGTTCCAGATGGAAGGGGGTTAAGCGGTCAGGACTAGGTGAGTCCAGTGTGTGATCCTGGATTAGGGCCTTTTGCCTCTAAGGGTGTCATCAGAAAAGTGAGTGACATTTGAACAAAGTCTCGCAGTGTACTTGTACCGTTATTTCAATGTTTCGGTAAATTTGAAATTGTTTTAAAAGAAACTATTTCTTTGAAAATGAGATTATGCTTGTAAAGCACTAGCATATGACTGACACGTAGTAGGTGTTCATAAATGTCACTTCTCCTTCATTCCCATAATACAGCAGACAACACTCCTAGTCAGACTTAACCTACTGAATGTAAATTCTGCTATTTTACTGTGTTTTTTAGAATAACAACAACAACAAAAGGGTAACATGAAAACATGAAGAGCCTTGTTAGATCATAAATTCGTAGACTTGAAGGAAATGATCCTCTGCATGTTTGCTCTATCCTCCAGGAGTAATCTGGGGCCTTGTATAAAGCAGATGTTCAAAAAGGACTTTCTGAATACATAAACTATTTCTAATTTCTTACTCTGAGGAGTTAAATAGAGGTAAAAATATTTTATCATCTGTTGTCGTTTGATAAGACATTTAAAGGTTTACAAATAAGCTTTGGGTTTCATTGTCATAGAAAACTGATCCAAAGGGTTTAAATATCTGTATTTAAGTATAAAATTTAACTTGAAGCTTTTCTTAAGAAAAAGGAAAATGAAAAAGAATAATTGTAGTTACTTTTTTGCTGGTCTGTTGGGTAGCATATCGAATAACACGCAAATACTTTCTTCTCTGGGCAAGTCTATCCTATATTAAGTACCCTCAGGTACTGTCAAGCTGCTGTCGGAATAGAAGTGAAAAGACTTGCCTCGCAGCCTGAGCCGTTTCAGAAAAGGCTTGGGTTTCCTTTCTTTAGTCTTTTATGATTCAGCTGCTTCAGAAGAAACAGAATGAAATCAATCTCATTACTTGTATATTTTATCACCTGATTTCAGAGATTCTCTGCTTTGATTACTTAAAAGATGGCATAGTTCTATGAAGCTGTAGCTGACTGACATACAGATTTAAGTCCTCGGATAAGAGTGTATGGAGATCAATAAAAAGGCCTGGCTCTACTAGAAAGTACTAGTCACTTCCCAGCTGGGAGTGAGGCTTGCAAGAAGCGGCAGATAGCAGGGAGCAGTTTGCACCCACACCCCAGTCCTTAGGAGACCTGCTGCCCCTGTAATCTCCATTCTTCCTCTACCTGCAAAGTAGCCCCAAGAGGCTTCTCTCAGAAAATGTCTCTTAGCCTTTCTGACACTTGTTTTGTGTGATTGATGATTAGAGCTCAGTGATTCTGTTCTTGATCAAGCACATGCTCTGTGTGAGAAAAGAATATGGGATATCTTTTGGTTTTTTTGGCTAATATTTAAATCAGTCCCTTATGAGTAGTTAATGTGCTAATAAGTGTTGTCTGAGTCCTTAAGAAAAAAGCATCACGTCTTCCTAAGGATCTAAATCACTCAAAGAACTGAAAGTGACCTTGAGCTTTCCTCCTTTGTCTACTACAGACAGCAAGGATTAGAAAACAAACCAAAGCAAAACTAAACATAACACAGCCCAGTGATTAAAGAACTCATTCAAAGATGACTAAAGAGCTTAGTCCAGTTTTCCTCAGTAGGATTATATCCTGTTACCAAAGGTTGTAAATAGTGTGTTTCTCTGGTTATAAAGACAGAGTAAAACATCTAAGAGCAACTGGGAAAGCCATCTACTCATAATCAAGTAGACAGACTTCATGCAGAAGGACGTACCCCGTACATCAACGGAAAGTGTAATCAAGAATAGTTTGCAGTCTACACAGCGTGGCCAACCAGTTTTACAACCAATATATATTTGAAGGTTGCCAATTCTCAGTGACCTAATTTTAACTTTTTAATGAAATTATGGTATTATACAGTTTCTTTTCTGTGGTCAGTACAGTCATTGGGGAACTTTACAGAAAACCTGTAGATAGTAGAATTTCAAATACTAGGCCAATAGAATAAGGAAAAGATGAAATAGTTAAGGCAAAACTACTCTTTATATGTGAATTATTTTCCTTCTGGTGCATATAGTGAAAGTGTACTTTTGAAGCCAATTGTAAAGGTCTCTAAAGGGTGTACAGTGTACCTCATCAAATAGGGGGTTATTGTTTGGAAAGGCGAAAGCCATAATGGCAAAAAGCCATAATGCAAATTTTAAATTAGTATTAGAAAAAGCACCTTCAATGGCTTTGATTATCCAGTCAGCTATGAATAGAATATTACTTGTTGGCTTTTGTCAGTGTGTTATTTTGTTATGGCGTTAAATTATTCATAATGTATAGTAATAAACCTACAGCCTTCGATATTCTGGTGCGTCTTTTTGTCTTCCCAAGACTGTGGGGTTTGAAGGAACAATTGATAAAAGAGAAAGGAACAAAATGGTCAGTTCACACCTCAGCATACCTTCTAAACAGAGCCTCATCGCAATTTATTGTGTATCTTTAAAATGCAATTACGGTGCCTGAAATTTTTCAAAGAAATGCTTCACTAAAGTGAGACAGACCATGACGTCGGCTGAGATCGTGTCTAACCTCCTGAATAACACCACATAAACATACACGGTGCACACTCCAGATAACTACCTCGTTGTCTTCCCAATAGAGGAGAAGCACGAACTATCACACTGAGAAAAGTAATTCAACACCTGTGTCCCACTGGTAGCCTTTAATGGCTCTGCACCCTCTTTGTGCATGAAGCAGTCAGTAATAGGATGGCTCTTCTTCAGGCTGACCACAATCTAACAGGCAGTCACAACAGCTGGGCGGCCCCTGCTCCCCCCTATGCCTCTGACAAGCATAAACCATCAGGCAGTTTTTGTGTAGTTGCCTTACGGAAGGGTTTGCCGGTCATGAAATGTCCATTCCTGCCATCATTGTGCATGACGGTCAATGTATTCAAGTCAAAGGACCCGTGTTCAGATAAAAGGGGGCTCCAGGCAATGCGGGAGGTCATGTCAGGGAGGAAGACTTTTGTCTCCTCCCTGCTGGGTTCTTCTGGTTGCTCTGAGAATAAATTGACATGAGGCAGATTAACAGGAGAAAATCCAGCAGAAGTTGAATAACATGTATACACGGGAGAGACCCCAGAAAACTGAGTAACTCGCCCAAATGGCCAAAACCCTCACCTTGATCATGGTCTTCAGCTAAAGCAAAAGAGGATGTTGGTGGGCGGTGAGCAGGGCGGGGGGATGGACCTCAAAGGGAAGGAGGGCAATTGAGATGGAGATGGAAAAGCAAATGTTTGTTAAGTCAGCGTTTGCTGGGCGGGGCAGAGACAGTGGGACCCAGAGAGGAATTTTAACAGACAGACTCTTCTGGGTTCGCCTCCGTCTACACAGCTAGTTCATACTCTAGTGATCTATGGCTACAACCCCCTTCCTGAACAGGTCCTCTAACTACATTCTTTAGGCAGTTAGAGGGGAAGTGAAATTTCTTCCTGAGTCTTTTTGCGCCTTGGTTGTTTTCAGCTGGAAATAATCTGCATGCCAAAGAGATATTTTGGGGTGGTACATTTTGCTCCCCTAGATAGTGAAGCATGAAGCACCCCTGGGCTAAGTGAGAGAGAAAACAGAAATTGGAGTCTGAGGCCAGTTCACGAAGGTCTTGGATTTTGTTCTACAGATTTGGTGCTTTATCATACAGCCAGTAGAAAGCATCAGGTCCTCTGTGCAAAGTACTGAGAGCATCCGACACTAGTATACAGGCGTGTTTTAAATGTCGTGCTTTCTGTGTCTGGGGATTGCCTGCCTGACAGTCCTTGTGTTTTCTCCCCACTGCACCCTTGGCTTTGGCAGTTCTCCCCTGGAATTCTCTCGCTTCTCGCTGCCTCCATTTAACCTCAGTGTCCCTGATGAACTCAAAAGTATCCCCTCTACAGTGCTTTCCCTCCACATCCCATTCGGAAGTCCTTATTAGGCTTTAATTACCATCTTAAATTGATTTTAGATGTATGATTTTTCACCTTTTTATGTGTGTGAAATCCAGATGCACCTTAAAATTGATGAGGCGGATGTCACAAGGTTGTGGTCTCTGCCTGGGCGTGTGCTGGCTTGGTCATTCATAACTGTTAGTCCTTTCATTTCTTCAGTTGAGTTATGTACCTAGTTAACCCTAAACATGTTAAGGTTAATTGCCTTTTAAAATGCCTTTAAAAGACTACACTATGCTTCATCCTAAAACACAAGTTACTGGGTATGTATGCGGAAAGCGTGGACACAGAGCAGAGGACTGTGAATTTGATATTAGTGAAGCGAGTATTTCAGAGTAACCGTCGAGTGCTTTATGGGACCTAAGAAAGGAAAATACCCACGAGTTGATGAAGCCGAGTTGTTACATTATTGAGATGCTTGCACAAGGATTGCTCTCACATGCCAAGCCATGCGGGAGCAGGACCAAATCCCTGAGAATGGATGAAAGACGTTTCAAAGCAACAAGATGCTGGTAGGATCCATTCCTGCATTTGCAGGACTAATATGCTGGTAAACTTAAATTGTATGGTTTTTTTTCTTAATGGGATATAGAATAATATGTATCCTTAATAATAGCAGATCTTACGAGAAATGATAAATTTGATGAGGTGTAATATTTTCTTTGCCACATGCTTAGTGCTTTTCATTGACTTTTGTGTTTTTTTGTTGTTTTTTTTGTTTTTTCTTTGTGAATTTGTCACAATCACAACCAGATAGATTAGATTGTAGGCTGCCTGAAGCCAGGACTCTATCCTCGTTGCTCTGTAAATCACTCTCTGCCGCTTTCCCAGTACCTTCCACATCATGAAAATTTTTCATATGTTAGAAGAGGAATCATTGATTTGTGGCTATACATTTTGCACTAGGAGAAACGCAGTTAACCAAGGAGAGGTTGAAAAAGAGATTCAACAAGGTCTAATCCACTGAATTCACATCATTTATATTTGCCAGTGTGGTCCTATAGTAAGAACGGCCTCTTGAGATATACCTGAGTTCATATACAGGCTCCACCGTTGATGAAATGTTTAAATGTCCCAACTGGACAGAATCACTAACCTCCTGAAGCCATGTTTTCCAACTGCAAAATAGATATCATGGTACTCATTTCCAGTAATGCTGTTTAAATGGGAAAGAAATGTTTAGTGCCACACGTGACTAATGTACACGTGCAGCAAATGTCAATCCCATCCTCTTCTGTCCCTCTTGATTATTAGTCTGCACATGAACCAACAGGGAGCTGCCATGTGCATTGTAATCACATGTCCTACAACCTGTTCACAGCTGGCTACTAGTAAGAATTACCTGTGAAGATTTTTTTTTTTGAAGAGGTACATTTTTCCCACCTTAGAGATTACAATTTATAATCTGGAGTGGTAGTCACGAATCTGTATTTTTAAATGACTCCCTGATCAGGTGATCGTGATACACACTTGGGATTAGGAATTACTGCTCTAGTCATACTAGATATTACCAACATTCACTCTATAATTTAAAGATTGTATTCATATTTGGCCTCTATTTGGGGAAATGGAAGAGCTGAAAAAAGACCACGAATGCAGAAAACCATTAAAAAGTGCCATATATACAATACTCTCTGGACTAGTTTAAGTGAGGATGGAAAACAATCATGATGTTTACTGTCTTGTTTTCCCTTCAGAGTCCTACGGAACTTAGAGATAATTTTTGAACTTGCACGCTAAAATGCAGTCTCTTGATTCACGCTAAAATTAATGGTTACTGCTTAGTCTTTAAATATTTAAGATAAAATCTGCTCAGACAAATCCTGATCCTATCCTTCATATAAATTCTTGCTACTATAGCCCGTTATCTCTTTCAAACACCGCTGGAGTGTTACAGTCATTAATGTGGACACAGACAACTCGGGTTATTCAAATGGACGGACGCAGGGACGAGGGTTAATAAAGAAAATGGTGCAATAGTCATTTCAAGCAGTTTCTGCGTTTGATTTCTCAGAATATCATCATTAAATGCATCTTTTTTAATTTAATTTTTATTTTATTATGTATTGTAGTGTAGTTGATTTACAACGTTGTATTAGTTTTAGGTGTACAGCCAAGTGATTCTCAGTTATACATATATCCATTCTTTTTCAGATTATTTTCCCATATAGGTTATTACAGAATATTGAGTAGAGTTCCCTGTGCTATACAGTAGGTCCTCGTTGATTATTTTATGGAGTAGTGTGTATATGTACTCAGCTATCGAAAAGAAGGAAATAATGCCATTTGCAGCAACATGGATGGACCTAGAGATTATCATACTTAGTGAAGTGAGTCAGAGAAAGACAAATACTATATGATATCACTTACATGTGGGATCTAAAAAAATAGTAATACATTAAATGCATCTTGATGCTAAGACACACACAGACAGACACACCAACTAAAAGTATTAATAGCTATGACTTTTAAAGTTCTCTGACCCCAAACCATTAATACCTCAGAAGCATGTAACCAAGGAAAAAGAAGAGGTACTATTTATTGAGTGCCTGCTTTGTGCCAGGCAATATGCAAAGAAATTTATGTATGTTGCTTCTAATGCATGCAACAAATATGGAAGTTCAGAACTACTATTTATATTTTATTCCCCCCCCCCAAAAAATATGTCGGGCTAGGAAAAATTAACCGACTTGCCTAACATGTGACTAGTAAGCAGTATCCATGTGGAGATCTGAGTCCTAAAGAATCAGACCCGATAAAAGACAAAGAGAGTAGAGTGGATTCTGCCACAAGCCAAAGGAATTTTAAATCATTGACAAGACTCCCTTCCCTACCCTACCTGCCTCAAAAAATATATATATTGTCGCCATACAGCATGTGCTTACAAGATTTGGGCCTTCAATGTAAACAGAGTGGAAGACTGTGTGTCAGGGGTGTGATCAGGTAGTTGGGAAGGCCTTGGCGCTCTCCCGGGCCCCACTGCACCTGCTGTAGCATGCAGAGTGCATCTCCTGGTACTGGGGATTTCTTCCTCTGAACTTCACCCGTTAGCTAAAAGCTCCGAGGCCTATTCAAATTCTCTTCCCCGTGGGAGGTGTAACACTTTAAACTGTCTTCTGCCATTCACATTTTAGTTTTGACCTGGGGATTACGAAAAGAGGAAAGGAGGGCACTGGTGCCTGACTGGGGAGAGAAGATTTTCCCAGAATAGAGCCGGTTCCCTGACAGCCCTTCCCCAAGAAAAGATGTAGCCTAGAGCTGGCCTTCCGCGCAGCGCTCCGCAAGGTGGGATACCTTACAGAATTTTGATTAGACACACTCTTCTTGTCCCAGATTCAGGAACTACCCCCCAAGAAGCCTGAAGCCTCATCAGATCTGCGCTCAACTGTATATTTATTCCAAGTATGTACGCTACATAGATGTAATCTCTCTCCCCCAAGTCATTCCTCACAGGGGAAACTGTTTTAAGATTTTGTTTTATCCTGTTAGGAATCATATTTTATAGAGAAAAAAAACTTCCCTAAGTACCTATATCTGAAAAGTACACTTTACTACTGGCAGTTGGGGTTTGGTATGTCGACTCTGATCTCCTGTTCATTCTCTTTCTCCACTGAGATTCGAATGCACTGTTGTCACGGGAGGAACCACGGGAAGTTCTTAGGCTGATCACACTTTAGGGGAGAGAATTAGTGCCGAGGCTTTTCCTCGTGCACAGGGCTGTAGGAGGCCGATGAGGCCGCCGCATAACCTCTGGCATGGCTTGGCTGCTTTGCTTTTACTCTGACAAATAGCCGGCCACCTACAAAGTGTTCCAAGAAGGAGGGATTCCAGGGGTGTGCAATGGAATTTTTCTTTTAATTTTTTTTGGAGTATAGCTGATTTATAATCTTATCTTAGTTTCAGGTGTACAGCAAAGTGAGTCAGTTACACATATACATATATCCACTCTTTTTTAGATTCTTTTCCCATATAGCTGCAATGGAAATTTTGAAGGAAGGAATGGAGGTAACTTGAGGTTATCTGGCGAGTTGGTGCCAGACGTCTTAATCTGCTGGTGGACATTAGTAAACATAATTGGTGAAAAGACTCTCTTTGGAAAGTATGAGTTGGTATTTATTCCACCAGTCTCCGTCAAATCCATGTGACTCTGAGTGTAAATCTAAAAAGATATCATATGTGTCATAGTAATGTACGGAATTCTATTTTTAAATTTTTTTTAATTTTTATTTTCTATTGGAGTATAGTTGATTAACAATGTTGTGTTAGTTTCAGGTGTACAGCAAAGTGATTCAGTTATACATATATCTATTCTTTTTCAAATACTTATCCCATTTAGGTTATTACAAAATACTGAGCAGAGTTCCCTGTGCTATACAGTACGTCCTTGTTGGTTATCTATTTTAAGTATAGCAGTGTGTACATGGCAATCCCAAACTCCCAATTTTTTAAAATTTAGAAATAAAATGGACTTGCATAAAAAGTTCTCATAAAGGAGAGATAAAAAATATGGTGTTTTCTAATGTTTTTTCCATAATCACAATGGCATCATAAACACACTGTGAAGGATAGCTGCTTGGTATCTTTAGGGAATATTTGGAAACACATATCCAATGGCGGGAGAATTCTTAGGTAAACATTGATATATCTATTGGATGTTCTCTGTCAATCATCAGCCACTGATACTATTGAAGACCATGTAGTAACAAGGAAAGATGTCCTTATTAAAAGGGGAAAAAGCAGGAATTAAAGCTATATACATTTATGTCAACTATTAAATGTGCACTATGATTTTGACCACCAAACAAAGCAAAACTAATGATATATAGACGTAACTGTATCATATGTTCATATCTGTATCAGTTTAGGGTGAAATGATTATGGACATTTTTTTTTCCTTTTTCTTTGTTTTCCAGCTTGTATATAAAATGGTTACATTCTTTTTAGAAGGTAAAAAGAGACGTTTTCAAACGAACATGCAGAGAACATTAAATAATCTAGATTAATTGTTAGCCCAATCAAATATTTATTTTTGAGTTATTCGCCAGCATAGAGTAGAAGCTGACGCAGGGATCATTTCAAATAGGAAGCTACTAGGTAATCAGTTTCTCTGCATAAACTGGCAGTGAATTGCATCTAATTTTGAATGGCATTTATTCTACTAGCATTTTAGAATCTTTTCCTGGCACTTAACCTAGCAGGAGTGAACAGTTCATTAAGTAAATATGTTCTAGAAGACTAAAGGTGAAGGCATGAAGAGACTTTTCCTGCTTTTGTTTTTACTTTTGTTTTTTTGCTTGTTTCTTTTTCTTGTTTTGACCCTGAATTGGGAAATTATTTCATCCTGCTCTAGGACATCTATGATGTATGAAAAAAATAGAGTTTCAAGAAGTTACAGCTTTACAATTTCAACATCATTCCGAGGCTGTCACTGTTGTCTGTTGGTGTGATAGAACTCTAGCTCATTTACAGCTGACCTTTGAACGCCGCCCTCTCAGAAATCAGTGACACAGGCCATGGGTGGGGCAGCCCAGCTGGCACCTGACTCGCCCTTCTTTTGAGTAATGGAGAAAACACAGGCAGATCACATCATTAATCCAAGGCACCCAGTTGTCTTCAAAATACAGAGGCAATCTTCAGTGTGAATCATTAGTGTTAAGAGAAAATAATGCATAAAGAATGACATTGTTTTTCACTTATTAGGGAATTTAATTGCTCCTCCACGACTTGATGGCTGAGTGACTGATCACTTAATTTCTGAGCTGTGGTTTTTCTTAGGTTTTTCTCTTCGTTGTGGGTTGCAAATAAGGCAACGTTTTCTCAAAAGCTAAAAACACGTCACACATGTAATGAGACTGGTGTCTGGGTGTGCAGGTCCTTGAAATGGAGGAGAGAGAAGGAGGAAGGAGAAACAGCAGGAAAGTGGGAGGAAGGTGATGCCTGAAGAATTCACCGGCAGTCTGTCTTTTTCTTTTCAAGATTTTGCTATTTAAACACTGCCATTGATCTGCTCTGTCTTCACATGCTGATATCTTAAAAAATAATAATAATCAAATCGACTTGAATGTATATATAGTCAAAAAATATTAACTGCTCAAGTACGTGATGTTCCAAGTAGAGCCATAATATTCTGCCCAAAAATAAGATGATTTCAATACCTGTCCTCTAAGAGTTTATAAAATAATCAGAAAGATAAGACAGATTAGGAGATTAATGGCAATATGACTTTAATAGAAATTTTAAAATATATATGTTTATAATCTATATATCATATATTTTCCCTATCATGTATTAAATGTTACATTGCATATATATCATTTCTTCATTCTTATGTTCCACAGAAATATGTGAAGGTGTGGGCAAAGACAGAAGGGGATAAAGAAACCTATTTTGCAGTCCAGACTCCTGAGTTTATTCTAATTGCAGATAGGAGCTGGTTGCAACTTTTCCATTTGGACCTCACAAACTGCTGCTAACAGTAGTGTAACCACCAGTAGCTTATTAGAAGAGTGACTACTGTGTGCCGGGCACATTGCAAACTGCTGCTAATAGTAGTGTAGCCGCCAGTAGCTTATTAGAAGAATGACTACTGTGTGCTGGGCACATTGCAAACTGCTGCTAATAGTAGTGTAGCCACCAGTAGCTTATTAGAAGAATGACTACTGTGTGCCGGGCACATTGCAAACTGCTGCTAATAGTAGTGTAGCCGCCAGTAGCTGATTAGAAGAATGACTACTGTGTGCCGGGCACATTGCAAACTGCTGCTAATAGTAGTGTAGCCACCAGTAGCTGATTAGAAGAATGACTACTGTGTGCCGGGCACATTGCAAACTGCTGCTAATAGTAGTGTAGCCACCAGTAGCTGATTAGAAGAATGACTACTGTGTGCCGGGCACATTGCAAACTGCTGCTAATAGTAGTGTAGCCACCAGTAGCTTATTAGAAGAATGACTACTGTGTGCCGGGCACATTGCAAACTGCTGCTAATAGTAGTGTAGCCACCAGTAGCTTATTAGAAGAATGACTACTGTGTGCCGGGCACATTGCAAACTGCTGCTAATAGTAGTGTAGCCGCCAGTAGCTTATTAGAAAAATGACTACTGTGTGCCGGGCACATTGCAAACTGCTGCTAATAGTAGTGTAGCCGCCAGTAGCTTATTAGAAAAATGACTACTGTGTGCCGGGCACATTGCAAACTGCTGCTAATAGTAGTGTAACCACCAGTAGCTTATTAGAAAAATGACTACTGTGTGCCGGGCACATTGCAAACTGCTGCTAATAGTAGTGTAGCCGCCAGTAGCTTATTAGAAAAATGACTACTGTGTGCCGGGCACATTGCAAACTGCTGCTAATAGTAGTGTAGCCGCCAGTAGCTTATTAGAAAAATGACTACTGTGTGCTGGGCACATTGCAAACTGCTGCTAATAGTAGTGTAACCACCAGTAGCTGATTAGAAGAATGACTACTGTGTGCCGGGCACATTGCAAACTGCTGCTAATAGTAGTGTAGCCGCCAGTAGCTTATTAGAAAAATGACTACTGTGTGCTGGGCACATTGCAAACTGCTGCTAATAGTAGTGTAACCACCAGTAGCTGATTAGAAGAATGACTACTGTGTGCTGGCCACATTGCTGGCCGTTGCCCCATCCCATCTCGTTTGAGGCTTTTAAGGACACTGAGAGACAGGTGTTCGTCTTACCTTCCTGTTCCAGGCGAACATCTTAAAGCTTGAAGATGACAACCGGGAAAGGGTGGAAAGGAGATGTAAATTCAGACAGTACCGACCCCAGAATCTGTGCTCTAAATCTCTGCACAACCCTCACCTCTCAGGTTAAAAACATTTTACAACAAGTGAAATACCTGAGTTTGTAAAAGTTCATATCTCCGTTTCACACGCGTAAATTAGGTTTAGAAAATCGTGGTAGAAGATAACATACTGCCTTGATTTTTTTATACCTAGGATGATTTGAATTTCAAACTAAAAAATGAGTGCAGGGATAGTGTCATGTCTTTATACATCCATCCTCTTCTCGTCTAAAAAAGGGTAACTGGCACTCAGTAAAATTTTGTCAAATAAATAATCAGTGTCACCTCTTCCTTTGCTTTTATTTTTCTTTGTCATATTTACATTTTAAGATAAGATGATATTTTAACATTATCATGCATTGGTAAATTTTTTTCTTTCCTGTGAAATCCTCAATCTCGTTATTGGGGGATGAAAATAAAGAAAATGAATCATTTTGATGTTTTTCTAACATAGTAGAATCCAGAGCACTGATCTGGGATTAGGACACATGAGTTGCAATCCTAATTCTTAAACTTGTTTACAGTTGAACCTAAAGCCAAGCTTTGAAGTTGAGTTTGTGTTTCCTCATCTGTACATGGTGGAACCCTTATGACTTGGACTTCTTCCTTTAAAGCCCCAATAACCATGTAATTGCCTACATCCTGCCTGGCACACAGCATGGATACAATATAGAACGGTTAACTTGTCTTTCTTACTCTGTCCCTCCTTCTATCTCAAATAATTTTTAAGTAATTAAGAGAAAGATCATTCTAATTTTTAAAAACCATTGGATTTCATAGATGAGAATATGATCCACATAACAATCTATCAAAAAAGTTAAAATAATTTACCTTCACTCTGTCTGTTCTTCCATTAGACAATTTGTCGATAAAAGTTTCCCTTTTCTCATAATGACATATTTAATCCTCTTAGTATAATATGCTACTTTGAGGTTCATAAAACTTCAGACTTTCAAATGATTAATGGACCTACAAACTTTCAAATGATTAATGCTCCTACACATGCTTCTTGCCAAAAAAATTGATTAAATCCACATTTTACATTGTTTTGTAACCCTTGAAAGTAATAGGGACCAAAATAAAGAGAAAACCCAAAGTTCTGATTCTCTGATTTTATTTATTTATATATTAAATAGTTTATTCAGCAGTTTCCTAGAGGTAAGAAAACCATAATCAGATAGAAATCTAGATATTTTTTAAGTGTCAAAAATTATCTGCTTCAACTGTAAACTGGTAAAACCAAATTTAAAAATAAGCTCAGCACTCAAATATATTCCTTTTCCAGCCTCTTCTTTTTGTCATGACACAGGAATTCTGGCTTCCATTTATCCAATCCTCCTGGCAATTATAAGTTGTCAGCCTGTTAAACTGCTAAATTGAAACAAAAATTCTGGTTTTTTTTAAACTAATATTCTGTCTAAATTACTTCAGAGCTTCAAACTCAACATGTTTGAAAGAAACCTCTCCGTCATTCAATACTTAGTTTCCCAAGTAATTATCCTTCTCTTGAGAAGACAAATTGGTCTCACAAGCTGATTTTGTTCCCTTCTTTGCACTGGCTGCCGGAAAACTCATTTGTGTGACAAATGTATAGGATCTGAAGTGTACATTTTGTTTATCAACCTCACTCTAGGCTTTGTGTTATTTTTCCTGTAATTATGTTCCTAAAATTTTAATTTGCTTACTCATTTTACTTTGTAAATTTTAATTTATCATACTCTATATCTCTAAGTCACATTAAATCACATCATTTTTACATATCTGGTTGTGGATAATTTAAAAATAAGTCAATCCCACTAACCCTGATACTCTCCTGCATTCTCCAGCTCAGTCAGTGGCTCAGAAGATAAGCACCTTAGTCATCTTTGGCTTTTCCTTATTTTCATTCCCAGAGTCAATGATTTCCTAAAATGCCAGAGTTTCTAACTCCTGCATCTCTCTAAAGGCTCTCTCCTTCTCTTCAATGGAACTTCATCGTCTTAGTTGAGAAATTCAAATAGCTTGCTCCGTGGGCTGTCGGGTGTGGTCTCATCGCTTCAAACCATCTTTAGTGCTCTTGCCAAAGTGGCCTTTCCAGAAAATGCAAGTCTGGTCATGCATTCCGTCGTTAAACACACAGCAAAGTAGTCATTAGCTCACCAGTGCTCTGTACTGGTTGCCTCCTGTTCATGTTGAATTTCTGGCTGTTGTACATTTATCATCCGCATGTTCTCTTCCAAATCGGTGTTTGTTAAGAGTGATCAGGCGTGATAAGGATGCTGTTTATTGTGAAGGACGCAAGGCACCGGACAATTGAGGAGGTGCCTTTTTTCAGGTTATTGTAGTAGGGAGAGCATTCACTCATGAGGGAAGTCTCCAAGGAAGGGCAGGGAGCGGGGCTTACAGAGGCGGGCAGGCAAGGGACTCACCCACGAGTCCTAAGGGACTCACGTAGAAGGACGGAGATGAGTCTTGTGTGAGTCACTGAGGAGGGGCGGAGGCGGGGATGCGCCAGACCAGAGCATCCTGTCGCCTGGCCGTCGGGGGAACATGAAAGGGTGGCGTACGATGGAGTAGAAAAGGATGGGGAGATACCTTAACCTTCGCTCTTTTCCAGATACAGGGTTCAGGGAAAGTGTAACATTGTCGCCGTTCACCTATTCCACAAGATCACGTCCTCACTTGATTATTCACACAACTGAAAATAGAAAAAAAAAGCCAACTTCCTGAATATACCCTGTGCGTCCTCATATATGCCTGCATGCCCTTATATAACTGGTACTTTTTGATCCCGTGAGGAAGGGAGGAAAGGAGAATATATATATATATATATATATTTATTTATATATATATTTATATTATATATATATATATATATATATATATATATATATATATATATAAAATCACTTTCACAATGACAGGAAGAATATAGCGAAACCGCATTATTCAGCAGACACTCTCTCCGTCCCAGCTCCAGATGCTGATGTGAGCGATTAGCAGGACCACTCTGAGGAACCCTGGCCTGTGACAGCATCTCTCTTAACCTCTGGGTACAACTGGAACTTTTCCTCGTACCCCTCGCTCCACCACCAAGAGCACCACTCATCCCTCCCCCACAGGCGAGGGGACTGAGTCCCCCGCTGCTGACGTAGCCTGTGTTTCAGACCTCCCCACGGATTAGGGATCTGAAATGGAGTCATTTCATAAGCCTCTAGGTTCCAAGAGTAACTTAAGCTCTAATTCCACAGACGGTACATCACCCCGCATCCGTGCCTCTGAATGGCATGTTGGTGGTGCAGGAATCGCTCACTAGAGAGCAGACTTGCCTCAGCTGTTCCCGCCTCAGCCAGGTGGTCCAAGGAAAAAGAAATGTGCTTACCTGTGAAAACAGGTTGCCTATAAATCAAAAAGGGTCAAGTTCTGTCCACCAGATGGAGGCTTTAAAATCTTAATGTGTAAGTTAAGGTATAATGGATTACTGGAGGTGAAATTTTAGTAAGGTTGAATCATTCTGTTGCCTTCTGGGATCTAGGGGGAGCAAAAGGTTACTGTTACAGTGAACAAGAACAAAGTCAGATTTTCATCTTAGGTGACCTAATTACAAAGGATGTGATTCTGACCCATTAATTTTCAAAATCATATCTAATTATCTATTGGTATGGCTTACTGAGGCTCAAAAACACATGGGCTAAGGGATTTTCTCTGCTAAGCATATAGTTTCTTTTGCATGAGTACTGGATTTTGACATATTATAATTTTACATGTAAAATTATTCTGGTTTATGGTATGGGGGAGCTAAACAGCCAGGATCGATCTTTCCCTTTCGGTCTTTTTCTCTGTCCTTCTTTTTCCCTCCCTCCTTCTCTCTCTCCCTTCCTCTCTCTCTTTTTCTGCCACTTCTTTAGCCCTGGAAATACAAAATGAACAGGAGAACAAGAGGAATCCAATTCAATCAGTTTTCTCTTTTTGGACAGTTAGAAAGTTGAAGTGTTGCATAATACAAAGCTTTGTTGTTAACCATGGATTTCGTTTATCTGTGTTTGTCGCTGGAGTTAAATGTACGAACACATTTGGCCATGAATTTTTACTATTATTATTATTATTATTATTATGAAAGGGACAGTAACAAGCAAAGCTGAAATTATCTGTGAGTGACAAAGGATATTATCAAGGATGCTTATATATTCCTATGGTTTTCCGATTATTTCAAAGAATCATTCCAAATGGGAACTACGAATATCTTCTTCCCTCACTTAGTTTTTGTTTGTTTGTTTTGTTTTGTTTTTTGTTTTTTTTCTCTAAAACTCCATGGTGTACTTGTTTCTCACCACCCTCTGTGGAAAAGTGTGACTATTTACATAATGACACTTGTCATTTTCCTGGCAACCTGGGGATGAAGTTTTCTCTTTGATTCTCTATCGCTAACTGATGGGCTCACCAGCTTGCTGCATTGGGACACACAGCTGAGAACATGACTTCTTTGTAGAGGGGAGGACATTTGGGTAAGTGGATTATTCAATGTGTAGACTCCCTTCAGGACTCTTAATATAAGTTCTGTTTCCTCCATCTTAAATTCTTAGCTACCTTTAAAATATCATCGCATTTACGTTCCAGACCTTTGTTGAGATGTTTTTCTTTGACTTATAACTTTAAAGTTATTTTACATAAAAAAGAAGAGTCTGTTTTAAGTAATCTAAACTTTTTGGAAACTTTTAAAATTATTAGTTAGATACCATTACCCTTAATGGACACATCTTTAATTTTCTTAAGCAAAGTGACCTTTAATGAGAACAGTGGGAATGTGAATTGTGATTCTAGGTGTAACTCATGTTTTGACACAGGTTTCCTGACTTGAAGTCATTTAATCATAGGTACTTTTAATTCATATGGGCCAGAGTTGAAATCCATTTCTCTAGCTTATTTTTAAGTAGTTATAAAGTCAAGCTGAACTTTTGTTTACATTGTAATGGTTTTTTTTTTAGGTTTTAAGACTTTGTGCAATAACTCCCTCCATTCTGCTTTAGTATCGTGATCTTAGCTCTGTGGACATCAGGATTCAATCTAATTTTAGTAAGTTCCTGGAACAAATTGTTATCATCCAAGGCAAGATATTCCTGGAAAGTAAATTCATATTAATGTAGACGTTGAGGTTTGTAAGTGAAGATGGTTTTAGTTCTCAGTGTTATGCTTAAAGTGAATTGAATTAAGAATAACTGAGCATGAATGCTTCACCCCAGCGAGAGTAGCTGGCCACTCAGTAGATTGTTTTTTTACTCAGCTGCGCAGGTACATACCTATGAACCCAATAAAGTCACCTGTGATCCAGATAATATACGCACCAGTTCATATGCCTGGTTCTCCGAGCTGCTCTCAGTGTGTTAAAGCGAAGATAAAGACATCTTCTATCTGTCGTACTCCATCTGCAAGTAACTTGTCCTTGGAAGGTGTCATTGTTGCCTGCTAAGCCAACAAATGATGCCTCCCTGCCTTTGGATATCCAGTTACATTACTAGAATAAACCATTCGCTGTACCAGACATAGGCTTTTCACTGCTCTGTATTTCTTTTTCTGCTGGAATTTACAGAACTCAAGGACAATGAAGGATACAATTCCTCATTCAACAACTCAATAAAGCATGTACCTTGAATATGTCTTAGGAACCGAAGAGACAGTATTAGGCATCAAATTTACTTTTATGAATTATTTCTTAAAATATCTAAAAAGCAATTGGGTAATCCAAGTCTATATTGCCAGTGAGACTGCAATAGCAATTCTCATTTCAATAGCTCTTGTTTTCCTAAAAGTAGGACAGACTCTATAGTTGGTGGTATTTTTCAATACTAAAGAAATCTGTGTGGTCTTTTGCCATGTCCCGTGTGTATAACTCATACTGCCAATAGTTTTTAGTGCCCTCATCACTGTAAATGAACATTTCATTGGGCTAGGTAGAGAAAAATCGCCACCTTGAAAAACAAATTTGTTCCATAGCATTTTGACTAATGTATCAATTTTCCACTGTAGAAAGGACCATTATTTTATTGCACAAATAAGAATAAATGATCATATGCATTTTTCTGGTGGGAATATAAAATAATATAGTTTAAGGATTTGCTAAAGTTAGCAAATGGAGAAGTGCAGGCCATAACCCAAGTCTGTTAAGTGAGACTGGTGACTCAAATTCTGGTGATTATTTCACTGTAATTTTTGCCGATGATAATATTGGTGATGATAATGACAGCAAGCACACATAACAATTTGCTATTTGGTAGGGACTGTTCTAAGCGTTTATACATAAACTTACCTACTTACCAAAATTACCCCAAGAGGCAGGTACCATTGTTGTTCCTATTTTGTAAAAAAGCAGGAGGGCGCAAATTAATCAATGAGCAGCAATGAAGTTCTGGGAGAACCAGCCCCCACACCCAGCTGTTTCTGTGCTCCTCCGTTTGGAAATCAGTCTACTCCTAGACTTAATGTAATTGAAAGTTCAGTGCTTAGTTATGGTGTCCATGGGTAGTAAAACTGAGACTTGGAATATATTTAACATGTAAGGTTGCTGGTTGACTAATCATAGATCATTACCATCTCAACTTGAATTCAACTCTTGAGTAGTCTGCTGTGCCGTGGTGTAACCCTGACTCAATACCCCATGGGTCTAAGCTTCTGAAGTCCTTCCTGGTTACCCTTAAGACGCTCACCCCGAAAAGAATAATCCTCTGAAGCTAACCCTAAATTCAGTCTATCATTCCTTCAAGCAACTCGGTTGTAGATCTGCTGCTGCCCTTTCTATAGGAAGAACACAACAGGTTTCAGAGATAGTCCGTACAGAGAGCTGCTAGATGAGCCAACCATTACTGTAATCATGCGCTCCAACTATATGGTTTAAAACAATGGCGCCTTAACTGAAATTTGAAATTATTTATCTTTGAGATTTCCTTTTCTGGATATGCTGTATTCGGCCATGGCAACAACGAGAAAGTAAGTGGGCGCATTGCAGCGTAGTCATGACTTTGAATACGGTGGAAAGCTCTGGAAGCGACAGGGACCAGAGGAAATGAAGTCCCAGAAAGGAGGAGCCTGCATGAGGTGAGCCGAAGTCCATAGCGATTTTCTTTCCTAGGGGCATGCGTGGATTCAAGGACGGGGCTTGGCCTAGCCACACAGCCGCTGGGGGCAAGACAGAACAATAGAGCTTGCCCGGTTGAGTGGGTTGGCACGATGAATAGGAATCTAAAGAACCTGCAAACACAAAGGCAGCTTTTTCCAGGAAATACTTACAGTGTTCTAGGTGGGATGGGAGGCTGAGGGGCTGTCCTGCAGTTTTGCAGTGATTGGAAAACGAGATCCCGCTTGAGCTGACCTGCCGCAAACATACACCAGGCTCCCTGCCAAGACTTTGCCAAAATTCGAAGCTGTGTAGGGTAGGAAGCTAAATGGATAAAATCAAACCTCTGAAGGGCGTAACTTAATCTCCAGGGCTCAGTGGACACGGATCTGCCGGAATCTCAATCTGAAAGCCTAGGAGGCCACCTCTCAGGGGTGGGGATGAAGCAGCTGTGGACGGATTTAAGTTCAGTCTGCAGCTCACCCTGAACGAGGCAGTCCTTGGGATCGACGTGTCTGTTCTGTGCATCTGCAGGGAAAACACAACCTCCTCTGGAGTAAAATAGCATCACCTGGACCAATGATCAATATTAAAAAAAAAAAAAGCAGACCCACAGATTACCCAGATCCTGGAGTTAGCAGGCAAGGACATTAAAATGACCTTTATCAATATGTTACAGTAAGACAAAAGATGGAAGATGCTAAGAGGTTCAAAAGAGAACTGGATTTTGTTTAAAAAATTACTATTTGTCCTCGATGAGAAGCACATTACCCAGCATGAGATCTCTTGAAATTCTCTGAACCTTAATAATTAGATGCTGGGGTATTGGAGAGATTGAGAAATGGGGAGAAAAGGAATCAAAATTTATGAAACACCCACTATGTGTTAGACATATGCTAAGTACAATACATATATTATACCCTTTAATTTTCTATGATGGCACTATTGTTATTCCTACATTGTAGGTCAGAGCTTTACAGAAAATAAAGCAGGGGAACTTATTTTCACGGTATGCGAGTCTCCTAACCGTGGGGAAAGTTGTCAGTGAACACACACCACCAGCACCACCTAAGGCCATAGTCCCGTGAGCTTGCAATCCCGCCGTCCTAGGAGCTCCCTGAAAGCTTCTGTGTCCACAAGCTAAGCTAGCGTATTCCTTGCCCAGAGGTTTCGGCATGCTCCGTAAGGGGCCAAGAGTGTTTAATCACGAGTGGAAAATAACTAATTGTGTTCTATGCTTTTACTTTTTCATGCATCATGAGGTATACATTGAGCCACACGATTAGAAACCCCCCAGGAGCTGAAGACTGTAGGTCTTATTTTGAAGGATTCTGTGTGCAGTGCCAGCTTGTTATTGATAGTGGGTTTTGTACACATGCCTCATCTTTGAGTTACTAAAAAATACCACCAGAAACTGCATTCCCAGGAACAGTGGAGTCCTTTGTGAAGTGTTTCCTCCCTGAAGAATAGTAAAATGTCAAACAGACAAAAGTAGGAAAAATTATGTCTCCCAACAGCTGCGTTGCCACTGTGACTTCTGACTACACCATTTCCTACTGTACACAGAGTCTGCTAACCACCTATTATTCTACCAAAATGCCATCTTGATAAAAGAAAAAGATTTTAATTATTCACTGCTATTTCATATCTAGAATAACTAATAACTATAATAAAAATTATGCCCATTTTGAGCACCTGTGAAGTAGGCCCTTCACATATATCTCTCCTACTTAATCCTATTACTATTCCCATTTCCGAGCTGAAAAAAAACAGGTTAAGCAGAATCACAAATTTTCCCCAAAAAAACTCAGACGTTAAGCTTGAAAAGCATGGATTTGAACCCAGTTTTATCCAAGGCCAAAACCTTTCATTTTTCACTATGGTAAGCTGCCTCGGCAATTATAGCACATAATTGTAGTGATAATGCCTTGTTTACCTACACCTTTCTACAAGTGCTGAAATGCTGCACAAAAGCGTACAACTGATTTTCTCTCCATGCCCGTGAGGTTAGTGTATGTATATTATTACTCACAGGCACCGCATACACATATTACATTGAAATTGGACCTGGATCTTAGGACTCTCAATGCAAAAATGCTTCTTACTCTTGAGCAGATTTCCAAAACAAATTAAATGGAAAGAACAGGAGCCCAAAAATGAGACTGCCTTTTTTTTTGAATTTTATTTACTTTATTTTTTTATACAGCAGGTTCTTATTAGTTATCTATTTCATACATATTAGTGTATACATGTCAATCCCAGTCTCCCAATTCATCCCACCACTGCCCCGCCCTGCCGCTTTCCCCCCCCTTTGTGTCCATACATTTGTTCTGAGATTGCCCTTTAACTTAGTTTCTTATTTGACTCTTCTGGCTTTGTGCCTGTGTATGTATTTTTTCATCTAGAAACCACTTCTCTGGAAATCTTCTCCACAATATCTACACCTCCCAGCCTCCACTCCCATGTGTAAACTATAACATGCAATTCTCTCTCACCTGCCTGTAGAAGAAACATATTCGTTGCATAGAAAAATACACAAAACATTCAGAAGAAAACTGAACCCCCTACTTTTCTTTGATCCAAGAAGAATCACTGCTAACATCTCTTTGCATCTGTTTCATATTTATATCTGTATATCTCGATATCTATCTCCATCTTTTTTATGCTGCTTTCTTTTGGGTTTTTTTGTTTTTTTTTTTTTAAGATTTATTTATTGATTGATTGATTGCTATGTTGGGTCTTTGTTTCTGTGCTAGGGCTTTCTGTAGTTGCGGCAAGCGGGGGCCACTCTTCATCGCGGTGCGCGGGCCTCTCACTATCGCGGCCTCTCCCGCTGCAGAGCACAGGCTCCAGACGCGCAGGCTCAGCAGTTGTGGCTCACGGGCCCAGTTGCTCCGCGGCATGCGGGATCCTCCCAGACCAGGGCGCGAACCCGTGTCCCCTGCATTAGCAGGCAGACTCTCAACCACTGCGCCACCAGGGAAGCCCCCTTTCTTTTGTTTTAAGTACAATCACTGTATGTATTGTGTCGTGAGTTGCCAAACTTCAACTGGTACTGATCTTTTTTTTTTTTTTAATAAATTTATTTTATTTATTTATTTATTTATTTATTTATTTTTGGCTGCTTTGGGTGTTCATTGCTGCGTGCGGGCTTTCTCCAGTTGTGGTGAGCGGGAGCTACTCTTCGTTGCGGTGCGTGGGCTTCTCACTGTGGTGGCTTCTCTTGTTGAGGAGCATGGGCTCTAGGCACGCGGGCTTCAGTAGTTGTGGCGCATGGGCTCAGTAGTTGTGGCTCGCGGGCTCTAGAGCACAGGCTCAGTAGTTGCGGCGCATGGGCTTAGTTGCTCCACGGCATGTGGGATCTTCCCGGACCAGGGCCCGAACCTGTGTCCCCTGCATTGGCAGGTGGATTCTTAACCACTGCGCCACCAGAGAAGCCCTGGTACTGATCTTCATTCAGGTGAAAGCAATGAGGAGACAGCTGATGAAAGGGAAGACAGGTGGTTTCTCTGAAGATAAGCAAAGAGGCAGTGCTGTTCTAACAGTTCCGGAAGTGCCCTTCTGTTGGGTTCAGGACTCTCCACCAAAGATCAAGGGATGTGAATCCTCAGCAAAATTGTATTTGTTCCTCAGATTTTGGAGCTGAGCCTTTAACATAGATTTGAGGACTACCTATGGCCTTGTAGAGAGAATGAATCTAGGTGGAGAAGAATTAGGTTTAGGAGGAAAAGGAGTGAAACATTTGGAACACTATGTAAAAAAAGTCAAATATTCTTCTTAGTTTATTTCGGGTTAATTTGGGAGAATCTGTTCCCCGTGAGAGGCACTCGATCATTGGTCCACACGAGTATGTGCCTTTGGCCTTGACAAAGAGATTCTGCCTGCAGTGAGAGCTGGAGGTGATACGGAGGCAAGTCAGGGAGCAATAAACAAGGGTGCCGCAGTTGAATATTTCCCATCCATCCTGTTTTCGGTAATCAGTCTATAATAATGTCTCCCATTCTTTTCAGCCCGGGACAAATCTAGAACATTCAGAGAAGGGAGGCAAAAGGGAAGGACCCACTCATCTCATCTCAGCCGTTTTACCCTTGTAAATATTACTTGCACATGTGGGCTTATCCACAACCCCTAACCACTATTCCATTGTTTACATGATTTCTCACAGGCAGGCATATGCATGCGTCAGCCGTGCATCTCTTCTTTTATTGTAATTAAAACACCATCTACCGATGAGTTTCCTTATCAAAACTGGGAAGCTAAGACCTTTGAACAGCGAGAATGGTTATGGAAAAACAAAGTAATTTTGAGAATATATTTCACACATATTCCATGAGTGAGATCTGTTATGCTTCATGGTTCTGTAAGAGCAGATTCATGTCCCATAATGTATAAATTAGTAATTATGCATTACTAACTAATTAATATTGGTTAGTAAGAATGGAGAGTTTTATTTTTTTTAATTTAATATATGTATTAACATCAGTATAAAGCTAATGATAGCTTGTCTAACAGTGACTATCTGGTCCCTGAATTTTCAGTAGTTTTTAGTTGATTTAATTATTTCACTTTTTTCCTACTTGTGTTTTTTATTCCCCCCCCTTCAATTTGAATTTTGTGAATCTCTCAGTCCCTACAGAATTCATTAAATCTATATCTAGAGTGAAAAAGGGCCAGTCTAACCGCAGCCTTGTCTGGGGATTCTCATTTTGAGCGCAGATGTGCCCCCAGCACCTGCCGTCTGGGTGTGCGTTAGGAGGCGTCCTGTGCGTGCTGCCGCGGCGGGTGACGTAACCGCGCTTTGAGAGGCTCGACGTCTCAAGTGAGCGTTCCACTGCTCCCTCCACGTGGTACCAAGCGAGCAGGGCTGCTTGGAGGCCCTTTGCCTTCCCTTCTTTACCATGACAGATACGTTAGGCTGGTATTATTTAAACACACCAGCAGCCTGGGCGTCTGTTATTTAAGATGCCGCCCATTCATGTGACTGAGAGAAAAGCTGGCAAAATAGCACGAATTCAATTATCTGGCATTTTCCCATGCATTTTCAACTCTTATTTTTCACTTAATATGGATGATATTTTTCATTAGCTTGAAGATAAATTGTTAAAAAATGGATTTTGCTTATTGAGTTGGTATGTTGAAATAATCATAAGATAGCAATAGTTTTTTTTTTCATACCATGGGTAATTACATGAATATTTATAGCCCTCAATATTACATCTAAGAATCACTTACAATGATACATGATAAACCTGGCTTAAACTATTAAAAAAAATAAAAATATTCTACTGAAAAAAGTTTTTAAATTACATCTGCTTTCTTCTGAAAAAGAAGCTCCAGAGCATTAACATTTAATTCTGAAATTCAGTATACACTATGTAATGATACAAATTTGTATGCATTCAGTTTCAAGTACAGAGGAAATGCCAAAGTGTTCTACCACCGAAGTGATCACTGTATTTTTGTTCCAAGAATAAAGGACAGAATTTAAAACATAATTTTGCTCGCTGTGATTAGCATTTTTATTTTCCTGCCTAGTGATGGGAATCAGCTCTCCGTGGAGCAGTGGGAGTTGCGTCTACTTTTCGTACGGCCTGGGCTGGAACAGGCTCAGTGGCCACGTTTTCTAGAGTCCTAAACAGATGAGCAAACTCCACCTATCTCAGCTTCAGATTCTAAATCCAGACTGGATAACTTACTTTTACAGTAATTAGCAGAGGAGCAATCTTGTTTAGTTGAAATGAAAGAATTTTTCTGTGAACCAGAAATTCTCCCCAGGATCGAAGGTGAGGAAGGGGTGATACTTTTGCACTGGCAGGTCTGCTAAGACTGCCTTTGCTACTGAAAGAAACTCAGTAGACATCTATAATTTATTAATATACCCTTCTTATGAGGCACAAGTGCCGGCTGGAACCAGGGCACTTCTCCAAAGTAGATTCACAGTTGCTGCAACGTGGCGGTATTACGTGGCATAACTAACATGCGGGTCCTCACTCACGGGATGGAAGGGGGACGTGGAAGATTGCTGCATAGAGTTCTGATTGGCTGAGGTGGCCTGTGCGGTGTGGTCTCTACACACAGCTGGCAAGACCATGGCCTGGCCACTTTGCTTAAGTCGACACATACTTTCCCCAGCCTTTGCTACCCACCATACTGGTGACGAAGTCTTAGCTATACTGAAATCCAGGCAGAGTATTCAACTTGCTAACAAACTGAGTTCAGGATTATTAAAAAAAAAAAATCAATTAATGTTGAAAACATAAAGAAAAAACTATGTGGAAATTATCTATATATTCAGAATAACTCACAAAACCCCCATTCCTGTGAACTTAGAGTACAAGCTGCCTAAGTAACAAGAACGTTGGACATAAAGTCAAAGGAGGAAGAGAGTAGTATTCTAGAAGCCAGAGACAGTGGGTGATTCTTAACTGAGCCCCGTCCAAGCCAGGTGTGTGTATTATCTGTTTGCACTGGAGAGCCTCTTCCAACATGGGCCTGAATCTTCGAAGAGGAAGATCTTATGGTGCTTCTTCTCCTTTAAAACTCAGCTTGGGCGTCCATCATCCCTCTTGGTAACTGCCTCTGGCTACCCCTCTGCGGTCTGAATATCCTTCCCATCATATGCTGGACACATGCCTGTAGTTAGTCTTTGAGTTACAATTACGCCTTGAGAGTGTTTCCACTGCTGCACTCTTTATGGACACAGAGCTTTGTCACAGTATCCTGTTCATGGCAGGTGCCAGTGATGGGTACTGACTGGTGAATTCTAGTTGTGTTGTCTCTTGGCCCTGAAATCTCAAATGGAGATTTCCCATCCTCCTGGTTACTTGCACATACACATTCCACTCTCTGCTTCAGCAGCTGGTTTCCACCAGCCCTCATCATTCATCCTCAGTAGACACCTATAGAGAGATCAGAACTTGAAATTTTAATGGGCATGTTATTTTTTCTTTTTGTAGATAATTAGTGGATATTATTATTACTGTTGTCGTTGTTGTTAGGTACTCAGCAATTCCCTTCATTTTTCATTCTCTAATATCCCATCCCCCCAAAAATCTTAATTTTTCTTTAATAACAACAGCACTAAGTACTTAGGATTTCTTATGCTTCTCTCTAATGATAAGATGACTTTTCACCTCCCCTACTTCCACAGGAAAGGTCATTAGGTTAGCTGAGAACATCAAGGAAACTTTTCTCAATTAACAAAAATCTCACCACTCTGTCATCTGTAGATCTCATATTATACAATTATCAGGTGTAAAGATTATATCTTATTTCAGTTATTTTAAAGTTAGTACTTAAAATCTGTCCCAAAGCAGAAAGGCATTGATTAAAAAAAAAAAAAAAAAAAAAAGAAGTCTAGAGGTACAGAAAACTGGAAGAATGAGTTGTAAGTCATCAACATGAAGTGGCATATACTAGGCAAACGTGCATTTGCTAGGATCACTTGCGTTGCCAGATCTCACTCTTCGAGGGATCTGACTGCCCTCAAGAGAAGGCTATGTTACTTCGGAAAGCAGAGCAGTCTTGTTAGTTCCTGAGCAGTCGCGAAGGTTCAGAACTATTGCTTTCAAGCTGATGTGCTCAGATCTACTCTGGGTCTATAAGAAAACGCTTGGTCCTCCAAAGAGAACTTGAAATTTCCCTGACCTTCCTCGAAGTTAGGCTGAAATTCAAGTACCTTTACTTTAGACCTGCAGGCAATACTGTTCCTCCTACTTGGCTTGTTAAATTCTCCAGAGCAGTTGCTTCCAAGCAGAGAGACCATTGCTGCAGTATGAGGAGGTAGAGAAGAGGCTTATATAAAACTCCATTGTTGAAGGGCTGCCCTTGGTACAGTTTACACAGCAGTAAGCATTGCGTTTGAAGAGACTGTCACAATTGCACAAATTAAATGTTTTATTTATAAAATTGTATGAGTTTTAAAAAAGTTATGAAAACACATCATATGCCCTATACTATGATCATACCATGTGATTGTTCAGCAAGACTTTCTTTTTATAGATTTTTAAAAATTAATTTTTACTGGAGTAAAATTTTACTGGTTGATTTACAATGTCATGTTAGTTTCTGCTGTACAGCAAAGTGAATCAGTTATACATATATCCACTCTTTTTTAGATTCTATTCCCATATAGGTCATTACAGACTACTGAGTAGAGTTCCCTGTGCTGTACTGTAGGTTCTTATTAGTTATCTGTCTTATATGTAGTAGCGTGTATATGTCAATCCCAATCTCCCAATTTATCCTTCCCCCCTCTTTCCCCCTTGGTAACCATAAGTTTGTTTTCTACATCTGTGACTCTATTTCTGTTTTGTAAATAAGTTCATTTGTACGATTTTTTTTTTTACAGCAAGACTTCTGAAATGTAATCACAGATTGGCAAGAAGAAAATATCAATAGTGTATATAATAGTTTTCCTACTTATTTACAATTAGTAAATAATAGTCTCCTAAAGTAGTGGCCTACATTTCTTTGCATCTATTTCTTTTTTTGGTTATTGAGTAAATATTGATTTATAACATTATGTAAGTTTCACGCATACAACGTTATGTTTCTACTTCTGTGTAATCTATAATGTGCTGACCACCAAAAATTTATTTTCCATTCCTCACTATACATTTGATCCCCTTTACCTATTTTTCCCTTCCCTCACCGCCACCCCTTCCCCTCTGGTAACCACCACTTTGTTCTCTGTGTCTACATGTTTGTTTTTGTTTGGTTTGGTTTGTTCATTTGTTTTGTTCTTGTTTATTAGCTTTTTATGTTCCACTTATGAGTGAAATCATATGGTATTTGTCTTTCTCTGTCTGACTTATTTCACTTAGTGTAATACCCTCGAGGTCTATCCATGTTACCCCAAATGGCAAAATTTCATCACTTTTATGACTGAATAATATTCCAGTGTGTGTGTGTGTGTATGTATATGTATATATATATATATATACACCCTCCGCATCTTCTTTATCCATTCATCTGTTGATGGGCACTTAGGTTGTTTACATATCTTGGCTATTGTAAATAATGCTGCAGCGAACATGGGGGAACAGATAACTTTTCAGATTAGTTTTTTGGTGGTCTTTGGGCAAATACCCAGAAGTGGGATATCTGGATCGCTTGGTAGTTCTATCTTAATTTTTGAAGGCCTGTGCATATTGTCTTGCACAGTGGCCGCCCCACTTCTCCTTCCCACCAGCAGTGCACTAGGGCTCCCTTTTCTCTGCATCCTCACCAACACTTGCTATTTCTTGACTTTTTCGTAATAGCTCTTCTAACAGGTGTGAGGTGATATCTAATGCGGTTTTGATGTGCATTTCTTTAATAATTAATCATGTTGAGCATCTTTTCACGTGCCTATTGGCCATCTGTGTATCTTCTTTGGAAAAATGTCTTTTCAGCTCCTCTGCTCAACTTTTTCATCAGGTGATTTTGCTGTTGTTGAGTTGTCTATGTATTTTGGATATTAACCCCTTATCAGGTGCATCATTTGCAAGTATCTTCTTCCATTCAGTAGGTTGCCTTTTTGTTTTACTGATGATTTCCTTTGCTGCGCAGAAGCTTTTCAGTTTGATGAAATCTCATTTGTTTAATTTTGCTTTTGTTTTCCATGCCTGAGGAGACAGATCTAGAAAGATATTGCTAAGACTGGACATCTATTTCTTGATAGAGCACTGCTAACATATTTTTAAAAACATTGAACAGATCTCTTTAAGCTAAATGACAATTCACTGACCAAAAATAGGTAAAACTTCAAAAGCAGTTTTATTCTTAGGTGTTTATAGCTTAACCCAGAATTATTTCAGTGACTGTTAATCAGAACCCCAGAACATACATGCCTGATATTCATTTTAGTTGATACCATACTTCTCTTTAAACAGATCCCTCATATGTTTACACGTGCATATGCACATCCACATACACTTCAAAAATTATGAAATGTTTCACACATAGGAAGCAACCTACATGTCCATCAACAGAAGAATGGACAAAGAAGATGTGGTACATATATGCAATGGAATATTACTCAGCCGTAAAATGGAACGAAATTGGGTCATTTGCAGAGATGTGGATGGACCTAGAGACTGTCTTACAGAGTGAAGTTAAGTCAGAAAGAGAAAAATAAATATCGTACATTAACGCATATATATGGAATCTAGAAAAGTGGTATAGATGTTCTTATTTGCAAAGCAGAAATAGACACAGATGTAGAGAACAAATGTACGGATACCAAGGGGGAAGGAGGGTGCTGGGATGAACTGGGAGATTGGGATTGACTTATATACACTACTATGTATAAAATAGATAACTAATGAGAACCTGCTGTATAGCACAGGGAACTCTACTTGGTGCTCTGTGGTGACCTAAATGGGAATGAAATCCAAAAAAGAGGGGAAATACGTATACGTATGGCTGACTCACTTTGCTGTACAGCAGAAACTGACACAGCAGTGTAAAGCAACTATACTCCAATTTTTTAAAAAAATGTTTCTCACATAGTAGAGTACATATAACATATGTGGGAGGATTTATAAACCATAATAAGGAAACTAGGGTACCCTTGACCCAAGAGATAAAATCTAATCAATGCCTTGAAGCCTTTAGTTTGCCCGCACCTGATCACAAACATCTCTCCACCAGTCCCGTAGGTAAAAAATGTTCTTATTTTCTGTGTTTTTAATATTTTTACCATGTGTGGATATAATAGTATGTTCTTAGTTTTACATGTTTCTAACTTTATATATGTGGAATTAGAATGCATGTATCCTACTACGATTTGCATTGTTCACTTAATAATCTTAAAGGTGTATCCCTGTACGTAGCTGTTGTTAACTTTCTAAATATAGCCCAGTATACCTAGTTGTTCTCCTCTAATAGATATTTGAGTTATTTCCACCTTTTGCTACTAAAAACTACACAGCCATGAGCATTTTCATCTGTCTCCTGGACCACATGCGCTGGAGTTTCTCTTGGACAGTATTTTTCAAACTGTGAGCTGTAACCCTTTAGTGGGTCGTGAAATCAGTTCACTGAGTTAAAACCCCTATTATTTTGTGTGTGTGATTTTGAAGAAAATAGAGGATATCAGAGATTATAACACTTAGTACAAATAAGTTATTTCCTACAAGTCCTGTTATATATGTGTGTAACGTATTACATTTTGACTGTGGATTGTGATAAATATATATGAAACACAGCAATACAGGTGCTTTTCTAATATGGAATTGCTGAGTCATAGGGTATAAGCACATACAGTTTCTAAGATAATGCCAAATTGTTTTCACAATTTGTTTTTAGAAAATTAACATTTTCACAGCAGTTTCCAGGGTGCACTTGGGTAACATCTTCAGCAGCCGCTGTTATGGCAGACTCTTAAATTTTTCCTAATGTGGTGAATGCAAAATGGCATTGCATGCCATTGTGATTTTAATATGCATACCATGATTACTAGTAATGTTCCTCTAATATTTAAGGCCATTAGGATTTCCTCTTTAGAGAAGGGCTTCTTCATGTTTTTTTCCCATTTTTTTCATTTTGAGTTGTTTGTATTTTTGCTCATAAATTTCACATATATGTTTTATGGTTATATGTTTTCAAATGAAAATACCTTCTCCCAAAACTATGATTAGGTTTTTCACTTCATCTCTGTTATCCTTTGGTGAACAGAATTGTTCATTTTCATGTAGTCAAATGGACCAGTCCTTTCCTTTAATCATTTGTGAATTTTGTGTTGTAAAGAAGAATTCTTTCCCTACCCCAAGTCATAAAGCCATCATTGTATATTTTCTCCTATTATTCTTGAAGTTTTCCTATTTTTGTCCAGCAGATATTTTAGGTATTTTGGGGTTACAGTTATTTCTTCGGACAACTGACAGTTTGATTTCTTTCTTTCTAGTCCTTATACTGATTTCTTTTACTTGACTTACTGCTTTGAGTAGAATATTCCATGCAAGAAACTGTCTCAGTCCTGACTCTAATAAGAATGCTTTTAAACATTTTATAATTAAATATAATATCACTACAGAGTTTTTGTAAATATTCTTCATCAGCTTAAGTATATCTTCCATTTATAGTTTTTGAAAATAGATTTAGTCAAGAATACATATTGAATTTTATTGAATGTCTTTCTGCATTTATCAACATAACGATATATTTTCCCCACCTTTAATTTATTTATGTAGGATAAAACCAGTATATTGTCTATATGTCATTATTTTAATATATTTCTATATTTCAGAGAGAAAACCATCTTGGGTGGGATTTATTTTTAAATTGTTGTAATAGTTTATTAATACTTTGTTTTAAATATTTATATTCATGGGTGAGATTGGACTATGGTAGTCGATGAAGAGTGGTGCCTGAGTTGAGTTCTGAAGCCTTTTCATATCAAGGAGTCGTAGGGAGGGGAAGTTTTTTCCAGAATGAAGGAAATATTAGCTATGATTAGAAAATAAGTACCTGTTTTTTGAAGTGCTACTTTTAAGTATCTTTACACTGAATATTCATTAACTTCAGAAATTTATAAACATTTATTAAATAATATAGTTCTGGTAAGTTAGGAATCAGGAAAACTTACTTTGAATCCTGGCTCCATCACACACTGTTTCTGTGTACTTGATATATTTACTTCCTTTATCTCAGCCTCAGTTATCTTACCTGAACTATGGGAATAATAATTTTGCTTACTTATAGTAATGTTTTAAAATTAAATCACATCATACATATGAAGACTCAACACAGTAACTGGCATATAGTTAATGCTCAAAAAGTGTTAGCTACTTCTATTATTTTAATTTCATGGAAGTAAATTATATTTTAATCATAAGTGAGTCAGCACATATTTTTTTAAATTAAATTTGGTAAATTATGCTTTTCCTAAACCTTAAGTGAACTGATCCCTTATTTTGAAAGAGACATTTAGAGTATGAATCCTTCTATTCAAAATCAAAGTTCCTGGAAATTTTCATCTTCCAGACTTACAGCACAGGAGACAATTTGGATTTTTGTAAGTTAGGTTGTTTTTAATCCTGTCCATTCGCGCCCATCCAAACCTTCAGTCCTCCTTTAGAGAACGTAGTTATACCACTGCTGAGGTCAAGGGGAGGTTGAGGTATGCACGCCAGTAGGAACTGTGTGGGGTGGATTGCCAGCCTCTGGGGAACTCTGAAGAAGGTGTCGCCAACACTGAATTATGCGTGTGATGCACATTGGATTTATCTAGCTTTCTTCCCCAAGAAGGAAGGAAAGATATCCCGTAATCCACTTTGGCAGTTCTTCCCACTTTATACCAATCTCTTCATATTTCTTCATTAAAACAAAACAAGACAAAAATGCTTCTTACACATGTGCTGACATCTTAGGTATTTATGTATCAGCCGAAGAGTAGGGTCAAAGAATGATAATCTGATGGCTAGAGAGCATGGATTCAGATCCTAATTTACCACCTCAGATGAGTGATGTGATGGGAACTGAGTCTTGGGTTTTCTTATCTGGAAATGAGGATGATAATTGTTATTTGGGGAAAGAAATGAGTTAATGTGCTAAGAACCACATTAGTCCATAGTCAGCATTATGTGTGTTACCTATTATTAGCTTTATACTCTACCAGTGGAAGGAGGCCGTCTTTAGTCTAACTTTCGGGTTGAACCTGACAACGTATTTCGAATATGCTTAAAATATTGTACTTAATAAATCATTTTTCTTTATCCAGTTCAAATGTTTTGTAATGCAATTTTAATTCACAACTTTTTCTTTAGTCTTAGTGAATATGTGTATTATGCCTAAAGATCAAATTATTAGGCCACCACATGACAATCTTATCTCTAAATACTCTAAACTTTTAAAAATTTACTTTCCCTTGTAATAACCATAACATGTTTGAAAAAAAGATGATTTAAAAAAATATATAATTACTATACCAAAAATATTCTTTTATGTAATCCATAAATTGTACCTTTAATATTTTCAACCTGATAAATAATAACTGCCAACTTAGAAATTTATACTCACAGTATCCAGATGAGCTATATTGCATCTTGCCAGAAGCTATGTATCTTTATCAATGTCAAAGTACTATGGACAACACAGTCATTATTCCAAGGCAAATTTTTATCCTTAAGCCCATATATATATTTTTCAAATAAATGCACTGCTTCAGTCCCCAGTAAATACATTTCTGGAGGAAATGAAAGTCAGTCCAATAATACCTATGGGCACCTAATGCCCTTGCATAATCATTCTGACTTGGTTGAGAAGAGTTGTCGTATGGACGTTACCTTCCTCCAAGGAATGCTGTGAGGATTAAAGAAATATCTAAAAAAATGATTTGCACTTCTTCGGGAAAGATGTTATTAATATGAGATGGTATTTTTATTTGAATAAGTAGGAGATTGAAAGAGGATTATTTCTGAAAGTGGAAGGAGGCCTGGTGGTGAAGAAATCAAATGTTCCACCTTCAGTGAGATTGGTTACAGTGATATCCAAAGGCCGCTCCACTGGTTCAGACCTGGATGACAAGGAAGAGGAAGCAGCTTCGAATCCTCAAGGCCACCAACTTGGGTTTTTCTGAATAGATTTGCTCTTGAGGAGAGTAGGTAGCAGTGGAGAATGTTTGGGGTCAAGACAGTCAGTAGCTGATGAGGTAACACAGTTTATCCTCCCCTGTTGTCACTCAAGATGTGATACATTGTAATTTATGTGAAACTCTCCCAGGAGTGGGAGTGTGGGAAAGGGTAAGCAGTATGGTGGACCGTGATATGTGTAAAGCAAATGTCCATCCATGGGACCTAAGAGTCTGCTCTATCACTACTCTGCATAGGGGCGCCCAGGCATCTAATCCAGGCATAGGAACCCCAATGGTAGATTTTAAAGCAAATCAACCATCCCCACCTCCATCATCCAATCAAATCAACCACTGTGAAACAACAAGATTTTGAATTGGCTGTGGAGAAAAACAAAATGACTGTGGTTAGAGATGGAGACCCTTCTGGCCAGTTCAGGGCTTTGGCCCCAGATCCTTTCCTCTAAACATTCAGAGAGGGAAAGGATTCATGTGTATGCATATAAACGAGAAGGAATTTGTGGCGGGAACAGGGAAGGTAGGTGGGGGAAGAGAGAGGACACAATAACTTCTGGAGTTGGATTGGAGTAAAATAAATTTGGAGCATAGTGTAAATTTTTTTAAATGCTTTTTGAGCACTTCCTTAGGAAGAAAGTATTTCCGATGCTGTGGGAATGAACAGATGAAATCCACCGGGTCCTGTTCTCAGACAACTTTAACTCTGCCACGCTTTACGGAGTATCTGTGGCCGGCTGTGAACCCAGAGATTCCGATTTAATTGGTGTAGGGTAGAGCCTGGACAACAATATTTTTTAAATGTCCCCAGTTAATTCTCATAGCAGGTAAGGGTGATAACCATGGTACTAGTCAGTCCTTCTCAGATTTCCACGTGAATATCAAGCACTTGGGAACCTATCTGGGATGATGCCTGAGATTTTCTGTTTGTAACCTGCTCCCAAGTGATGCTAATGCCGCTGGTCTGCGGACCACACTTTGAGTAGCAAAGACAAGATAGCAGCTTGGAGGGCAGCCAGGGTTTGGTGGGGAAAACTGTTGAGCTGAGCTACTCTTCATCTTCAGTGAAGAACTCCTCACCTGCACTCCAACATCTGTCTCTTCTAGAAATATTAGGGCCGTTCCTGACGGAGCTGGCCATTCTATTTTGGGTTTGCAATGGAAAGGTCTAATAACGATATGCCATTTGGACACCTTTAGTTGGTGTTTGCTCTACTGAACATGGAGGTAAAGAGAAAAATGCGGTAAGAAGTTGCCATAAATCTATTACAGTTCTATCCCAGAATATTGGCCTTTACATTTTTTCAAGCCACGCATTCTCATATTTTCTTCCTCAGGTCCTTAACACAATGTCAAATCAGAGTGTACTGTTATACTTGAAAATTTCCTAGAGAGTGGCATGGACTTATATACACTACCAAATGTAAAATAGCTAGCTAGTGGGAAGCAGCCTCATAGCACAGGGAGATCAGCTCGGTGCTTTGTGACCACCTAGAGGGGTGGGATAGGGAGGGTGGGAGGGAGACGCAAGAGGGAGGGGATATGGGGATATATGTATATGTATAGCTGATTTACTTTGCTATACAGTGGAAACTAACATACCATTGTAAAGCAATTATACTCCAATAAAGATGTTAAAAAAAAAAAGAAAAAAGAAAAAAAAAAAAGAAAATTTCCTTTCCTTGAAATTTAAAACATTCTTGTGGCACAAAATCATTCACAAAATGATGGATTTTAGTATGTTCCCAATGGGATATTAAAATCCGTCCTCTTGTCTGAGGATTTCTTAAAGACTTGTGTAATCATTTATGTATATACACATAGAAAATATGTAAGACACTAGATAAATGAAAGTATATCTCATTACAGTAAACTTTTGATTAAAAGTTTATATATGATTTTACAGTATGTAAAAGCGAATAAATGTAGCCCAGTTTTTCCCCGTTTCTATACTTTTTTTTTCTCTGCAATTGAGCAAGTAGGTTTAAAAGTACATGTCAGAATTGCCCCCAAAATGTGTTGTAATTCCATTTCAATGTGACAGTACATTTCAGAAGAAACTGTTTCTGAGGTGATCTGCAGTGGGTTACAATGCTAATCTCACAGCTGTCTCTAGAGCTAGCGGTACTCATAAATCATGTGGTCTGTAATAAGAGAAGTAAGTTTGAGAGGTTAGAAATCTTAAGAAAATTGTGACAGAGGTGATAGATGATATGAAATGACTACATTCTAAAGATGTTATATAAAAGGGAATGTGTTACATTTGAGATAAGTTCCTCCTGGCTTTTTTTTTTTTTTTTTAAACCAGAAGAATATTAGCAATGTAATACATGGCATACTTTGGCAACATCATTTGATAAACTTTAAGCATTTGTATATTAAGGGGTTTTATATATAATCAAGTTTCATCTGAGTTTTCAGGAAGTCTTATGGGGCATTCTAATTATTTTGGAGTTTTTTGAAGATATCTCATGTTCTCAAGTGTGCTTTGTACAGTTGTTGAAAGTATTCAAGTTCTTTACTACGTCTGAATTGATTAACCAGTCTGAAAAAGATTTCAGATACAGTGTATGAAACAGGAATCCTGATAAAGTAAGCGTGGGACGAGAGACGTTTTGATTTCTGTGCTGGACTGGGAGGGCACGGGAATGGTCACAGAGAGCAGATAAACCTTGACTACGAATACATAAACCTCAAGAAGCTATGGTCTTTGTAAATGCTTGTGGCAAGAACACTGTTGCATTATTTCAATATTTGAAAGATTACTTTTTTAAAATTAATTTTTATTAGAGCATAGTCAATTTACAATGTTGTGTTAGTTTCTGCTGTACAGCAAAGTGAATCAGTTATCCATATACATATATCCACTCTTTTTTAGATTCTTTTCCTATGTAGGTCATTACAGAGTATTGAGTAGAGTTCCCTGTGCTATACAGTAGGTTCTTATTAGTTATCTGTTTTGTATACAGTAGCGTGTATATGTCAATCCCAATCTCCCAATTTACCCTCCCCCCTTTTCCCCCTTGGTAACCATAAGTTTGTTTTCTACATCTGTGACTCTATTTCTGTTTTGTAAATAAGTTCATTTGTACCATTCTTTTTAGATTCCACATATTAGTGATATCATATGATATTTGTCTTTCTCTTTCTGACTTACTTCACTCAGTATGACAATCTCTAGGTCCATCCATGTCACTGCAAATGGCATTATTTCGTTCTTTTTTATGGCTGAGTAATATTCCATTGTATGTATGTACCACATCTTCTTTATCCATTCCTCTGTCGATGGACATTTAGGTTGGTTCTATGTCCTGGTTATTGTAAATAGTGCTGCAGTGAGCATTGAGGTGCATGTATTACTTTGAATTTTATTAGAAAATATTCCAATTCTTTAAATAACAGGTCATGCTTTAAATTACTCTAATTGCACTAAAGCAACACTTGAATGTCACTGTTAAGTGAACTTCTTTTTCTCCCAGTGTCATGTATTGAGTTCTCTTACCAGCCTATGGATTGGTCATCCTTGAACTAGGAAAAACTCACTGAAGGAATTCATAGCATGAACATATTGTTATTTATTCTGAGTACTTTATTTTATGATGTAATAAAGCACTTGTATATTGCTAACGGTTTAGTCAGTCTTTATGTTCTTCGGAAGTGCCTCCATGTATCTGTAGCTTTCACCAGGGATTTTTTTAAAAGCTCACATCACTGTGAGTTATAAAGTCTAAGTTTTATAACAAATATATAAACTAATAACGTATGTGAGATGCTTAAAATCATATTCTATTCAGAATTACCTTTTCCCATTTGGCTTGAGTCCTTACAACTTTTTTCTGTTGCTAGTAAAAATACATCATCCTTATTACACCCCACACTCAGTTTCTCCTAGCAGTGTAGTACATTTGCCACAGTTAACGTCTACTGTTGATACATTATTATCAGCTGTCCTCCGTGCTTCATTCTGATTTTAGTTTTTACCGAATATCCCCCTTTCTGTTCCAGGATCCCATCCTAGACACCAAATATCCCCCTTTCTGTTCCAGGGTCCCATCCTAGATACCAAATATCCCCCTTTCTGTCCCAGGATCCCATCCTAGATACCAAATATCCCCCTTTCTGTCCCAGGATCCCGTCCTAGACACCAAATATCCCCCTTTCTGTCCCAGGATCCCATCCTAGATACCAAATATCCCCCTTTCTGTTCCAGGATCTGGTCCTAGATACCAAATATCCCCCTTTCTGTCCCAGGATCCCGTCCTAGACACTACGTCACTTTCAGTTGTCGTGTCCTCTGAGGCTCCTCTTGGCTCTGACAGTTTCTCAGACTTGCCTTGTTTTTGATGACCTTCACAGTTTTGAAAAATACTAGTCAGGTATTCTGTAGAATGTCCTTCGGTTGGGATTTGTCTGATTTTTTCTCATGATTAGACTGGGCTTATAAGTTTTTGTGAGGAAGATCCCAGAGGTAAAGTGCCATTCTCATCACATCATATCAAGGGGATATATTATCAGCATGACTTATCACCACTGATGTTAACCTTGATCATTAATGTTTGTCAGGCTTCTTGACTGTAAAGTTGCTTTCTTTTCCCCCTTTCCACACTATCCCCTTTGCAAGAAAGTCACTATGCACAGTTCTCACTGAAGCACTGGGCACTTAGCTCCACCTCCTTGAGGTCAGAGGACCCACATAAAGTGTTTGGAATTTTGCAGGGGAAATTTGTCTATTTTCCATCATCTATTTATTTATTCAATCATTTATTTATATCAATATGGACTGCTGGGTATAAATTTGACACTGTGGTTTACAATCCAATGCTACTTTGTGTATTTACTTGCTCAAATTGTTCCAGCTTTGGGCTCTGAGAGCTTTATCATTTGGCTTCTGTGTCCCTTTGATATACCTGATTGGGCTACTTCTAAGCATAAAATAAAAATAAAATCTAGCAGTGGATTTTAAGACCTTTGCAACTCTACATTTTCTAGAAGTCTGATTTTTCGAATCTTATTTTCCTAAGGAAGTGAATGGCAGAGGAAAGAAACCAAAGTTAGACTTATAACAGTGCATTACGCCAGCTGTTTGATCTTGAGTAAATTATTTAAGCCCTGTGAGCCTCAGTTTCTTTATTGTTAAGGTGAGAATACTTTTAGTTTGAACCACATGAAACTGCCAGTATTATACAACTTTTGACCTACAAAGCAAGTTTATATGGCTCAGTCTTAGTTGTACCTAACTCATGAGAGTGTTGTAAGGATGACATGACAATCACACATGCAGAGTCCTTTCTGTACAAATGTTAATGCCCTTTACCTTGCCCCGATTCTATCCCTTAGAAAAAGCTGAGTTGGCTGTTGGCCATTGACATAAAGAATCCATACCGAAAATAAATTGCTGCTGGTTGTTCCGTGTTAGGGAAGAGAACGCTAGGGTATCTAAAATGCTAAAATCTCCCTTCCCCCCAAATCGCTTAATCAGATGAAGGACAGATCTTGGTAATAAATTCTTCAGGATTGAATCTTATTTTGAACTCTCTTCCAAATCCAGGTATTTCAAAAAATTAAGGCTCATGAACTAGTATTTTATCAGATACTAAAACAACTTGAACTAGTTTCCTTGGTACATTGAAATTCCTCATTCTTGAATCTAAAACAAGCTGCCGAAATGATTATATTCCCTTGATATAATGAGATACATTAGATGAGGTGACCCCAACCCATTATACTGAATGGAGGTTCTTTAAATGCAGCAAAGCACAAGGTTGCCCAACTCAAGTGGAACAAGTGAGATTACTTCCCGGCTTCAAATCAGATGTGCGTTGCTGGCAGTTGGAAGTTTATTTTGTGGCAATGACCAAAATTGACTTACATCCATTATGGGATCCTACAAGGGAAGATTTTTTTATACTTCCCATGCATTTATGGCATGAAAATCTGGACCTCAGACTTTACTTTCTTCCTCTTTTAGGGGCATTAATTTTTTGAAGAAAACAAAACAATACATAGGTGGGAATACTTTTAGTTTGAACCACATGAAACTGCCAGTATTATATAACAAATAATAAATCATGTGACCTTTCTTTCATACATAGGGCATATGACTTATTTTATGACATAAATGAGAATAATTGGTCATAATAGGAAATAGACTTACCTATGCATCATGTTTCTATGATGTGTATTCGTTCCTAATTTTAGACTGGAATAGGTTTTTCGGAAGGAAAGAATACTGGCCTGGATGCCAGAAGCTGAGTCCAGGTCTCACTGCTGATGGCAAGGTGTGTGCCCAGTCACTAAGACATTTTATTTTTATTTTCTTCCCACGACTTTGTGTTGGCCTTCCCAAAAGGTTAGTTCCTAAGAGCTGTGAAATAAATGAGAATATTATTTTTAATAGAAGAAGAATTTGCTTATGAAAGTTAAAATACCCTTTGTTAGCCATTATAGTATTAACCAATAATGAAAAATAGTTTGGGGGGAAATGGTGAAAAGTGGCCAAGGCACTCTCCTGGCCACTTTGCACGCCAGCTGCCCTGCAAAAGACGCAGCTCCCTTTGTGACTTTGTTTGATGGGAGTCAGATTAAAAGGCATTGAAAATCTTCCCTCCTCCCGCAAATCTCACTGAAATTTTACTCTTAGAGGATCACTCTTCAGGACGAGACTATCACGTTTCTGTGAATCCCTGTTAAATTGCAGTTGCACCTAGACTGGTAAGCGTTGGGCTACAGTCACTTTTACTGTCGTCAGCCAAGGTATTAACCATCGCAGGTTTATTTTCTTTCTTTCCATGTGCTATAGAAAAAGCATATCCCCTTCACCCTTGTTCTCCCTTTGGCCATCATTCTATATCTTCTATTCACAAGCCATACGTTGTCTCCCGTTTCTCACCTCCCATTAACATCTTAACTCTTTGCTCTTTGGCTTCTGCCAAAGGCCATTTCTTCTCTCAGAATGGCACCCTTCCTGTTGCTTTACCCAGGAGCCTATTTTTAGTTCACATCCTGCTTAAAACCTCTAGACCACTTGTTTTTTCTTGAAGTTCTTTCCTCTCTTACCGGTGAAATCAATCTCTCTCTCTCTCTCACTCTTCATTACTGAATCCTCCTCAGTTTCTGTGATGGTTCATTTTATGTGTTACTTTGATGAGGCCACAGTACATAGGTATTTGGTCAGACATTATTCTAGATGTTTCTGTGAAGGTATTTTTAGATGAGATTAAAATTTAAATCAGTAGACTTTGAGTAAAGCAGATGACCCTCCATAATGTGGGTGGGCCTCATCCGATCAGCTGAAGGTCTTCCTAGAACACAGGCTGGCCTCTCCCTAGGAGAATGGAATTCTGCCAGCAGACTGCCTTTGGATGCCACGTGAAACTCTTCCCTGGGTTTCTAGGCTGCCAGCCTACCCTGTGGGTGTTGGGACTTGCCAGCTTCCCTAATAACATGAGCCAGTTCCTTAAAATAAACCTAGAAAGATAGATAGATAAATAGAGAGATAGAGAGATAGATAGAGCTATGTATACATTTGTGTATATGAATAATACACAGATATACCTACAAACATCTTATTGGTTCTATTTCTCTGGAAAACCCTTAATATGGTTTCACTTGCCACTTTCCTTCTTTGCCATCTCTTAAATAGCTGGGCCTTGTAAGGCTCTGCCTAGCTCTCTGATCATCTCACTCTACATAAGTGAGTTCTCAGAATTTCACCCTTTTCCAAGCACAGGTGTCTAGCCCATAACTCTATTTTGAACCCCAAATTTCAAATTCCATTTCTAACCTCCTAACTGGCAGCACCATGTAGGTATCCCACAGGAGTTTTGAAGTCACCGTGTACAAGTACAGACTCATTTTCCCCCTCCTCAGCTTATACTTTATCATAAAAACTTAGTTTATTAATAAAGTGATTAGCAACCGAAGCCAAAAAATCTGAATAAACAAGTTCCTTCGAACACTTTACTTTTCCCACGGTCTCAAACCCACACCCACACCATCTTCTCTCCTCTGACATAGCAGACCGGTTATTAAGTCTTAGTATAGACATGCTTAAAATATATTTTCTTGTCTCAATTTTCACTCCAGGGCCTAATTTCAGGCTCTCATTACATACAATTAAATCAAAATACAATCTGAATCCTGTCTTCCCATCACATCTCCTCGTTTTACTCCCCCTGTGCTTAAAAATTTGGAATTACTTACAGATTCCTGAAGTTGCATATTTTTTGTACTACTGTGACTTATACATAACCGTCACTGCTCCTAGAATTCCTTTCTCCTCTCTTTAGAAAATACCCCTGGTGCTTTAAGACACTGCCTAAACAGCACTTCTTCCATCAAACCTGATAGATCCACCTTTCCAGTTCTTGAACTGATTATCCTATACTTAATGCTATTGCCACACGTTTTGCCTACATCTAATGCTGCTATGACTTCTTCTTATTTAAAATGTCGTTTGTCTGTCTGCATATCTATTGCCTTGTGAGATTTTTAAGGATGGAAACTGGGTTTTATTCATCATTGCACCCTTATATTTAGCAGACAAGACATCCATGGAAGGCGTCCGTGAGGGCTTGAGTACATGTGTGATCAAGGAAGAAAAATTAAACATGGATATGAAAAATGTAACCTTATCGTTAGTAAACTGAATTGAAACTATTACCATATATTTTATAAATGGCATTCTCTTCCCAGAATGCTGTCATATTAGAAAGGAAACAAACAAAATTGTTAAAAAGATAAAAATTTTAAAATAACTTCCTGAATGTTTAGATTAAGAAAAGAGAGAGAAAGTCAAAATTACCATTAGGCTCTTTATAAAATAGTCAGAATGAAAAAAGCAAGGTGTAATCCAGTATACCCTGTATGAGCTGATAGCACGTGTGAGTTTGTATGTAGGCATGTGTGTGTATATGTGTGTAAACAGCAGTCGACACAAATCTAAAGGCCACAAGTTGAGTTGTCCAAGGAAACAAAATAAGACTTTTTTCCACGTAACTATATACTGTGCTTCTTTTATGGTGTAATTTAACATAAAGGCAATTCAGAGTGTTTTTAATAAATGCAAGGTCTCTCCCTCCAGCTCCTCCCCTTTCACCCCAGGATTGCATGTGGGTGTTGGGGGAGTGTTATGTTATCATCATGGTCTTTGATATTATCGTGAGCATTATAGTGGACGTGGTACGTGCCTTTTTCAACTGCATTGCGTATATTAACTCATTCATCCTCACAAATGCCTGAAGCAGGAAGTGCTGTTATTACTGCCATTTTAGAGATGAGAAAACAGGTACCGAGAAGTTAAGCAGCTTCCTAACGTTGGAACAGCTAGTAAGCTGTGGAGCAGGGAACAAAACCCTGTCACTTCTTCTCCAGGGTCAGGGCTCTCTCTCGCGCTGTCATACTGAGTGCAGCCAGGGCAGGTGAAGGGCTTCCTTGTCCTCAGCTGTCCTCTGGACCCGGGCGGACCCCTGCGTCCCCGTTGTTTTGTGTTCATTTTGATCTTGGCTGTGTATTCTTCATTCCAGCAGAGGATTCTTGTTTCATTTTTCGTCTTAAGAAGGCCGTTACCTTGTCTGGACTCAAACTTCAGAGAGTGCCCCTGTTTTCAGCCTGGTCCCGCCGCGTGCGCCCTGTGCTGTAGAGTCTGCTGGTCGCTCAAGCGCTTGGGCGGAGTTTACCTTCACGTGCGTGGCTCACGCTCTCTGTAGCTTCCGGGCCTCTAGAAAACCCTCCTCAATTTTCATCCGTTCCACCAGTTTTCACCTCTAGCTCCTGACATCTCAACCCATTACGACTTCAGCTTTCTGCCACCGAAGCTGAGCATGGGTTAGGAAATGCCTTCCATTCCCAAAGCAGCAAACTCACAAAATTTCTCCCAGCGCAGCAAAGTCTTTTCGAGATAAATTTCGCTCTGGTATCTGCCTGCCGCACCCCTGCCCCAAGCCCCCTGGGTCTTCCCTGCCCATGTAGACCTTAGAAGGTTGCCTAGGAGGAATTAGGAGATTGGGATTGACGTGTATACACTAATACGTATAAAATAGATAACTAATAAGGACCTGCTGTATAAAAAAAATAAATAAAACTCAAAAATTCAGAAATTCATTAAAAAAAAAAGAAGTCTGCCTAGGGTTTGGGCAGATTTATATTGAGATATGGCGTCTGTTCTTACTCTTTTCTTTTCACTTCCAGAATTTTCTCTTTAAATTTTGAGTTTCTCTTCTGACACTGCATTCTCCTTGCCACCTTTAATCGAGCAAGTAAGGCTACATTTTTCCTGTTGCCTTAGGTTTCAGGGAGCGGGCTTGGTCAAGACAGCGAGAAGCCCACAACCCTCGCCCTTTCCACAGCAGCTTTTCAAGAGTGCTCTCTTCAGCGACATCGGTCTGGTTTTTGATGCTTTTCTGCTCTTTTTCCAGCTCTGCACTCTCTTTGCCACTCCAGCCCAAGAGAGTAAGGCTGTGGTTTTCTACCCCATAATCTTGGGAATTGGGATGCGTGTTTGGGCGAAAAAGCAATAAACGCCCTCCTCTAGTGGCAGTTTTTCAAGACTCCATCCACTTCTGCATGCTTCCCAGGTCCTTTAAATAGTACTTAAAGTCTTCTTCAAATTTCATCATTGTCTGCAAAAGGGTTTGCATGACCACTCCACTCTGCTGCCATTACTGGAAGTCCCCCAAATGTATTTTTATGTTAATAAAAAGTACAGTCCACAGAAAAATATAACAGGTATGAATCACATGCTTTTGAAGTGAGGAGGTATGAAAGCTACCTTATCTTCAGGTTGGCCCTCTTTCGTGAGGCCAAATGCCATGAAATGCAACCTGAGTATGTCTTCATGCTCCAGCTAGATATGTCTTACAGTGAGGTTCATGGACGTCCCAGTTTGCTGGGACAGTCTCCATTTATGACCGTTATCCTGGTGTAATTACTAATTAAACTCTCTTTAAAGACTCTCTCCAAATATGGTTACATTCTGAGGAACTGGGGGGCTAAGATTTCATTATATGAATTTGGGGGTTATGTAATTCAGCCCATCACAATCATGGATAACCGTGTTATGAGAATCATAACAGATGGCATCAGAGTGGCAGTGTTGCGAGACATAGCAAAGTCAGTAAAAAATAGCATTTGATTTGACTCCCGATTACTGAGGGCCGTACACAAGCCCGGCGCGCTTACGAGGCCCCCGTAACGCTAAGCTTTCCCTGCGTTTGTCAGAACGATGATGGTGTACACATAGCTTTCCTGCCCCTGTAGTTCTCGCCACGTTCTTTACTGTAGACTCAGCTTCCACTTTCTTGACGCCAGTGTTTATCCGAAGTGTAGTCTGTGGATGGATAGCCTCGGAACCACTTGGAGGGCTCATTACAAATGCAGCGTTCACGCCAGACCACAGAACTAAAAATGTTGGCAGGCAGGGCCCAAGAATCTTCATCTGCGAAAGATTCTTAAGGCACACTACAATTTGAGTGTAACTGAATCCGTCAAAATGTCTGTGGATGACTCTTGCACTGAACTTGAGAAAAGGACAGTAAGTGACTTCAGGCAAAGTGGATGAGTCACTATGCTCTCCGTTTAGATGTGTTCAGTGTGCAGAGACTTGGTATAAGACCAGTCATGATGTGTGTAGCTCAAGGTACACAAGACATTTAACATTAAATTTACTCACTAAGGAGAGAGCTGGGGTTAGACCCTGAGGGCAGCAGTATTATTCTAACAAGTTGCATGAAATTTGAAGAACTTCTAGCTTACGAGGAAAAAATACGCATGCCATAAATATCTGGATAAACATTTTTAAAGGCAGATTTTCTTAAACACAGTTTCTTTGGAACTTAGAAAATGATTCAGATCTTTTCACTTATACATCTTGACTTGGAATAAATATTTTTAAGCCTACCTAAATAACTGTGGCACTAGAGAAATCAGATTACTGTCCTGTAATAAGATAACAAAAATGCAATGATAACTCCAATTTAATGGCTGACTTTTAAAACGTTAGCATTTTTCCTGAAGTGAAACTGACCTTCTCGCAAAGCATGTCACAATACTCTCTTTTTGCTAGGATGAAATATTACTGCAAGATTATTAACATTTCTGTGGTAAAGGTAAATGTTCTAAGGCCACTGACTCTACGATGCATGCATGAAAGTGTGGTTTGATGTCTGTTGTGGAGATTCAATAATTATTACTGGTTAGGTCAATAAATTTGGAAAGATGGAAAAGGATTACAGAATGAGAGCACTTTATGTTTTAAAAAATTGATCTAATGCCTTCTTTGGCTAATTCATCCATGACAACCAAATTTGGCCCAGAGTTCCGTGTGCACGGCTTCCACTGACATCCATAGAGTTTGTGCATGAGTTACTGAGGTTAGAATTAAGCCCTAAGGAAATAACTAAAGATTTTTGGTGAGATATACTTGTGTGATTAAATAAAATCATTTTTATGGGCTTTGTTTCCTTGTTTTCAGACTGTTTCTTATGAAGATAAATAGCCTAAGTACACTGAGGTTAATATTGCTTTTAAGCTATTTGTCTCCATTTGGGAACTAAATGCAAAGGAAAATGAATGTTTTACCTCTCAGAAGCTTTCTCCACGTAAATGTTTCCATTAAACCCAGAGTACAGAAAACTTTATCAATTTCCCAGGAATAGGCATTAATCACCTCCAAATATTTTGGAAAAGAGTGGAAAAACATACCTAGTAAGAAGAGTGTTAACTATTCAGCTATTTGTTCCCTTCTTGTACTGCTATGACCATAGTGGCACCTGCTTCCCTCTGTGAAAACAAAGAACATATAATCTGATTTGGACAAAAAAAAATGTTCATGACATATGTTCCTCTAAAAAAGTACAAATTAAAGAAGTAAGTCTTGAAATACAGCCTTACTTGAAATTTTAGTATTTAAATTTTAGTACTTAATGCATAAATATTGAGCTAAGCTAATTGTCTTCAACTTATTTTTTATGAAGGCGCTAAAAACCTTAGTTTGTAGAAGGAGGGCTAATATATTGAATTAAATGGTACAGGCTGGGCATGATGCTAACACATTATATTTCTTTTTTGGTTTTGTTTTTAAAGTTTATCTTTTTTTTAAATTAAATTTTATTTTTTTATACAGCAGATTCTTATTAGTTATCTATTTTATACATATTAGTGTATGTGCATCAATCCCAATCGCCCAGTTCATCCCACCACACCACCGCCACTTTCCCCCCTTGGTGTCCATACATCTGTGTCTCTATTTCTGCCCTGCAAACCGGTTCATCTGAACCTTTTTCCTAGATTCCACATATGTGCATTAATATACGATATTTGTGTTTCTCTTTCTGACTTACTTCACTGTGTATGACACTCTCTAGGTCCATCCACATCTCTACAAATTACCCAATTTCGTTCCTTTTCATGGCTGAGTAATATTCCATTGTATATATGTACCACAACTTCTTTATCCATTCTTCTGTCGATGGGCATTTAGGTTGCTTCCATGACCTGGCTATTGTAAATAGTGCTTCAGTGAACATTGGGGTGCCTGTGTCTTTTTGAATTATGGTTTTCTCAGGGTATATGCCCAGTAGTGGGATTGCTGGGTCTTATGGTAGTTCTATTTTTAGTTCTTTAAGGAACCTCCATACTGTTCTCCATAGTGGCTGTATCAATTTACATTCCTACCAACAGTGCACGGGGGTTCCCTTTTCTCCACAGCCTCTCCAGCATTTGATGTTTGTAGATTTTCTGATGATGCCCATTCTAACTGGTGTGAGGTGATAACCTCATTGTAGTTTTGATTTGCATTTCTCAAATAATTAGTGGTGTTGAGCAGCTTTTCATGTACCTCTTAGCCATCTGTATGTCTTTTTTGGAGAAATGTCTATTTAGGTCTTCTGCCCATTTTTGGATTAGGTTGTTTGTTTTTTTTAATACTGAGCTACGTGGGCTGTTTATATATTTTGGAGATTAATCTTTTGTCCGCTGATTCATTTGCAAATATTTTCTCCCATTCTGAGGGTTCTCTTTTCATCTTGTTTATGGTTTCCTTTGCTGTGCAAAAGCTTTTAAGTTTCATTAGGTCCCATTTGTTTATTTTTGCTTTTATTTCCATTACTGAAAGAGGTGGGTCAAAAAAGATCTTGCTGTGATGTATGTCAAAGAGTGTTCTTCCTATGTTTTCCTCTAAGAGTTTTATAGTGGGTTTATCCCTGGGCTTTCTATCCTGTTCCATTGATCTATATTTCAGTTTTTGTGCCAGTACCATATTGTCTTGATGACTGTAGCTTTGTAGTATAGTCTGAAGTCAGGGCATTTGATTCCTCCAGCTCCGTTTCTTTTCCCTCAAAATTGCTTTGGCTATTCAGGGTCTTTTGCGTCTCCATACAAATTTTAAGATTTTTTGTTCTAGTTCTGTAAAAAATGCCATTGGTAATTTGATAGGGATTGCATTGAATCTATGGATTGCTTTGGGTAGTATAGTCATTTTGACAATATTGATTCTTCCAATCCAAGAACATAGTATATCTCTCAATCTGTTTATGCCATCTTTGATTTCTTTCATCAGTGTCTTACAGTTTTCTGAATACAGGTCTTTTACATCCTTAGGTAGGTTTATTCCTAGGTATTTTATTCTTTTGGTTGCAATGGTGAATGGGATTGTTTCCTTAATTTCTCTTTCTGATCTTTCATCGTTAGTGTATAGGAATGCAAGAGATTTCTGTGCATTACTTTTGTATCCTGCAACTTTACCAAATTCATTGATTAGCTCTAGTAGTTTTCTGGTGGCATCTTTAGGATTCTCTATGTATAGTATTATGTCATCTGCAAACATGACAATTTTACTTCTTCTTTTCCAATTCGTATTCCTTTTATTTCTTTATCTTCTCTGATTGCCATGGCTGGGACTTCCAAAACTATGTTGAATAACTGTGGCTAGATTGGACATCCTTGTCTTGTTCCTCATCTTAGAGGAAATGCTTTCAGTTTTTCACCATTGGGAATGATGTTGGCTGTGGATTTGTCATATATGGCCTTTATTATGTTGAGGTAGGTTCCCTCTGTGCCCACTTTCTGGAGAGGTTTTATCATAAACGGCTGTTGAATTTTGTCAAAAACTTTTTCTGCATCTATCAAGATGATCATAGGGTTTTCATTCTTCAATTTGTTAATATGGTGTATCACATTGATTGATTTGTGTATACTGAAGAATCCTTGCATCCTTGGGATAAATCCCACTTGATCATAGTGTATGATCCTTTTACTGTGTTGTTGGATTTTGTTTGCTAGTATTTTGTTGAGGATTTTTGCATCTTTATTCATCAGTGATATTGGTCTGTAATTTTCTTTGTTTGTGATATCTTTGTCTGGTTTTGGTATCAGGGTGATGGTAGCCTCATAGAATGAGTTTGGCAGTGTTCCTTCCTCTGCAATTTTTTGGAACAGTTTGAGAAGGATGGTTGTTAGCTCTTCTCTAAATGTTTGATAGAATTCACCTGTGAAGCCATCTGGTCCTTGACTTTTGTTTGTTGGAAGATTTTTAATTACAGTTTCATTTTCATTACTTGTGATTGGTCTGTTCATATTTTCTATTTTTTCCTGGTTCAGTCTTAGAAGGTTATACCTTTCTAAGAATTTGTCCATTTCTTCCCAGTTGTCCATTTTATCAGCATAGAGTTGCTTGTAGTAGCCTCTTATGATGCTTTGTATTTCTGTGGTGTCCATGATCACGTCTCCTTTTTCATTTTTAATTCTACTGATTTGAGTCCTCTTCCTCTTTTTCTTGATGAGTCTGGCTAAAAGTTTATCATTTTTTTTTTTATCTTCTAAAATAACCAGCTTTTAGTTTTATTGATCTTTGCTATTCTTTTCTTTGTTTCTATTTCATTTATTTCTGCTCTGATCTTTATGATTTCTTTCCTTCTACCTACTTTGGGTTTTGTTTGTTCTTCTTTCTCTAGTTCCTTTAGGTATAAGGTTAGATTGTTTATTTGAGATTTTTCTTGTTTCTTGAGGTAGGATTGTATTGCTATAAACTTCCCTCTTAGAACTGCTTTTGCAGCATCCCATGAGTTTTGGATCGTCGTGTTTTTGTTGTCATTTTCCTCTAGGTATTTTTTGATTTCGTCTTTGATTTCTTCAGTGATCTCTTGGTTATTTAGTAACATATTGTTTAGCCTCCATGTGTTTGTGTTTTTTACGGTTTTTTCCCTGTAATTTATTGCTAATCTCATAGTGTTGTAGTTGGAAAAGATGCTTGATATGATTTCAGTTTTCTTAAATTTACTGAGCTTGATTTGCGACCCAAGATGTGATCTATCCTGGAGAATGTTCCATGTGCACTTGAGAAGAAAGTGTAATCTGCTGTTTTCGGATGGAATGTCCTGTAAATATCAATGAAATCTATCTGGTCTATTGTGTCATTTAAAGCTTGTGTTTCCTAATTAATTTTCTGTCTGGATGATCTGTCCATTGGTGTAAGTGAGATGTTACAGTCCCCCACTATTATTGTGTTACTGTCGATTTCCTCTTTTATAGCTGTTAGCATTTTCCTTATGTATTGAGGTGCTCCTATGTTGGGTGCATATATATTTATAATTGTTATATCTTCTACTTGGACTGATCCCTAGATCATTATGTAGTGTCCTTTCTTGTCTCTTGTAACATTCTTTATTTTAAAGTCTGTTTTATCTGATATGAGGATTGCTACTCCAGCTTTCTTTTGATTTCCATTTGCATGGAATATCTTTTTCCATCCCCTCACTTTCAGTCTGTATGTGTCCCTAGGTCTGAAGTGGGTCTCTTGTAGACAGCGTATATATGGGTCATGCTTCTCTATCCATTCATTGAACCTGTGTCTTTTGGTTGGAGCATTTAATCCATTTACATTTAAGGTAATTATTGATATGTATGTTCCTATTACCATTTTCATAATTGTTTTGAGTTTGCTATTATAGGTTATTTCCTTCTCTTGTGTTTCCCAGTTAGAGAAGTTCCTTTAGCATTTGTTGTAAAGCTGGTTTGGTGTGCTGAATTCTCTTAGCTTTTGCTTGTCTATAAAGCTTTTGATTTCTCCTTCAAATCTGAATGAGATCCTTGCAGGGTAGAGTAATGTTGGCTGTAGGTTTTTCCCTTTCATCACTTTAAATATATCTTGCCACTGGCTTCTGGCTTGTAGAGTTTTCTGCTGAGAAATCAGCTATTAACCTTATGGGAGTTCCCTTGTATGTTGTGTGTCGTTTTTCCCTTGTTGCTTTTAATAATTTTTCTTTGTCTTTAATTTTTGTCAGTTTGATTACTGTGTGTCTAGGCATGTTTCTCCTTGGGTTTATCTTTCCTGGGACTCTCTGCACTTCCTGGACTTGGGTGGCTATTTCCTTTCCCATGTTAGGGAAGTTTTCGACTATAATCTCTTCAGATATTTTATCGGGTCCTTTCTCTCTCTCTTCTCCTTCTGGGACCCCTATAATGCAAATGTTGTTGCATTTAATGTTGTCCCAGAAGTCTCTTAGGCTGTCAGCGTTTCTTTTCATTCTCTTTTCTTTATTCTGTTCCACGGCAGTGAAATCCATCATTCTGTCTTCCAGGTCACTTATCCGTTCTTCTGCATCAGTTATGCTGCTATTGATTCCTTCTAGTGCAGTTTTCATTTCAATTATTGTATTGTCATCTTTGTTTGTTTGTTCTTTAACTCTTCTAGGTCTTTGTTAAACATTTCTTGCATCTTCTCAATCTTTGCCTCCATTCTTTTTCCGAGGTCCTGGATTATCTTCACTATCATTATTCTGAATTCTTTTTCTGGAAGGTTGCCTGTCTCCACTTCATTTAGTTGCTTTTCTGAGGTTTTATCTTGTTCCTTCATCTGGTACATAGCCCTCTGCCTTTTCATTTTGTCTGTCTTTCTGTGAATGTGGTTTTCATTCCACAGGCTGCAGAATTGTAGTTCTTCTTGCTTCTGCTGTCTGCCCTCTGGTGGATGAAGCTATCTACAAGGTTTGTGCAGGTTTCCTGATGGGAGGGACTGGTGGTGGGTAGAGCTGGGTGTTGCTCTGGTGGGCAGAGCTCAGTAAAACTTCAGTCCACTTGTCTGCTGGTGGGTGGGGCTGAGTTCCCTCCCTGTTGGTTGTTTGGCCTGAGGTGACCCAGCACTGGAGCCCACAGGCTCTTTGGTGGGGCTAATGGCAGACTCTGGGAGGGCTCACGCCAAGGAGTACTTCCCAGAACTTCAGCTGCCAGTGTCCTTGTCCCTTGGTGAGCCACAGCCACCCCCGCCTCTGCAGGAGACCCTCCAACAGTAGCGGGTAGGTCTGGTTCAGTCCCCCCTGGGGTCACTGCTCCTTCCCCCGGGTCCCGATGCACACACTATTCCGTGTGCCCTCCAAGAGTGGAGTCTCTGTTTCCCCAGTCCTGTCGAAGTCCTGCAATCAAATCCCGCTAGCCTTCAAAGTCTGATTCTCTAGGAATTCCTCCTCCCATCGCCAGACCCCCAGGTTGGGAAGCCTGACGTGGGGCTCAGAACCTTCATCCAGTGGTTGGACTTCTGTGGTATAAATGTTCTCCAGTTTGTGAGTCAGCTACCCAGAGGTTATGGGATTTGATTTCATTGTGATTGCACCCCTCGTACTGTCTCGTTGTGGCTTCTCCTTTATCTTTGGATGTGGGGTATTTTTTTTTCGTGAGTTCCAGTGTCTCCCTGTCGATGACTGTTCAGCAGTTAGTTGTGGTTCTGGTGCTCTCCCAAGAGGGAGTGAGCGCATGTCCTTCTACTCTGCCATCTTGAACCAATCTCCAACACTTTATATTTCTAACCCCAGTTTTTCCTTAAAATTCTGTCAATTTTGCACATGAGGAAGTTGACATATAATGAGGTTAAGGAATGCGTCATTTAGAACCAGGATTCACATTCCTGTGATTTGCTATGTTTAATATACAAGGACACTTTAAAATTAAATGTAAATAAAATTGATTCCAAGACACAATTCTCTAAATTCAATTTCAGGTGGATTTGGATTTCAAAACGAATTTTAGGGAAACAAGTATAAATAGATGTGAATATTTGTCCTTCTCTGTAGGGTCATAAATTTATCTCCTCTGAAGAGTTACAAAGATAAATTAGTAATACATTATATACTAATGTACATTGTTATAAAAACAATAAATAGCTCAAATATAGACAAAGACAGATGAGAAGAGTTAACGTGGTGGCATGGATTATGTTTTACTGTATTTTGTATCCCATATGAAAAGTTCATGAAAACAGATGACAGAGTTCTGATTCAAATAAGTACATTGTCAAGTGATGGATAGTCAATTCACAAAAATATTAAATACGGTTAGTAAAATAAGCATTCCTAATAATAAATTAAATGTAAATTTAAAAATCTGCATTGACATTTCTAATTTATACAATGAATAAATTCTAAAATTAAAAAATATATATAGTCAAGATTGAGGTCATATGATATACTCCTTTCCATTGACATTATTTTTATCAGTCATTTAGTTCATTTAATATTATTTTATCATTAGCTATTTAGTTCAGTTGTTTAGCAACCAATCCTTGAAGTAAAATGGGCTTAAGTGAGGTAGATGTTTCTTCTTTTTATGTAATGTAAGTTCTAGGACAGGGATTCAAGGGAGGGTGTGGCAACTCCATGGTTATTAGGGATCTAGGCTCCTTCTACTTTTTGTTTCGTTAGCCTAGTACTTGGATTCTATCCTCAATGTTACCTCCTTTTCTAAAATGGCTGCTGGAGCTCTAGCTAACACCTCTACATTCCTGGCATCAGGAAAGATGATTATAGGAAAGACAAAAGGGCAATCTGCCAGCTAGGTCGTCATCCTTTAAGCAACTTCCCTGGAAAATCTTGTACAGTACTCATTGGCCAGGATTTAATTTCACATTAGCTACACATAGCTTGCTCGGTAAATTAAAAGAGGTTATCTTCAAGGTGGGTTCATGACACACCAGCTAACATCCAAATTATGATCCTTAAAATGAGGGAGAATACATAGTTGGTGGCAAATACCAATCAGACACAAATATTTTAACAAGTATTATTTGTTAAATAGTTTAACAAATAGTATTGAGCTTCTCTTTGGTGTGCCAAGCAATGTGCTATGTCCTGGAGTCCATGAATAAAAAAGCATGGTCCCTCACCTCAAATAATTTGGACACTAGCTGGGAGAGAGATGCTTAAACATGCATGGTTTATAGAGACAATACAAAAATATTTATCAATAGCTACTAAAATATTTACATATTTTGACCTATTAATTCTCTTCCAAGAAGGACTCATAAGGAACTAATTCAAAAGGGAAAATGCATAAGCAGGTTTATTGCCACATTGTTTATGAGAACAAAATATTGCCTTTAACTTAAACAGGCAGACTCCAAGTAAATTTTGGCAAATCTACTTAAACAATGTACAACCTCTAAAAATATTTAAAACCTTTATAGCATATCCACAGATTAAAAAAATATTTTCAGGAATATATGGCAGACATAAGGCTAATATATGATCATTCTATCCTTAACTGAGAAAGAAGATATTGTTTGTATGTTTTTATATAATCATCCAAAAATTGTGTATATATGATTAAGAACTGGAAAACATTATGAAAAGGGAAGGCAGTTATATCTGTTTCAGTAGAAGTGCTTTGAGTGAGTGCTTTATTTTTTTATTTTTTTATTTTTTTAACATCTTTATTGAAGTATAATTGCCTTACAATGATGTGTTAGCTTCTGCTTTATAACAAAGTGAATCAGTTATACATATACAATGTGTTCCCATATCTCTTCCCTCTTGCATCTCCCTCCCTCCCACCCTCCCCATCCCACCCCTCCAGGTGGTCACAAAGCACCGAGCTGATCTCCCTGTGCTATGCGGCTGCTTCCCACTAGCTATCTATTTTACATTTGGTAGTGTATATATGTCCATGCCACTCTCTCACCCTGTCACATCTCACCCCACCCCCTCCCCATATCCTCAAGTCCATTCTCTAGTAGGTCTGTGTCTTTATTCCCGTCTTGCCACTGAGTGCTTTATTTTATTTACACTTCTGTTACTTCTGGTCTAATACTGATTTGTGTTTTGTAACTCAACATGAAAATTTCTAAAGATTGAAGTTGAATGCAAAAATGGGAATGCCGTCTCCTAGACTCTCCTTCAGTTTCCCTGTCTCCCCCCCTTTTACCTTCTTCATTTTTATATAGTTTGTTACGCATGTGATGTGCATGATTTCATGTCTTTATAGCCAGAGAATCCTCCTGTTTGAGGCTTCTGCTTTTTCCTTTATGATATTGTCCAGGTACCTTACTAATAATCGTGTATGTATTAACTGATTCTGTATACCTAGGTTCTACTTTCCTGTTTGGGGCCCTAACTGCCCTGTCCACTTGGCAAAGCCCTTTTCATCCTTCAAGGCCAGTGTGGCTTTGGCTTTCACATACCCACTCCTCTCCCTCCATGCCCAAGCAGAAGGCATTCCTCCACGTGGTTCTATACTGTCCTCTCTTGTAAAGCTCTTACGTAACACACTTCAGTCGTTTATTACCAGCTGGTGTATTACCACTGAGAGCAGAGGTCGTGTCTTTTTCCTTCTGTGCCCCAGCACCTAGCAGACCCTGACATTAGGAACTCAGTATGTGTTTATGAAGCTCTTTATGAACTTCCTTTGATCCAAAGTGATCTGAATTTTCCAGTCACTCCAGACAGAAAACTGGTTATAATTTGGGATATTGTGAAAAGAGCCAAGTAGTGGGAGGGAAAAAAAATAATTATCATTTTCCTTATGTTTTCCTAAAAAACATCATCTCATATTTTCCCATATTAATAAATAACAACTTTGTGTTCAACATTAGCTGAAGACATGATTATTTTTAAAGGAATTTATTTAATAAAAGTCGGTACAACCAAGGTTGTTTATTACCTATAGCATTACTAAATATATTTAGACATTTATGTGTATAAATTAGGACTTCGGGTGAGAGATTCAGAAGACTCTTAAACCTTTTTATAGGTAATTAATGCACATGTATTGCTTTTAAATAATGCTGTATTGAACAAATTTTATTCTTTTAAATATGTTTCTATCCACAAGCTATCTAACTCAATTATATTATAGCATAGGTTATGTTTTAAATAACAATTTAGACACTCTAACTATTGAGCCATATATTCTTAATATCTGGTAAACACCCTTCCAAGAAATGTTTGGTAAAAAAGGATGAAAAATAAAAACTTTAAGAGGTTAGTCAATAACTATCTGTCCCTAAACCTATGCCCCCCTTTCTTCACCTAACTTTATCAGCTTTTGGCAAAAAAAACATAAGTTTATTGCTCACTGTACAACCTGTTTGTTCCTTAAACATTTGCTATTTATATCAACTTAAAAGATTCGGGAGGTAATTTGCCAGCAATTAATTCTCTTCCTCTAAGTTGTTAGGTGCTTCTTCACTAATTGGCTCCTCAAAATACTCAGAATTGATGCAGTAAGAAAGTAAGAGAAAAGTGTTCTTCCCAGAGAAATTAGCTGTAGACCAGAGCAACGGAAAGTTAGTAGCAGGTTGGCCTGATTCTTGTCATCACTTTTATTCCATAATTTCAGATAAGAAATTGCCTTTTCAGAAGTTTCCCATCTGTGCTTAGAAGAACAATGAGGAATGATGATAAAATTTCAAGATGCCTCCGTATTGTTAAAGGTATTTGGCCTCTCCTATTTAACTGAGGCAGAAAGCAATTTTCTAAGATGCTTTAATTCGTTATTTACATTCACTTGGGCTGTTGGGATTGCTTTGCGTTTTTCTCAAAGTTCTAATCTTATTTAATATTCACGTCTTCAGAATTTTGGAGGAATAAATATATTCAGAGAAAACTTTGTTCCCATATTGACTGGTGTATGCTCTCTGTAATAGGTTAATACAACCCAATCTGAGTGTTAGGAAAACGGTTTGAAGTTTGTATTTTATATTGAAAATAGAAACATTTTAAAGGTAGACACCACTCAAATGTGAGTATGGCAAAGAAGTATTTGTGTGACAGCAGAAAGAGCATTATCTTTACCTTTTAAGGCTGGTTTGAAATCATTTCCAAGTTATTACAAGGTTTATTTCTGTTTTCAGAGGTTTTTTTTTTTTGGAATAAGCATGTTTATTACTTTTTTTAAACTCACTATTCTGGGACTTGAATATAACCAAGGAAAACTTCCCTCCATTGTAAATATTCCTCAGAAGGAATATATTAAGAAATCTGTGTGCAGGACTGTTTATTGCCTCTCAAAAAAGAAGAGTTCCAAAGAGATGCAAACAGACCTCCAATGGTTAGGCACCGATCTGCTTATATTCTCCACGTGCTGCACAGCTCTCGATGGTTTTTAAATGCATCCTTTTCCATCACTTCCGTGTTTTACCCCTTTGAATTATTTCATACCGGTCTCTACTCTGAAGAATCCCGTTCCCTCGCGCATCTGCCTCACCATGAGTTGGCTTCCTGGAAATCCTCCCCTAGGTAGCCTATTACCAGGCAGGGGAGGCAGGTCTCAAATCAGAGCCTTCTTGAATCCCCTCTGCAATTCCTAACCTGATACTCTTAGTTTTACAGGGTTATGAATATAATTTTAAAAGTCTTAAAGTTCCAGAACTTCCTTCTTCTTCTTGCAAGAAAACTTCTCAGTTATTTCTTTCAATCATAACATTATATAATAAGCAGGAATCAATTAGAATTGTTTTCATTTCATGATTAAAAAGAAGAGGTATATGCATATGTGTGTGAGAGAACTTTTCAAGCTTCAAGTGACAAAGTAATGATAGATTCCAGGAAAGAATTCAGGGATGTGTTCGGAGACATACCTCAAACTCTTGTCTCCTTTGATAAGCATTTTTTTGACATTAATTAAAATTCCGTAAGAATCTGGACCTCCCTTTCAAGTCCTCCTCTGTATCTTCAGAGTACTACACCTCTCACATGTAGCCAGCGGCCCGAGCTCCTACAATTAGAGTCATTTTCTGGTGGAAACAGAAGACCTGCCACCAAATCCACTAACTTCCCTGAACCGCTTCTGGTCTCCTTCCCCCAGACCTTTCAGCCAAGAGAAAATGAGTCACTGCATCTTGTACTCTGAATGTCATTCCTTCTAGCCTCATCAGGAACCGTAAGTGTGGTGCCCAGATCCTCTAGGTTTTGTGTCTTCACTGCTTCTTTGATTCCTTCCCATCAGCCTTCGGACATTCTGAAAGTTAATTTTTAATCTAGAGTTGTGCATAAATAGCTCACTTCATTGCGGCAGCAATTCTCTGAATTAAGCAATGCAGATTTTACATATAATGAAAATGATTCACAGTGATTTGCCAGACTGCATAATTACTAAATAACAATTGACAGTAGAACGCTGATCTTCCCAGCCCTTCTCCAATATTATTTACAAATCATTTTCTAGTTCTTTACTGTTGTTCATCAAATATGGTTATAAACCGTGTCTCATGTGAGGTGAAGTAGAAATAAAAAATTATTATGTTGGGACAAATTCACTGTTGAGACCAGTTCTATGATAGACCATTGTTCACTGGTGCCCGGATTCTCTACAGAAGGTGCTGGAGAATGGAAAGTGACATGTAAAATGGCATTTCACTCAGCTTACAAATAGTAAGAACCTTCTCAGGAACACTGAAGGAATGGAAGCACGAAATAATATTCTCACCTCTTGTTCTGCCTTTTTATCTTTGATATATTTTCAGGAGCAAATAAAAGTCAAACAGCCCTCTGTTTCCCTTACTTCTGGTGACTGCATTGCATTTGACTTTTTCAAATGTGAGGCTTCTTATATATAATTGAAAAATGTACTATCTGGAAGTATAATGTTCATTACTCATTGGGTTGTCTTTTAAAATTGTACCACCCCCTCTTTAAATTGTCTTCTTCTCATTCTTTGATCTCACCAGTTAAAATTCTTCCTCTTGTCTGTTCCATGAAGTGCGATTTTCCTATCCCTTTGCTCTTGGAGTCTACCTCATCTCTCCATCTTCTTGACTGGTCATTTAAGCTTAGCTTGTTTTAAGTGGGGCTACAACTTCTTTTAAATGCAATCTTTAGCTGTTCTCTATTTCCTCTCTTCTGTTAATTCCTCATTCAGTAATATCTTTAACTCTTAAGGTAACCTTATGGGTGAAAATGGATTACGAAAACGTTGGGAAATTGCTGAATAAAATGGTTAGAGATGTTCTGTACAAACTCATAAAATATTGTACGTGGTACAGACATTTGAAGCCAGGTGGTCTGGATTTCTCATGTTTAGATGAACAAAGATCCAGAGAGCCTGAAGGATTTATCCAAGGCTACCCAGGGCAGGACTAGTACTAAGCATTCAGGTATTGCACCTCCTAGTTCGATACTGTTTCCAGCAGCCCAGGTATCCTCGGGGTACAGTCACTAAAATAATGACTGAATTAATGGTAGCACTGATGCCAAGGAAAGCCTCGGGCTTATAGGGAATAGAAAGTATTTGCTCACAAAAAGCAAGTCATGTGGATGATTGAATTCTGCCTCTTTATTGGAGTCAAAGTAGAGTGAGTCTGTATCTATAATTTTGAATGTTGGGATTCAAATGGTTTAACAACTTTGACTCGTTTCCCATGCGAAACACCAGGTCAGGACTGGAGGCATTTGGCCTCACAGTGGTTTAATAACCCTGATTGCCACAGAGGTGTGATTTCAGCTGTTCTAAGCAAGATTCTCCTAGTGGCCACTTACACCTCCAGTGGTCCCATGGCAGTGCTATTGGCAGGTGAACAGAGGGGCTGTTTTCTAAAGGCTGAGGGGGATATAACGTCGGACTCAGCGAGGAAGTCATTTCTGTGTTCATATGTGCTCTTGATCAGTGCATCAAAACAGAGAAAAGTTCATGTAGAACGAATTTCTGATCTTTGTGAAAACATGGCATTCACCTTCTGGCCAGCTAGGTTGAACTCTAACCTTAGAAGCTACAGTATGAATGCAGCTAGAAAAAAAAAAAAAATGGAGAGAAAACTTGCCTTTCTCAGTCATGGATTACAAAGGATTCTGGGCAGTTTATTCAGTTCTGTCAAAATGATCACTGAATCACTAGCTTGCTCAGGCCTTCCGTGGAGACCTGAGGTTTCATCACCCATTCATTCTCTTCCTCTCATCTGTGCCTTTAGAAAGTAGAGCTCATCTGTTGGTTTTTTTTTTCTTTTTTTCAGCTTAGCGCTTCAAAAGCCTAACGTGAATAAGGGACAAGGAGTTGTCCCTAATTATTTAACTGCACAGAGATAGTTAATATAGTTGTTTTGCCCAATAACACTTAGACTTGATTGTAGTGAAAAACTGTTTTTGGCAGATAATTGCAATTTTAAAGATAATACATTTTAACATTTATAATAATGCAGAAGTGTTGTTTTCCCTCTTCAGAATGGCTCAAATGTGAACAGAATTGATAATATGCAGGGTGTTTATAAAGTCCTCAAATCACGTTAAACCTAATAGCTTTGAATGAAGTGAAGATTTGATAAAAGAAGTTTGAAAGCATAACATAGAACCCTGTTTCATTGAGTTTTGAAATCTTTACAGTAATCCTATTCAGGGTTTGTGATTTCAGGATGGTATCGTTTCTGATCATCCTTTGGTAAACCTGTTGTAGAAATATGTGAAGATGTTTAGTATAGTGCTAATTATAGTAAATTAATGTATATTATGTAATTTAAAGTAGGTATATGTCAATTTAAAAACCATGTAGATATAAAATTCAATACTATGGATTGCAGTTATGCAAAAACAATATGTTAATGACAGTAAACTGGAGCAACTAGCACTTTATGCTTATTTAACCCATTTAATCTTCACAGCAGCTCTATAGATGCTGTTATTTCCCCCATTATACAGATAAGAAAAAAGAACCATATGGTGGTTACCCAGTTAGCTAGATGAGGACCTGGGCTTAAGACAAGGCAGCTTGGGACTTCCCTGGTGGTCCAGTGGTTGAGAATCCACCTTCCAGTGCAGGGGGTGTGGGTTCGATCCCTGGTCGGGGAACTAAGATCCCACATGCCATGGGGCAACTCAGCCTGCGTGCCACGACTGAAGAGCCTGTGGGCCACAACGAAAGATCCCGTGGGCTGCAACTAAGGCCTGACGCAGCCATAAATAAATACATACATACATCCCTACATACTAAAAAAAAGACAGGCAGCTTGGCTCCTGAGGCCATGCCCTTTGTCACTATGTACGTGGAAAACAATGGATTAACACACAGAAGATTTAGTATATGTCAGCCTGGTGGGAATATAGTTTCACTTTGACTGTATTGTAAATTATTTATTGTAGTTATAGGCGATTTGAAAAATAAAGCATCCATTAGTTAGTATCTGCTATAGACCGAAGGTTTGTGTCTGCCCGACCCCAATTGCATATGCTGAAACCTAACCCTCATTGTGATGGTATAAGGAGGTGGGTCCTTTGAGAGGTGATTGGGTCATGAAGGTGGAGCCCTCATGAATGGGATTAGTGACCTTATAAAAGAGACCCCATACCTCGTCCCTTCCACCATATGAGGACACAGTGAGAAGACAGCTGTCTACAAACCACGAAACAGGCTCTTACCAGACACCAAATGTGCTGGTGCCTAGATCTTGGATTTCTCAACCTCCAGAACTGTGAGAAATAAATGTGTGTTGTTTCAGAGTGTTTGTTAGAGAAGCTAGGGGAGAAAAGGTGGGATGTGGTGTTAGCTAGAGATAAGAAATTGCAGGAAGCAGCTCCCCTCATTCTCCAGGCTGGCGAAGTAGAGAGAGAAAGTGGCATTGCTCAGAGCCCATGAGCCCGCACTCCGCACTGACATCGCTGGTGGGGCCGTTGCCGCTACTGTTGCTTTTGCTGGAATTGTGACCGCTGCTGCTGATCACGAACATGGATCCTACTCCCTGCATGAGTTCCTGAAGCTGGGATGGATGGTGCTGCAACTGCTACTTCTAGAGCAGCTTTGAAAATAGATAACCACTAGTGAAGAATATGTCCTTGTAACGCTGCAGAATTTCTTTGCCTCTGAATTATAATTTTCCAATAGTATTATTTTTAGTGAAATATTGAGTTATTATGATGAGTTGGAAAATCAAATTGCAGGCCATCCCTCTAAATATTGTATTAATAGTTATATTGAGCCTGATATTTGGATGACATTATGTTTAACTGGTAAATCATACATTTTCATATAATGCTTACTATTTTCTTTAACGGATTATCCATCCAATATTATTTAAACTGCATTTATGCCATATAGTTTGTATTATAAATTTTTATCATTTTTGTCAACCAGTGGATTTTTGTTCAAATCTAAGGACTGACAGTCAAAAAGAGGGATCAGCAAACTTTTCTGTAGAGAGCAAGATGGTAAATATTCTTGGCTTCGCCACCAGCCGTACTCCATTTTTCATAACCACTCACCTCTACGGCTTAGTGCAAATGCAGCCGTAGAAAACGTGTTAACAAGTGAGTATAATGGTGTTCCAGCAAAGCTTTATTTCCAAAGTGTGAGGCAGGCTGGATGTGGCCCATGGGCCACAGTATGTTGACCCTGGTCTAGCAGAAATATCTTAATAGCAGTCCTTATGATTTCCACCATATCTGATGAATCCACATATACTATAGAAAGGCTAACAGGATTCTATAGTAAATATTCCTTAATTTGGGGATAAATTAATTGATTATGCACATTGTCATAAAACCAAGATTAAGAAGAAGAGTCACTAGACGACGGCACCGTGATGAGTAATTTGCGAACCTTATTTTAACTTGTCTTTCCAACGAGCCATGAAGTAGATATTATCAGCTCTGTATCGCAGATGAAACTCTGGAGAAGTGATACAAGCTTCTCTAAGTTCACTCAGGGAGTAAATGATAGCATTCAAACCTATGTTTATCTGAGTCCATATATATTATTGCTACAATGTGTCTTAAGATACATTCATCTCTATAACACTTCCTGCCTTATGTTCTATAATCACCAGAATTTTGAGATTGAAATCAAAACATGGTACTATGCCCATACTCATATGCATATATGTATGTACACACACAGAATCAATTAGAAGATATTTGGGTCAGCTCCATAAGAAAAACTATCTGTCTCTTTTAACCAATACTTACTAGAGGAGGCTCTCTGTGAAACACTGAGAGTTCTAATTATCCTAAGAATTCATGGAGAGAGAAAAGCTTTAGGTATAAGGCAGGGCCCTGCTTGCTTGGTATTCTTGACAAACTGCAAGTCCTTGCCAGACCTCAGTCCCTAGAAGCCTGGACCCTTTCCCTGGTCACCACCCACTGACTAGTGTTTGATTCAAACCCCATCACCTTTCCCCACAATTCAGAATCGTTTGACTATATGAACCACTACGGCCCTGAAATGCCTGTAGGTTTCCCTTACCTTGCAAATTCGATTTGACCTTCATGTGTCCTTGGGGAATGAATTTTCCATGAATTACCCTAGCTCCACGAATCTCCTTCTGATTCACTCCCTCCCCTCTTCCCCTTCAACCACTTGACGGACAGAGAAACCCTCACGGGGTCTCTTCCAGTCCGCCTTTGCTTATCTGCTTCCCTATTTTTGCCTCCCTCTATAATCTCCTCTCTTAGCTCAGGACCACGGACGTCTCTCTGCTTCCTTGGAATAGCCTTGAATGTCCCTGATATAAATTTGGCAAAAATCTGTCAAGAACACTGACACTTAGTCCTGATCACAGGGTATACGTTGTTCTAGGTTCATGATTTATGTTAACTCATTTAGTTAATCCTCACATCAGCCGTATGAAACAGATACCAGGGGTCTGACAGTACTCAAGCAGCTCATGTGTGTCTTCTGAGGGTACAGCAGGTGTATTAATGGTGTCTTTCCATGGTGTAGATTCAAAAAGTCCACGCTCTATTCAATAACCTGGCCTGATGGTCCCCACAGCACCTAGCCAATGAGCCCACTACCCTGTGATCCAGACCTTGTCCACACAAGCTACCTTAGCACGGGGTGGTCTTGTTTTGTGTTGTTTCCTGTATGGTTGGTAATCAAATGTGAGCGACTCCCAGACTCCTGATGGTGCGCTATATGAAGGCCATGGAGTCCCAAATCCCCAAAGATGCTTCCTGGCCTCATGGCTAACTGATTGACTTTTAGAGCACAGAAAAAGATGGAAAGGCAGCCCCATACCTACATTCCCACAGCTTTGCCCTGGATAACACGAAAGCAATTGCCCAAGGCACACCTTTATGTTTTACTTCCTTTCCTAGATTGTGATATGGAATACAAACCCATGTGTACAAGTCTCGAGAGTCCAAATTATTTCCTTCTGGTCTGGGATTTGGGTTGGCCTGCTGGTAGATTCTCGAGATGTCAAAGATCACCAAGAAACCCTTTATCTAAATTTCTGAGTACGCCAATCTCTGAAGGGCATTTAGAAATGTGAATTAAGAGGCCTTTAAGCTAGAACTGGTAAGACAAAAAGTGAAGTATTAGAGTAGTGATTTCATTAGACACTGAAATCTAGGTTATTAAGTTGGGGCAGCAGGTTTACAGTATTTCGGAAGCAGTACTGGGCAGTCCTGTATACCTAGTGTTACTGCTTCTGGCTAAATGTTACGTGCCTGCCGTGATACCCTGAGTGGGAGAGCCACAAGCCACATGTCTTTAAAGTTCACAGAGGGGTCGGTCTCATGTAGATGAACTGGTCAATAGAGTCATGTTGGGACCTTAATATCCAGGCCATTTAGCTGGAGCAGAGCACAGACCAAACCTACAATCCTGCAATCAGGAAGCTGGCCTCTTGAGTGCAGAACCCTCCACCATCCCATAGGACCGCTCTGGTCTTGTGGGGCTAACAGGCAAGAGAGTAACTGCAAAATGCGGGAGGAGGCCCAGGACTCTGACCCGTGCATCTGCACGTACAGTGTGCGTGGAGGCGAGCGGAGGAGCTGCCTGGTGCAGTGGTCACGTCTCACCATGCTTTGGAAGGCTGATTCCACCCATTTCTTAACAGACGTTAAGAGAGTTCCTATTCAAGACCCTGTGGCACAGGTTCCTCTGGCCCCTCCCGTACCCACAGGCTCACCTTGAAGGCTGTTACCTGTTCCATTGGTTCTTATATTGTCTGCTGCTTATATGGTGCCCACAAATGCGTAAATGGATAGACAAACGGAAGACTGCCTTAAAAACTTGCTGTGGGAATTTTGAGTATAGATTAATTCTGTTTAACCTTTCCAGCGCCCAGACAATACCTATGAGACTCGTGAACAACTGTTGCTCTATTAAACTAGTAGACTAGTGTGGTTATTATGTTCATGACCCTGTCTACAGAGATCAATATTTGACGCTCCCGAGTAAACACCAACATGTAGCCACAGTTTGAGAAATAAAAGGGTCTTTCAGCATTCCAATTTCTATCTTCTCTTCACGTGGAATCCAGTAGATTTGAGCAAGTGAGTAACATGATAGAATAGTTCAACTACATGTAACATGAAAGACAAGCAAAAGTTCCATGAGCGGCGACTTGTTATTCCTTGATTTACAGTACTGGCATTTTTTACACTTTTCCTTCCTGCATTTCAGAAAAAAGAATGGCTATTTCAGTCAAGGAAACATTCCAGAGACTGCAATGGCATTTGATTTTGGCTCTGCATATTTTGCCTGGACTACAGCCAACTATTTGCATTTGAAACAGATGTATTGATTTTGGCTCTTCATAATATCTTATCATAGGAAGTACGTGGGGCTACACCCTACTTCTGTTCGTAGACATCTTGGGGAGGTCCAGCCTGGTGAAATGCGCTGACCTTCTCTGAGGGAGAAGAATCCTATGTATCGAGCACGAGTTTGAGGATTGGCATTCTATCAGTTTGGGTCTTCCAGGAAACAGATGGCAGAATGGACTTACGTGTACTAAAGACTGACTGAGGAAAATGTCTGCGAAGAATAACGGAGAGGGAAGGCAGGAGCGAGCAGGGAGGGCATTCAGACACCTACAAAGGGGAAGAAGAGTTGTGGGCAGGAGGAGTGGGTGAAAGGGGCCCCGGCCACAGTGTAGCTCTGAGTCGGTCCCAGCCGAGCTGATAGAGAGCTTCAGGGCGGAGGGCCCTTCTCTGAAGCACCCCCGCTGGGTAGGAAGAACCAGGCTATCGTGTTCCGCTCGGGCTGGTGGTCAGGCTTCAGGTGTGAGCGGCCCCGGGAGAGCATGGCCTGAGTGTCGGCGCCGTGTGAATCCCCTGGCTGCAGCAGCTGGAAACTTCCAGCTACGCCGCATCCTGCGGTGGGATCTCTCTCGAATGGAGGTCTGAGCGGTGCTCCCTCGTGGCTGCCATGGGCGGGTGATATTTTTAAAAGCTCCTGTGGAGAGTGTCTTCCATCAAAACTTGTAAAACAGAAATTTTCTCAAACGTGGAAAGTAGTTCAAAGCCCAGGTGCCCGAGACTAATGATAAACCACCACGCAACTCCAGACATAAAAATTGAGATAGACAATTAGTCCGAGGCTAAATGGTAAGTTATTTAAGAAGAGAAACCGTCTTTGCATTTCCAGTGCTTCACAGAGCTTTTAGTAGGTTATAGTTGCTTCATACTTTTTTGTTGAAATGAAAGATAATAGTAATTTCTACTGCGTTCTGGAGGGAGTCAAACTGTTAAGAAAAAGTAACTTATTGCTATAGTAATGAAACAGTTCATCTTTGCTTGACCAACTACCATCCCCACTCCCAGCATACGTACACACCTTGACAAAGACCACGCATTTAGATGACAAGCGGTTCTGTCAGCAATATGACTGAAGCACATAATTTGAGAACTTTAATGCAAAATAAGCTATAGACTATGTTGTAATCGTTTCTATGATGGCTACTTCCTCATCCTTGATTCATAGCAGAGCCTGTCATAATGGTTACTTGTTCTAATCAAACTTGTTCCAAACCCAGACATTAAAAAAAAAAGGGGGGCCGAGGAGGGGGGTAAATAAAATCAAGTGAGATAATTGTTTATAATCCACTGGATGTTGGAACTATGACTCAGATATCCAAGTCAATTCTAATTCTGCTTGATTCTCCCTGAATCCTTTTTCAAAGAAACGATTTTCACATAATTTAACCTAGAGGGCTGCTCTTAACATTTTACTGCAATATCAGAAAATGAGATCCCTCTTTGTTCTGATTGAAGAACACACGTGTCTAGAGGAAAGCTTCTGGGGAAGTCTTCTGAAACGGGTTGAGATGTGTGGTGTATCAGCAAGGACTTCTGAATAGATTACAGTCTTCCTTTAAATAGATATCTGGATATTATGTTTATTTGATTTTTTCCAAGCAGAAAAATAAGTTTGTTGTGGTTTGAACATGTTTGGATTCTGTAAAATGAAAGAGAAACTCACAACACTTTATTCTCTAAGAAAATTTTTTTAGTTAAAAACAATCTTTCATAACACTTTAAATGTTTAGTTCCATGTCACAAAGACAAAGCTTAAATAAAATGACGGACAAGGAATAACCCAAACACTAAGAAAGAAAATTTTAAACTAATTTATGTCCTATTATTGGAATATTTCAACCGTTGCCAATAATTGACTTTGAATGATGTGACAATATTTATTTTTTTGGTGTGTTAAGAAAATCTCCTTGCCTATCTTGAATATTTACCTTGGTCCAATTCACCAAGTGATTTTATTTAAAACTCAATTAAAATAACAAAATTTCATTGTATAGTTAAAACCAATTTTATTTATGACACATTTATGGAACAATTTACTTGAGATAGTGCTGAAGTTGCTTAAGTCAATGTTTCTTTTTTTACTGGGGTATAGTTGCATTACAATGTTGTGTTAGTTTCTGCTGTACAACGAAGCGAATCAGCTATGTGTATTCTTTCTGGTTTAATGTACTGTTTTCACATTAGGCTAACATGAAACCAACAGACACCTTCCCTCTTCACAAAGCTAGCTTTGGGTCCCTGGGTCTACCCCCCTGGGTCTTTGAATCGATTGGACTCCCTCTCCAGGCCCTTCATCTTCCCATTTTGAATACGTTTAAAAACAGAATCAAAAACAGAATCTTCCCACTAGATTCCATCATCCTCTCTATCAACCAGATGACTGTTCTTCCCTTTACTAAGAAATACCAAACCAATGAGTATAATTTCCTCACTGTCTGCATTTTGTAAAACATTTTTTCTTTAAGCCCTTGCAGTGAAATGTTTTCCTCTTTAAGCGGTAACCTGCTAATCCGTAGTTTCCGCCACCTTTTTCTTGGTCTCATTCTCATCGGCTGCTTCTCAGTGTCTCACACGCTCGATGCTCCTTCTCCGCAAACTGCCTGTGACTTCAGGGACCCCGTGCTGATGACCTACCGCTTTTTCGGCCTCCTCTTATAGCCTCTCTCCCAGGCCCCGTTCCTCTCTCTTTGAGTATGTTCTTCCCTTAACGTCACCTTGCATTCAGAGTAACTAAAACTCGTGCTACACAATGTGTCCATTGACCTGAATGTGTTATTTCTGTTCCTGGTAACAAGGTACTGTGAAATACTCAGGCTTAAATCAAGGGTTGTCCCACTGCCCTGACCCGCAGTCCTCACTTGGGAAGGGGGATGAGTCCTACAAACAAAGCAGACTTTAAAAAAGTTACACACACACACACACACACACACACACACACTCACACACCACACACACACACATACACACATACACACCACACCACACACACACACACACACACATACACACACACACCACACACACATACACACACACACCACACACACGCATACACACACACCACACACACACACACCACACACACATACACGCATACACACACACCACACACACGCATACACACACACACCACACACACACATACACACACACACACCACACACACATACACACACACACCACACACACACCACACACACACATACACACATACACACACACACACATACACATACACACACACACCACACACACACACCACACACACATACACACACACACATACACATACACACATACACACACACACACACATACACACGCACACACACATACACACACACATGCACGTACACGCACACACACACATACACATACACACGCACACACACACACACAGACACACGTCTTCAAGCCCGATTCATTGGGTAACGACAGATTGTTCAACATTACTCCCCTTCTCATACCTACCATCAAAGATTGTATTTCAGACCGTAGAGGGCAATTAATAAGGCCAGTGTAAGTACTCTGTTATAAAGACGTGGACCACGGAATGCATGATCCTTAGAGATTCTTCCCCAAAGATTTCATGTGACGCTCTCAGCCTTTTTAAAAATAATACTTTTTATCTTTGACACTTGAAACTGGTTATTCACTCCCATTCTGCTTTTCTGAAAGCATTTAAAATGCTTTCCTTGTTTTTGCTTATCAATAAAAGACTTGGGAACTCTTTGCTACTGCATTTGTTTGTAATAGTAATGACCCATCAATTCAGTACCAGACACAGTACCAAATTCTCACAATGGTGTTGGTGCTATGAACACACCTTAGGGGGAAGAAAGAGAATGGGCAGTGTGGTGCCTAAAAAGGCAAACACAAATTAAACTTCTTTAATTTGCATGGCAATAGATACATAATGATTTGCAGCAAACAGGGATCTCGTTTGGCTTTGTTCACATTTTAATAGTGTACCCCGCTTTACGGTCTGAGTAATTAAGGCTTACAGCATTCCAGAAACCGTAAATCCTGCTGAGATGTTTTAAGTTTAGAACAAACTCTTGATGTACTATCAAAATATTAAAAATAGAAAAAGGACACTTCTCTGGTTCTTAACAAGCTGTTTTGCTTTTACCTTTGAAACACAATTGAATATGGCCCACTCCAACTGTTCACCCTAGTTGTTAATTGGAAGTTCCTTTTGAAATTCATTGCCTTCAATTACATTTTTTAAAAGAATTTTAATTGCATGGCTGTAAAGAATAAAGATGCTCTAGGCTCCGTTTGTTTATCATGGAGGGGCCGAAAAAAATGAGGACAGAGCTTCCCAGCTCATGCAGGGGTTGCAGAGACAGGGAGATGACTTTTAATTCGACAAGTTCAGAGAGATTTCTTAGTTTGACGCGCTCTGCAGGGGGTCTTTGAGTGCCTGGCAATGCTTCAGCGTTCTGAGCTTTGAAAGTCTTTCCCTGCAGCAGAAATTGTATCAAAAGCCAATGATAATATTCCCTGCAAGGTAAAGCACCCTATTGAAGATTTCGAGAGCTGTTTATTTATTCATCACAGTTTTTCTTTTAGGACATATCAGGCATCTAGGTAATAATTCACATAGATGATAGAAAATGCAAAAAAAAAAAATCCTCCTCATTAATCTTTCACCTTTTCCTTCTTCTTCTTCTCTGTAGGCCACATGTAGATATAAAATGTTCTTTCTGCTTGTCCCAAACATATATATCTTTATCCCAAATCTCAGTCTCTTCCCCTCTCTTTCCATTTTTTTAAACAAAATTGTCATTTCAGCCTCCTTCTACCACCAGCTGAGCATATAAAATGTTTATGGCCATTTCCTCCTGCTAAATCCTCAAAGTGATTAATTAATTTTATAGAAGTAGATTCAGTTTCTAAGGCTCTTTTTGACTCTTGGTATTTTACATATGTTTCAGAAAGCTGTTTTCAAAGCAAATGTTAACAATCATGTTGCTCTCTTGAAGGATATACATATTTTAATATTTTGTATTATATTTTGTATACATGGTAGGAAAAAAATGTTTCTCTCCCTTTCGCTGTTTCTAGGACAGAGCTGGGAATAAGGGGCTGTGACAGCCTTTCTCTCTTGTAACGTCAGTGTCTGCTCTCGGTTTGGCAGAATCAGTGAAGACAAAAAAAAGCCCCCTTGTTTTTTTTGGGTTTTTTTTTGTTTTTTTTCTTCCATCTTCTATGGCATTAAAAGTGACCTTGCTTTGCAAATATCGGTGTTACCACAGGGAAAGCAGTCGCCATGTAAGAAAAAGTTTAAAAAATAATTTTTAAACTATGGGGACTTAAGAACAGTGCTATGCTTACAATTGCAGGGTTTCTTTGCTTGTTTTGTTTTGTTTTTAATGGAATCAATGAAGGAAAACTATGCATGCAAAGGAAACGGAAAAAATTCAGTATCTCATCATATTTGGGCTTATTTAAGTGCATTTCACTTTACACACATAAACCAGGTTAAAGAGTGTATTTAAATATCAAAAGTGTGAGAGGAAATCACCAGGCCAAGTAACCACTTCACTAACAAAATATCCATAGAGTAGCATCAGCAAATACTCAGTTCATCCATTAATATTAATTGAACTTCCACAGAGTGTGAAGCAAGGCACATGCACTTTACAAACACAAACTTAACCTTAGGATTTCAAACTGTAGGGTTGGTCCTTGATTATTTCTACACACGGAGAAGAGGATAATCATTCATTATCAGTTTGCGAGCCCGGGGCGGGGTGGGGGGGGGCTGGTGGTGGGATGGTTTGTATTTTATAGAAAGGTTAGTGTACGTTAAACCAAATAATGCGATCTTAACTATTTATGCCTGGCACAGGAAGTTCTGGGGAACTTGCTTTGGCCACCACTGTCACCATAAAACTATCATTGCCACCACAGCCCAGGGCACCACGGGGACACCGTCCAATTCTTTTCTTTTGGTTGATAGTAGGTTTCAGGCTCTCAACCCATCCTAGGGTTGGAGAGCTAGTCACTTGAGTGTCTCCATGTACAAAATGAGCATGGTCACACTTTCAAACTGACTAGTTATAATGTGAATAAACTCTATTGGTAAACTTAGAAGTAAAATAAATTTGATATATAGTTTATGGTTTACCATACCTTTATTTCATAGTTATTTCTCAGGGAAATAACTGCAAAGATTTATTATGAATTGTGCATTTTTAAGCAATCTCTATTTAAAATTCAATCACCTACGGAGGTGGGCAAGAAAACATTCAGGTGCATTATGGAAGGAGGAGTAATCTCAAACATGAGTCTGTGAAAAGCACATGTTTACCTCTGATGTTTAAGAAAAGCTTACTGCCTTTTCTTCCGTAATAAGAATTTCCTGGGTTGCCATGGGTTTTCCACTCACAACAGTGGTCCCATAAAATGATACATAGGGAAATTCATGTTTGATTCTGTCAAATTATTCATTCTCCCGCACTACTGATAGAAAATATTGTCTGTAGTTATGTGTATAGTGCACTCAGATCCCAGTTTATGTGATTCATTCATTTATATTTGAATTTCTTTAAAGCTATATGATGGCAAGCAGATCATTCACGTGACCAGCAGATGACTGGATTAAAATAGTTAAATTGAAAAATATTTCAAATCGTTAAGAAATCGTACATCAAAGTTCTGAGCTCAGTGGATATTTATATTAATTTTTTAATTTTGTTTTTATCATATGCATGTAAAACGTGTTTGGTCCTTGTTAGATATGGAAAAAAAAATTCCTGAGTGATTATATTGAAAGCATACTTTTTCTCTTCATAATAATGTCAAGTGGTGACTTGAGCACTGAAATCAGTACATTTTTTGTTGGTGAGGAACAGATTTTATTTAAAATTTGATTGATCTGATTTGATATTTTGTATTTGAAGTTTCTCGTAATTTAGTAGGCTAACATACTTAATGCGTGTTCGATCTAGACCTTCCCAAGGCATCTACACTAGTGGTATTATTTTGAATCAGATAACCTGTTTGGGAACATGCAAGTAGTCTACATGCCAATATAGTAAAATAGCATAATATATGTGAACAACCCTAGCATTGCAAATAAAGTAAATCTGCTTAATTTCCATAGCTGAGGGAAGAATCAACTTGCAATTACCTAGCTTGTTTGAAAGTCAACATTTTGGGGAGAACTATTTTGTTTCATATAACAAAATGGAAAACTCAATATATAATGGGATAAAACACAGCCACTGGACATCTTGGATGTATCTGGTCTGTATTTGTATCTGCATTATAGACTACAAGTACGAGTTAGCAGTGATTTGTATGATGGGACCAGAATGCCAATGAAGGCTTTTCCTAGGTTGGCTGTTCTCTGTTTGCAAAAGAAGACCTATCCTTGTTTCGTCAGTGTTTTCTACCTCCTTACCCTAAGGAGGTACTTGCTACGTCACTTGGGGGACCATTCAGATTGCAGAATCTAGAGGAAAAGGGGAACTACTCAGGGAGTTGAATTTCTTAAGGTATTGAGGAGGATATTGCAGGAGCAAATGGGATGGGAGAGAAAGAGGGGTTTTCAGAAGTATTCCTGCGACTTAGCCGTCTTCATTACTTTGTTGAGAAAGGGCAGGTGAAGCGCTTCGGAACCACATTTGATTATTGTATTGTGTTTCTTTGCAAATGGACCATATGGTGACCATTTGTAAAGGTCACATTTTGCATTTGCATTATGAGTCATCATGTAGAGGCACCGCTTGAGCAGTTGTTTCAGATCAAGTGACTCCGAGGACCAGAACTGCAGTCCTGGCCAGACAGTAGCGTAATTCAACCTCAAGCTGGCTTTTTAATCTTGGCAGAAGCCAAAAACACCATCTACTGCTCTTTAACTATTGAGGCATTTGCGTCTCTCCAGACGCTGAGATGGCGCTGCTGACCAAAATAATTGAGCCCCATGTGGTAGGTAGAAATTTAAGATGAAAGGTAAAGATACACATCTTTTTTTTTTTTTTTTTTTAATTGACAATAGGAGAACAAGGTTACAAATGATGTCTCTGGCAAAGCCAGAAGAGAAACCAACAGAGGGCCACCCTAAGAAAGCAGGAAGGAATATGATGGGAGAGGGGATCAGGATAGTCTTCGAGTTACAGACAAAGAAGTAGGAGGGTTGATTTGGATAGAATCACAGATTTGTGCAGAATGCAAGCAAGTGCAGCCTGGTAATCATAAAAAAATGAAGCTCCCAGTTAAAATGCTGTAGAATCCTCTAGAAAAGAGGGTGGAGTTTAAGTAGTATGGCATTTGAGAATTTAATTCTTACCAATAAGTAACTTATACTTTACCAGCCTCCACTACCCACATGTCCCCACAGATGACACTACAGTCACCTTCCATTTTAGTGAGGGTCCTCAAACTTCAGGGGCTGAGGAGGGCAGTGTGTGTGGTGCCGCGTCTGAGATTCCAAAGACAGCACGTTTCCTAGATAAATATCGTCAGACTCATTAGTTATCGCTAAGCCTGTAGAAGAAAATGATGGGAGTGCAAACACTTAAAACGTCCCTCAGGACTAATGGAAGTCTAAGAACCTTCCTTAGGTTTTCTGCTGTATGTATAAAGCTCTTTAGAAAAAGGACTATTTACCTTTGTCTTTAAATACGTATCATCGGTAAGAAAAGTGGTTATAGAGAGGAAAACCAGGAAATATTTCTGGGATGAATGAAAGCAGAAAATAAGTCATTGACTATAGTAATTTCTTCCCCACACTTGATCAATCCATTTTTCTCATTTCTTAAGTATTTTCCTCTTTTACCTTTTCTCATTGTTCCTTTGTCTTCACAAACTTGGTCCTTTTACTTTCTCTGCATTTTGATTTCTCTTTCTCTAGCCTCCCACTCTTCTTTTTTTTTTTTGTTTTTAACCAAAAAAATGTAGAGTAGGAAATAGAAGGTTCTCAAGAGAGAAAGAAAGGTAGGCAGTGCCAGGTCAAGAGTGGTGCTTCATGTAACAGGGAGATAATTGTTTAACTAGATTGAATGAACCATGAATCTGACCAATATGGAAATCCTTGGGTTCTTAAAATTCAGCATCTCACTTGGGGATATTGATGTATAATTGAAAGCCCAGAAAATGGAAGCTTCATTTTCCTGGCCAGAAATATAGTAGAAAAAAAATGTGAAATGAATATATATATACAGACAGGAAAAAGAGACCATGGCATTTACCTGCAACCCACATTCCAGAAATTAACTTGGAAACAAAACTTTTTGTATATTACACATCCATGCATTGGGCAGTGGCTTTTAAATTCTAAAAATGATTATGAAAATAAATTTCAACTTGTTTTGGAGGCTGCATTTTTTTTTTTTTTTTTTTTTTTTAAAGGTATGTAGTACTTTATTTATTTATTTATTTATTTATTTATGACTGTGTTGGGTCTTCGTCTCTGTGCCAGGGCTTTCTCTAGTTGTGGCAAGCGGGGACCACTCTTCATCGCGGTGCGCGGGCCTCTCACCATCGCGGCCTCTCCTGTTGCGGAGCACAGGCTCCAGACGCGCAGGCTCAGTAATTGTGGCTCACGGGCCCAGCTGCTCCGTGGCATGTGGGATCTTCCCAGACCAGGGCTCGAACCCGTGTCCCCTGCATTGGCAGGCAGATTCCCAACCACTGCGCCACCAGGGAAGCCCTGCATTTTTTTTCCATGAACAGTTTGTTAGAAATGGTGTTGAAGTCCATAGGCTAGTCTATGAGTTTATACCAAGTATAGTGGAACCAGAATACTAACCCTTATATATAACATTATTTCTCATTGAAGTCAATAAACTGATGTTTAAATGGTAACTTTACCATTTCCCAGAGGCTTGGCCTCAATTTCCTCCACTGCAAGACTGAGATAATGATTCAAACTTCATAGATTTGTTGTGAGGGAAAGCACCGAGTACAGAGCCTAGATACTGTATACTATGGGAGCTCTAGTATATTCTACCCAAGTGAGCTCAAGGTGGCATTCCCAATGGGCCCTTAAGCCTTTAGATGCAGCTACAAACCAAAATGGATCACCATTTGGGGTTAGAATCACGTTCAGTATTTTCACCATAAGCTTCTGTGGCTGTAAACATCTTTGCTGCAAACGTTTTTGCCACGTAACTAATTGGCTGTAAGGCAATTTTGCTGTAAATGATAAAATAATAAAAAGTAAAAGAGGGACATTTAAAAGGACATAGCAAAACATGAAAAGTAAATAGCGAAATTAAAGTCTTTTATTGTGAAATACAAAATGTTTGAATACATTTAAAATGTATATAGATTCATGGCAATACTTTGCAGACCTCAGATTTTATTTTGTGAGTTGTTTCTAAGAACTTGTCTTCCAAGTCTTTTCTTCATAGTATCATACATTGTTTTTGCTTGTTGATTTGTCTCCTCGTTTAGCATTGCACTTTTTCTTTTTCGCTAAAATGTGTTCCTTCTTTAAGAGAGGTATCAGTTTCCAAATACTAGGATGCATGTTTGTAACTGAGCTTTGCCTTGTGTTGTGAAAGCCTCTGCACTGTTGTTTCTTGGCACGTTGTCACACGTCTATTGATGGACGTTCAGAAGTTTTATGGGAAGTGTGGGTTCAACTCTGTACCTTCGAGGCCTTCGGTATCTTTTTCCTCCAATGTAGTGTGCTTCAAAGTAAGAAACCAACTCGTGGGGCAAATCATTATCATTTGTCAGCTTGAGAAAGCCAAACTGTCAACCAGTTATTGTATCTTTTACGGCAAAATCGCCTTACAGCCAATTAGTTAGGCAGCAAAAATATTTGCGGTGAAAGCGCTCATGGCAAAGATATTTATGGCAAAGAAGCTTTTGGTTAAAATATCTAGAACCAGTTAGAATAACTGCACACTTGCTGTGTGTTAACTGGCAAGATTACTCATCAGGATAACGGTGGAAAAGGATAACGGACCAACATGATGCTTACTTTCCGCGTCCAGGGAAATTATACGTGGGCTGCTGGCTCTGTGGAGGGATGGCCAGGACCTCCTGCTGCCACTCACCTATATGGATATCTCTGGCCTGATGGCAGTCTTTTGGTATAAATTTTGAAAATATGTATACATCTTATGCATATTTCCATGGGTTAGGAGCTGATGTAAAGGCATAAGGGAGCAGTTACCAGACTGGCCTTTGTTAAATGTAGTTATTGAAGAATTAGAGGTTAAAATCAGTTGCCCAACTCATAAGGAAGGCAGTTTTCTGTTTATAAACAAAAATTCTGAAGGGACAATTCTATTGTCCCTTCCCTTTTCCCCAAATAGTTGTTAATACAGATATTTCCTTTGTAAAATTAACGACTATTACTGTTTAGTAAGTTACAACATAATTTACATTTTACTGTATTCCATCTCATGTTCCTTTAATTTTCAAATTTATGTTATTTCAATTTCATGTTTGACTTTGACTTTACTTCAATTTTTATATTCCATATTGATCTGAATTCAGGAAAGCATCTGAGTACAGTTAGTCTGTACTGAATTCCACTGTGCCAATTCCTGAATTGCTGCATCGACTTTCTAGTCAGTTTTTCCCCCAGTACATATGAAAATGGTTGTTTTGTTTCTGTTTTCATTGTTACAATAAAAGCGACATGCTTGTACTTTCAGAACTCTCTCTTTATCTAACATTTCATTGTCTGATGTCCCAAGAAGAGCAGCTTGCATTCTGAATGCCCATGATTACCTACAATTTCTCATGGCATTCAGAGCAGAAATTTTTACTCTATCTCATTTTTGATAAATAATTATAAAAATGCTTTTTCAAGAGAAAGGTAGCTTTTAGAATACCTGAACATGTGGGAAAAAAATGTCATTATAAAGCTTCATAACTGTGTGGTCATCTCAGAAGCAAAATAGAGGAAAAAACATCAAGTCAAGTTCAACCTTTCAAATCATGAGAAGTAGTTCCTCTGTCATCCAGACAGTACGTGATGGGTTCTTGTGCCTGATTACCAAAGGGAATCTAAAATGAGTTTTATGCAAATTTTTCTACAGTGAAACATTTTGTAAGTCATTATACTAAAAGGAACTTTTTCAAAACACTTGCAAAATAAAATCAGCTGATAATTCAGCAATACCTAAAGAATGTATGATACAGTTAAACTTTCTCATGAATTACCAAGAACTCTACTTAGACACTCTTGTATCATTTCTGATGTGGAGGTAGATATTTCCCCTTGATTTTCCTTCCTCAATTGCCATTTCCCTGCTTAAAAGTGATTTTTAAGGCTATTTTTGGTCTGTTTCCTACTGCTACTGAGGCATTTAAGTTACAGAGCTTGATTTTTATTTTAGTATCATGAGAAATGGTTTCAACTCGGGGAAGCCCAAACTTCAAATACCTATGGAAGTAAGATTAATGTAGTTTGAATTTTGCAGGAAAATAACTTCAAAGATGACATTTTTTGTTGGAGGTACTGAAATATCTACAGTAATACTTTTAGCAAGGGTTAGTCTAGAGCACTGCTCAGAGCAAAGAAATCTAACATATCCTATAACTGTCTAAAGGCAAGTCAGAGATGGATTTATGGGCCATGCTTAGCACTGTCACCTTGAAGTGAAGCACTTTGAAAGGCTGAATGAAGATGAACAGTCAATCTCTTTGGGAGAAAGTCATTCTATTTATTTTTTTATTAGTTTCAAGAGTGATACCATATTGTGTCATGGGTTGAACAGTGTCCAGTGAGAATATCTACTATGCTTTGCAAAGCATCCTTCATTCACTTCCATCCTCCACTGGGAAAGTGCTCGAGAAGAGAAGAGGCAAGGGGAATGTGGCATCTCTGGTCTCTTTTGGAAGCTTCAGAAGGTTCCAACCAACTGAGAGTGTTCTTCCTGCTCCCCCTTCCCGCCCCCCCCCACCCCCACTGGTTCCTCTTGTCTTCCCTTGGTGTTTCCTATCACTCTCTAAAAGTTAAAGTGACTGGTGGATAAGTAGGTTGTAGTTTAAGTAACTGAAGTGAGACACCTAGTATCATTAGCCTTTAAAGGCACATCATATTGTGTTGGAACCTAGTAAAAGTTAGACCATCAAAAAATAACATGAAGCCTAGAAGATTTTGACATGTCCTTAAAATTAAAGTGGCATAATCTCTTAGAACTAGTCCTAGAGATCTGATGCACTGTAGAGTGAACGTGGGCAACAATATTCTATTATCGTCATCTGACTTGCTAAGAGAGTAGACCTTAATTATTCCAACCACAAAAAAAGAAATGATGATGATGTGGTACGACAGAGGTGCTGACTATCCCTGCAATGAAAATCATATTACAATATATAAATGTATCAACTCAACACGTTTCACGCCTTAAATTTACACACTGGTGTATTTCAAATATATTTAGATTTTTAAAAGTGTAAAATGGCATAATCACTGCTTAATTACAATGCGTTATGTGTACATCTTGCATAATTGTCATTCTTGTGAGGGACAGGGTAGGAAATTCCTATTGAAGTAAATTTTATTCAACAAGATGTGTTTCAAAGCTTGATTTACTATAATACCTATGATAATAATGTTTATTAGCAAGGCATGATCTAAATACACAATAAACGAGTTATTGTATAGTTATAATGTTTATATATAATGATTGGTGCTATGGAAAATAACAAAGTACCCGACTCCTTCCGGAAACAATTTATGATCCAGATAGGGAAGCTAATGCATATTATATATCTCAAATGTCTAATGACAATATAACATGGCACGCAGGGCCACCTTCATGGGTACACCACCTATGCAGTCTCACGGGGCCATGCACCTAGAAGGGTCCCATGCTTGGTTTATTGTTCTGTTGTTGCTGTCTTGAAATTTTTTGAGAAATTTGAGTTAGAGTTACCCCATTTTCTTTTTGTACTAAGTCCTGCAATTATGTAGTCAGTCCTAATGGTAAAGCACAATGAATGACTGATGAAGTGTTGATTGAATAATACGTAGACTTGCTGTTGCATTTTGAGGGTAAGAAGATGGCCAAGGCTGGAGTTATGGGAAATGATTTCTCAGTGAATTTGGAGCTTAAGATGTGGAGAATTTGGCTAGGTAGAGGGAAGGGAGGAGGGTATTTCAGGTGGGGAGAATTGTGTAAGCAAGTTCCAGGGACAGGAAGGAGAAAAGGTTGTTTGGAATTGGATTGCCTGGATTAAAGGTTTTTGTACAGCGATTTTGAGAGACGAGGTTCAATCAGGTTTGTAGAGACCTTTAACTACTAAGGTGAAAACTATATGTTTTCTACTCCACAATTATGGCAGAGCATGGATATTGCTTCAAAAGATGAACTCAGTAGCAGAATTAAAGCTTAAGTTTTAATAATCATCAAAGAAGTGGAAAGGAAGTGGCAGATGCAAAAGATGCGTTCAAGAAAGATGTATCAAATGTGGCACCACCTTGATTACAGGGGCAGTAATGAAACTCCCGACCTAAATAAGAAAATCATAGCGGAGGGTAGAAAGTGGCAGATTTAAGGACTGATATCATTGTATATAATTTGAGGCTGAAATATTATATATGATAGCCCACACCTGAGCAGTCATGTGGCTTCTAGAAATGTCTAAACTAATTCCATTTATTTACTTTGATGCTCTACATTTATTGAATACATTCTGCTGGACAAGTGCTTTAAATACAAAAACATTTCTGCTCTGTGAAACTGAACCACAGAAAGTTTTTAATAGGCTAGCTCCCTGATCTCTTCACAAAATATCGTAATATTTAAATATCTTTTAAAACAGTTTTGGAGGAAAATCATTTGAATATGTGTCTGACATGCACACTGACAACAACCAAAGACATTCTGAATTCCTGTTTTTGTGTGAAGGTGATTACATTCCATGCCCCACACAGTTACGAGGGGTTTTGATTTCAGTCACCTTTTTCTCACTGTTTTCCTATGCATACATATGCTAAAATGAAATATTTATTGTACAACAAAAGTAAACCACCAATGCAATGCAAATGTAAGGCAAAGCTCAACTTTTCTTTTCTTTCTTTCTTTCTTTCTTTCTTTCTTTTTTTTTTTTTTTTTCCTGAAAAGAAAGGATTTCAGGCTAGGTAAATTTATGCATCAGTGCCTTTTTTCCGTTTCCTCTTGATAACGTCTGATTGACACCCCTACAGCATTACTTTTAAAGAAACCAAAATGAATCCCGCAGCCTCATATGGTTGGGCCTTAAACTGTCTGTGCGTTATGTCCACTGAGGCCTGACTGATGCCACCAGCCACGGCATGAAATGTTATCTATCACCTAGAAGACCCATACTGCTGTGTTTTTAACTTGCATAATTAGATATTGTGAAGGAAAAGCAGAAGTCAAGCTAGTTCTAAATGCATTTTCTAGCTCTCTCTTTTGGCATTTTTATACAGAGATTATCCTAATGAAAATGGGTTATGCCTGACTTTTTTCTTCTTTACTTGAGGCCACATATTGTGATTCTGTATCGATTAGTAAGCAACCCTCAATTATTCAAGCTGTGATTTATCTAAAACATTTCATTCTTCTTCATTGTTCTATTCACTTATGCCCACTTGACTGCCTTTCAAAGGATGGATAGAAATGGAGAGACAAGTAACACTCAAGTCAACTTTACCATGTTAAAAAAAAATCACTATTTCTGTTCAAAGGCATGTATAGGTGAAAAAGATAGGAGCTACTAGTTATCATGAGGCCCTAAATCTATGTAGATTCAAGTGATTGATGCTTTCTCTTCCTTCTTGGAGCACTGAAGAGTGATTTATATAAATACACATATTATATACTTTTCTTTTAATGTTATTATATTATAAATTAATAAGTTACCACATGAATTTTAAGTATTTGGTAACACATAAATGGATGCCCATACCTTCAAGATGGCAGAGGAGTAAGACGTGGAGATCACCGTCCTCCCCAAAAATACATCAGAAATACATCTACATGTGGAACAACTCCTACCAAACACCTACTGAACACTGGCAGAAGACCTAAGACTTCCCAAAAGGCAAGAACATCCCCACGTACCTGACCATGTGGCTGACAGGGTCTTGGTGCTCTGGCCTGGTGTCAGACCTGAGCCTCTGAGGTGGGAGACCCGAGTTCAGGACACTGGTCCACCAGAGACATCCCAGCCCAACGTAATATCAATCAGCGAGACATCTCCCAGAGATCTCCATCTCAACACTAAGACCCAGCTCCACCCAATGGCCAGCAAGCTACACTGCTGGACACCCCACGCCAAACAACTAGCAAGACAGGAACACAACCCCACCCATTAGCAGAGAGGCTACCTAAAATCATACTAGGTTCATGGACACCCCAAAACACACCACCAGACGCAGCCCTGCCCACCAGAAAGATGAGATCCAGCTCCACCCACAAGAAGACAGGCACCAGCCCCCTCCACCAGGAAGCCTACACAACCCACTGAACGAACCTTACCCACTGGGGTAAGACACCAAATACAACAGGAACTATGAACCTGCAGCCTGCGTAAAGGAGACCCCAAACACAGTAAGTTAAGCAAAATGAGAAGACAGAGAAATGTGCAGCAGATGAAGGAGCAAGATAAAAACCCACCAGACCAAACAAATTAAGAGGAAATAGGCAGTCTACCTGAAAAAGAATTCAGAGTAATGATAGTAAAGATGATCCAAAATCTTGGAAATAGAATGGAAAAAATACAAGAAATGTTTAACAAGGACCAAGCAGAACTAAAGAGCAAACAAACAATGATGAACAGCACAATAAATGAAATTAAAAATTCTGTAGAAGGAATCAATAGCAGACTAACTGAGGCCGAAGAACAGATAAATGACCTGGAATATAAAATAGTGGAAATAACTACCGCAGAGCAGAATAAAGAAAAAAGAACGAAAAGAATTGAGGACAGTCTCAGAGACCTCTGGGACAACATTAAACACACCAACATTCGCATTATAGGGGTCCCAGAAGAAGAAGAGAAAAGGAAAGGGACTGAGAAAATATTTGAAAGATTAGAATTGAAAACTTCCCTAACGTAGGAAAGGAAATAGTCAATCAAGTCCAGGAAGCGCAGAGAGTCCTATACAGGATAAATCCAAGGAGAAACACACCAAGACACATATTAATCAAACTATCAAAAATTAAAAGAAAGAAAAAAATATTAAAAGCAGCAAGGGAAAAGCAACAAATAACATACAAGGGAATCCCCATAAGGTTAACAGCTGATCTTTCAGCAGAAACTCTGCAAGCCAGAAGGGAGTGGCAGGACATATTTAAAGTGATGAAAGGGAAAAACCTACAACCAAAATTACTCTACCCAGCAAGGATCTCATTCAGATTTGATGGAGAAATTAAAATCTTTACAGACAAGCAAAAGTTGAGAGAATTCAACACCACCAAACCAGGTTTACAACAAATGCTAAAGGAACTTCTCTAGGCAGGAAACACAAGAGAAGGAAAAGACTGACAAAAACAAACTCAAATCAATTAAGAAAATGGTAATAGGAACATATATATCAATAACTACCGTAAATGTAAATGGATTAAATGCTCCCACCAAAAGACATAGACTGGCTGAGTGGATACAAAAACAAGACCCATATATATGCTGTCTACAAGAGACCCACTTCAGACCTAGGGACACATACAGACTGAAAGTGAGGGGATGGAAAAAGATATTCCGTGCAAATGGAAATCAAAAGAAAGCTGGAGTAGCCATTCTCATATCAGACAAAATGGACTTTAAAATAAAGACTATTACAAGAGACAAAGAAGGACACTACATAATGATCAAGAGATCAATCCAAGAAAAAGATATAACAATTGTAAATATTTATGCAGCCAACATAGGAGCACCTCAATACATAAGGCAAATGCTAACATGCATAAAAGGGAAATCGACAGTAACACAATCATAGTAGGGGACTTTTAACACCCCACTTTCACCAATGGACAGATCATCCAAAATGAAAATAAATAAGGAAACACAAGCTTTAAATGACACATTAAACAAGATGGACTTAACTGATTTTCATAGGACATTCCATCCAAAAAAAACAGAATACACTTTCTTCTCAAGTGCTCATGGAACATTCTCCAGGACAGATCATATCTTGGGTCACAAATCAAGCCTTGGTAAATTTAAGAAAATTGAAATCATATCAAATATCTTTTCCAACCACAATGCTATGAGACTAGATATCAATTACAGGAAAAAAGATCTGTAAAAAATACAAGCACATGGAGGCTAAACAATACACTACTAAATAGCCAAGAGATCACAGAAGAAATCAAAGAGGAAATCAAAAAATACCTAAAAACAAATGACAATGAAAACACGACGATCCAAAACCCATGGGATGCCGCAAAAGCAGTTCTAAGAGGGAATTTTATAGAATACAATCCTACCTCAGGAAACAAGAAAGATCTCAAATAAACAACCTAACCTTACACCTAAAGCAATTAGAAAAAGAAGAGCAAAAACAACCCCAAAGTTAGCAGAAGGAAAGAAATCATAAAGATCAGATCAGAAATAAATGAAAAAGAAATGAAGGAAATGATAGCAAAGGTCAATAAAACTAAAAGCTGATTCTTTGAGAAGATAAACAAAATTGATAAACCATTAGCCAGGCTCATCAAGAAAAAAATGGAGAAGACTCAAATCAATAGAATTAGAAATGAAAAAGGAGAAGTAACAATTGACACTGCAGAGATATAAAGCATCATGAGAGATTACTACAGGAAAGTGTATGCCAATAAAATGGAGAACCTGGAAGAACCAGAGAAATTCTTAGAAAAGCACAACCTTCTGAGAGTAACCAGGAAGAAATAGAAAATATAAACAGACCAATCACAAGCACTGAAATTGAAACTGTGATTTAAAACCTTTGAACAAACCAAAGCCCAGGACCAGATGACTTCACAGGTGATTTTTATCAAACATTTAGAGAAGAGCTAACACCCATCCTTCTCAAACTCTTCCAAAATACAGCAGAGGGAGGAACACTCCCAAACTCATTCTATGAGGCCACCATCACCCTGATACCAAAACCAGACAAAGATGTCACAAAAAAAGAAAACTACAAGCCAATATCACTGATGAACATAGATGCAAAAATCCTCAACAAAATACTAGCAAACAGAATCCAACAGCACATTAAAAGGATCATACACCATGATCAAGTGGGGTTTACCCCAGGGATGCAAGGATTCTTCAATATACGCAAATCAATCAATGTGATACACCATATTAACAAACTGAAGGATAAAAACTATATGATCATCTCAATACATGTAGAAAAAGCTTTTGACAAAATTCAGCACCCATTTATGATAAAAACCCTCTAGAAAGTAGGCATAGGGGGAACTTACCTCAACATAATAAGGCCATATATGACAAACCCACAGCCAACATCATTCTCAATGGTGAAAAACTAAAACCATTCCCTCTAAGATCAGGAACAAGACAAGATTGCCCACTCTCACCACTATTATTCAACATAGTTCTGGTAGTTTTAGGCACAGCAATCAGAGAAGAAAAAGAAATAAAAGGAATCCAAACTGGAAAAGAAGAAGGAAAGCTGTCACTCTTTGCAGTTGACATGATACTCTACATAGAGAATCCTAAAGATGCTACCAGAAAACTACTAGAGCTAATCAATGAATTTGGTAAAGTAGTAAGATACAAAATTAATGCACGAAATCTCTTGCATTCCTATACACTAATGATGAAAAATCTGAAAGAGAAATTAAGGAAACACTCCCATTTACCATTGCAACAAAAAGAATAAAATACCTAGGAATAAACCTACCTAAGGAGACAAAAGACCTGTAAGCAGAAAACTATAAGACACTGATGAAATAAATTAAAGATGATATAAACAGGTGGAGAGACATACCATGTTCTTGGATTGGAAGAATCAACATTGTGAAAATGATTGTACTACCCAAAAGAATCTACAGATTCAATGCAATCGCTCTCAAACTACCAGTGTCATTTTTCACAGAACTAGAACAAAAAATGTCACAATTTGTATGGAAACACAAAAGACCCTGAATAGCCAAAGCAGTCTTGAGAAAGAAAAACGGATCTGGAGGAATCAGGCTCCTTGACTTAGAAAAACGGATCTGGAGGAATCAGGCTCCCTGACTTCAGAATATACTACAAAGCTACAGTAACCAAGACACTATGGTACTGGCACCAAAACAGAAATATAGATCAATGGAACAGGATAGAAAGCCCAGAGATAAACCCATGCAAATATGGTCACCTTATCTTTGATAAAGGAGGCAAGGATATACAGTGGAGAAAAGACAGCCTCTTCAATAAGTGGTTCTGGGAAAACTGGACAGCTACATGTAAAAGAATGAAATTAGAACACTCCCTAACACCATACAAAAATAAACTTAAAATGGATTAAAGATCTAAATGTAAGGCCAGACACTATAAAACTCTTAAAGGAAAACATAGGCAGAACACTCTATGACATAAATCACAACAAGATCCTTTTTGACCCACCTGCTAGAGAAATGGAAATGAAAACAAAAATAAACAAATGGGACCTAATGAAACTTAAAAGCTCTTGCACCACAAAGGAAACCATAAACAAGATGAAAAGACAGCCCTCAGAATGGGAGAAAATATTTGCAAATGAAGCAACTGAAAAAGGATTAATCTCCAAAATTTACAAGCAGCTCATGCAGCTCAATATCAAAAAAACAAACAACCCAATCCAAAAATGGGCAGAAGACCTAAATAGACATTTCTCCAAAGAAGATATACAGATTGCCAACAAACACATGAAATAATGCTCAACATCATTAATCATTAGAAAAATGCAAATCAAATCTACAATGAGATATCATCTCACACCGGTCAGAATGGCCATCATCAAAAAATCTGCAAACAATAAATGCTGGAGAGGGTGTGGAGAAAAGGGAACCCTCTTGCACTGTTGGTGGGAATGTAAATTGATACAACCACTATGGAGAACAGTATGGAGGTTCCTTAAAAAACTAAAAATAGAATTACCTTACGACCCAGCAATCCCACTACTGGGCATATACCCTGAGAAAACCATAATTCCGAAAGACACATGCACCCCAATGTTCATTGCAGCTCTATTTACAATAGCCAGGTCATGGAAGCAACCTAAATGTCCATCGACAGATGAATGGATAAAGAAGATATGAGACATATAGACAATGGAATATTACTCAGCCGTAAAAAGAAATGAAATTGAGTTATTTGTAGTGAGGTGGATGGATGTAGATCCACCTTACTTACAGAGTGAAGTAAGTCAGAAAGAAAAAAACAAATACCATAGGCTAACACATATATATAGAATCTAAAAAAAAAAAAAAATTGTTCTGAAGAACCTAGGGGCAGGACAGGAATTAGGATGCTGACGTAGAGAATGGACTTGAGGACACAGGGAGGGGGAAGGGTAAGCTGGGACGAAGTGAGAGAGTGGCGTGGACATAGATACACTACCAAATGTAAAACAGATAGCTAGTAGGAAGCAGCCGCATAGCACGGGGAGATCAGCTTGGTGCTCTGTGACCACCTAGAGGGGTGGGATAGGGAGGGTGGGAGTGAGACGCAGAGGGAGAGGTTAGGGGGATATATGTATACATATAGCTGATTGACTTTGTTATACAGCAGAAACTAACACAACATTGTAAAGCAATTATACTGCAATAAAGATGTTAAAAAAAAAAATGCATTCCCAAATCCCAAAACTCTACAAAGAAAAGATGATACTTACGGATGGGTCTTCTTTGCAATGCATGTGAATATAATTTTGAGCTGTTGTATTTTTAGATGGTGTGGATTAAAGTTTATTGAGACTCATTGAGACTAAGCATTCTGGTTTTCCTTGAGCCAACTTTGATTGAAGAAAAATGTCATATTTTAGGTGTTAGAGGGATGCATAGCCATAGAAAAATGAGAAATACTTGTCCTAGCAAGGAGAGTGTATCAAGCTAAAAATGGAAGAAATGTGTGTATAGATAACTTACTAAGTTTGTCTAAAATTAAAGGACTTTGTAACTTGTTGGAAATAAATGATTTTAGGGCCATGTCCTTGAAATCCTGCCAAAGTGGTACGTCTCTGGGGTGGCATGTGAAATGACAAGGACCAAAGGCAGTGATGATGGATTGTCTACTGAGATATGGCAAATCTTAGCCTATCACAGTGAAGATGATGCAAATGATGGACACCTTTCAGGTTCAAGTTTAAGTACCTAGACTCAGGTGAGAAATGCAGAGAGTTGTAGACTTTGCTACTTTTACTTTGCATTACGAAGAAGAATGACTAAAGTAAATATATTGCAGATGATGAAGAAAACGAGACAGCTAAGTAGAAATCAGGAGCTGAGGTCGGAAAGTATTTTGAGAAACAGGAGATGGTTGAATGTGACAAATTCTGCAAAGAGGGTGAGGAAAGGTGAGGGTGGAAATTGGACTGGCCCTTGGGCTTACTTGTAATGAGGTCATCAGAGACCTCGCTGAAGGTCAGTTTCTCCCCAGTGACAAGGGCGCACAAGCTGGACTTGATGAACTTGAAAAGGGAGTTTCGTGAGAAGAATCGGGGGCAGCATAAGAAAACATAGTTTAGGAACCACTGTGTGAGAAGGAATTAAGATCACGAATCGACTGGTCACATAATTTTACGGTGCTTGTGAAAAGTTAACAAGGCTTTTAGATTATGCTAAAAAAAAATCACTGGACTTGAAATTACTTCATTTGTACTAGAGTTATACCTGATACAGAATTTCCATTCCTTTTTAAAAAAAATTCCTTACTTGTCTGCTGGCTAAGAGCACACAACTGCCTCTAGGTACATCAAAGCAGAGAGAAATTAGAGAGAGAGTGAGAGAACAAAGAAGAGAGAAAGAAAAAGAGGGAGACTGATAAGTAAACAGATGTGCACGTGTGCACCCACAGATGCACCTGACCACACACGTGCGTGCGCGCGCACACACACACACACACACACACACTCACTCACTCACTCATACCAGTAGGAAGAAAGGCAGAGCATAACAGAACCACTGAGTTGGCTTTTCTGTAAACTGTTTATATTCCTGACTATTTTCTAATTAAAAGTCCTAAGTTTGGGATATGGGGATTTGCTAGCTAGTCAGCAGAAACATGTTTAATCTTGCTCACATTCTAATGTATACCGTACGATACCATATTCGATCAAAGCAAGCATTTATCGTCACATTAAAAATTAATGATGAATAGAGAGTAATAATTCAGCATTGAGAGAGTTAATGATTAATAAAAGACTACATGCTTTTAAAATGTGTCAGCGAGTGTTAAATCTAAAAATCCAACTTTTAAATCATTCATCTGTGCAGACACTAGTATAGGTAAACTTGTTTTCCGACTGGGGTAAGAGACGAGTGTGGAACATTCCATACTGTGTGAGGGCAGAGTTACATCAGGAGGCGATTACGGTCATGCCAGCACCAGGCATTGGTAAGTGTGAAATTATCAGCCACTGAACATTGGAGGAATACATTTTTGCATCAAAGGTGCCCTTTACTCCTCAACCAGAAAACCAAACTGCTGATTCAAATGAGCAGACCACTTAAAATTAAGTGATTCTTCATCTGAAAACTCCATACACTGTATTTAACTACCTATTTCTAGGGATTTGCCCTTTTTTTAGTAGAACTCGATTTTAATATCCTAGAGAAATTTTAGTGCTAAAGGTTTACATTAAACGAAAAACAACTCCAGGATGTCTACGTTATTTGGAAACTATGTTTAATGCAAATTTACAAAAAGGATATATGTCACTGTGGGTCACTCCTGAATTTTCTTTTTGGGCTTGCTCTGTTGGGTATGCAGTCTCAGCTAAATGTTTTGAAGAAGGAGGAATCAAATAAATTGCCCTATTTTGGGTCTTTCTCATCTGTATACAGTTGTACAGCTCTAGTAGACCTGAAAATTGCCCAGAGACAAACTTTAAAAAAATAGAGTGCTTTTGAGGCAGAAAATTGCTTTTCTGCAGTATGGTCTAAAGGACAGGCAGTGACAAGAGGACAAGGAGTTGTCACCATGCAGTGATGTTGTAAAGCACATCCTCCATAACAAAGAGGATAGTTTGTTTTTATGTTGTTCCTTATTAGACCACAGAAGGATTTGGTGCAATAACATCATGGTTTTGATGTAAACCCTGGAAAGCACATGCACAATTAGATTTTTGAAAGTCCATCCTTAACTCACATGTGGTGCTTAGTTTCTATGGAAAACAAATAGCTTAATATACTAGATCATTCACTATTTCCCAATTTCTTCCATAGCCTTAAATATTTGGGCTTTGGGATAAAATATAAACTAATTGCCCATCGCCTTGGTTTTTGTGTAATAAGTCAGTTCCTTAGAAGCATTTCAACAAGGCTTTTGTAGTTTAATATAAAAAAAAAAAACAGTATTTTATGTATTTGGATTGGCCCCTTGATGTTTTTGGAAGATTTTTTATGTGGTTTAATTTCCATTTTTATGGTGGTATGAACGAAAAGTGGGAGAAAATATGTCTTTTGTGTGTTAAGGGATTTGAAACTCCTTTGGGCCTGTTATCATGTTAATGAGACAGTTGAGAGATATCAGGATTTTGTGTATTAATCTTAGCAGGCATTTGCTCACTAGAACTGCTTATTTAGAGCTTTAATGGCATTAGCTGTGAATTTGCACAAAATTAACAAAAAACAACTCCACATTATGGATCCATAATGCCAGATGTTTATGAAAACCCATTTAAAGTATAAGGATAAAATATTTCCATTTTTTTTTTTTTAAATTTTATTTATTTATTTATTTATTTACTTTTGGCTGTGTTGGGTCTTCGTTTCTGTGCAAGGGCTTTCTCCAGTTGCGGCAAGCAGGGGCCACTCTTCATCGCGGTGCGCGGGCCTCTCACCATCGCGGCTTCTCTTGTTGCGGAGCACAGGCTCCAGTCGCGCAGGCTCAGTAGTTGTGGCTCACGGGCCTAGTTGCTCCGCGGCATGTGGGATCTTCCCAGATCAGGGCTCGAACCCGTGTACCCTGCATCGGCAGGCAGACTCTCAACCACTGCGCCACCCGGGAAGCCCATATTTCCATTTTTTAAACAATGTATTTTACAGTTTTGAAAGGTTTTCCTTTAATTGCTCACACAAAGGATTTTCTAAATAGTTGTATACCTGATCAAGAGATCCATTCCAACGTTGGTATTCTTTGATCTCAGTAATTTTCTTTTTTAAGTTGAACAGAAAGTTTTTATCCCTTTAAGACCCGTTTCTCTTGCCCCACCTGGAGGCGCAGATGCGCTCACGGCAGTCGCACTGGGAGAGGCGACCAAGTGGGACTGAAGATCAGCTGGACACTCTTCACTTTGCAACTCCTGCAAAATGACTGAACTGTAAATTCATAGAGTGGAAGGGGCCTGAGAACTCATCCACGCCTGCACTCACATTCCCTGTGAAGAATCTCTCCCATATTAGTAAAGAGGCGTTTCCCAAGGTTACTTTTATTTTCTCATTATAATTATACTAGAGGTGCTAAGTACCAGTGATCTCAATTTTTTTCATTTTCTTTCATCTAAAATATCTATCATATTTGCAGTACACATCTTTTTTGATAAAGTCATTGTTTTTTCATTCAACAGATATTTCTTGAATACCTACAAGAAATAGTAGTAGGCACGTACTACAGGTGCTCCAGAAACCCGGGCCACACGCTCATAAGGTTTACAGTTGAGAAGCGCCTGAAAGCAGAGCTCCTAAAGAACAGGCTGGTCTCCACACTCCTCACGTAGCGAGCCTGCAGCCGAGGGGGTCCACGGCACTTACGCTGGCCATTCACTCCCCTTGGGGACAGTGACGGCAAACTAGTAGACCTGTGGTTTTTGACTCTTTTTTTGTTCCTCCCGGATTTTATTCCTACCCATGTTGTTTTTTTGTTAGAACAAAACACTTACCTAAGACATATGTCCTCCTTAAATGGGTATAGCTTTCTTTACATCATTTTTTTTTTTCTGTTCAACTTTCCTTGGACTCCGCTAGCCACTTCATTAGGAACCTGGGAGTCCCTGAGTCTCACCAGTGTCTGCTCCACAGCCCACATCAGCAGACACTGAATACCTGTTTGATGAGTGACTGATGGGCATGTGTCTATCCTGACTCCTGGCTGAAGGCACAGAAGAGATAACTGCTTCTCTGTGGGATGTCTCCTGTGAAACGAAATGACTTATCTGTTGTTTATAATGAGTCCACATTTTGGATGGTAATTACAATGTTTTTCTGTACAGTTGGGTCCATTTACATCATTTCCACTGACATGCTAACAGGTGTAACCCAAATAGATTTTGCTTACGAGTTTCCCAGGGAATCCATAATTAGGCTGCCCTGTAAAAGCTCCTGTAGACTATCCTGCAAAAAAACACTGTAAAGCGACATACTGCAGGTGGGCCCTGTCTTCATTAGGGGCGGATGTGCTGAGCCCTGTCTGTCCCCAGCTGCCGCGGCCTCTCGCTGACACGTGCCACCGCCTCCGGCCTGCTCCCCCTCCTCTGGCCTGCCCGTTGCGGTTCTTATCCTCTGACTCCTTTGGTGCAAAATGCTCCATTATTTTCAATTTGTGCTGTGCCCATCTCCTGCCTCTGCCTGTTAATCCCTGCCAGCCACAGGGGCAAATGGAAACAGACGATTGCACCGTTAGTATCAGCACATTGAATTTCTAGCACAGGTTCTGAGGACTTTGCCAGAAGTGTACTCGCAAGACTCAAACGGTCTAAGCAGCCCTCGGTTCACAGATGGGCCATCTCACCACAGTATCTCCGATACACAATGCAATAATGGCAGAAAAATCACACACTCGATCTCAGTGATAAATAAACCAGCAACTTTGATAGGATCTTTTAAAACATTAGTTCAAGTTATTTTTTTTAAAGGTCTTACTATCTAGAATGAACTTATAAAAATCTTCACTTTTTCTGAATCTACATTTACTCATAATTGTACATCTACCAGTAGAAACTTAGATTTTTAGATTGATTGGGCAGGTTTACTTTTGAATTTTAATCACAGGAAAGGAAAGTAAAAGCCATGGCTATTTAAAATCCCACCATCTTACCCTCTTAATATCCCATCTTGTAAAGATAAACTAGTCACTAAGATAATGGTGTCGATTTGATAGAAACCAACTTGGAGAAGAATTTGTGCCGGCTCGTCTAGATGGTAGTTTCAGGGTGTTGTCCAGAAATTCCCGGGGACTCTGAAGAGAGGCAGGGCCTGGGGCACCCAGATTCCTCACCCTGCCTCGCTCTGAACTCTGCTGGGGTTCTGTGTGTGGGTGTGTGTTACATGACTGGCTTCTTTAGAACATTTCGTTTGCGGAAAGAGTTCTGTTGCTAAAATAAAAGTTTGGAATTCAGGGTGGAGTTACAGTATAGAAGATGACTGTCACAAGGTAGGATCTCCAAATACCTTCAAAATCATCAATGAAATTAAAGCATATTTAAATAGGAAAAAAATACCAAGCTAATCTTTGCAATTATGAGTATGATACAAATGTTGAGTATTTAGCATTTTAAAGTTCATATTTTAGTATACAGGCATGTGTTCTGTATCTGTATCAACATATCAATTCCCTTTACGCAAACTGCTCAGTTGAACAGATTGATTATCTAATAATTCTAAATGAATAAATTTAATTAGTTATACATTTAAAAATCCTGTGAAATTTACTTAGAAATAGATCAAAAAGCAGTGAAATAGGCCCGTAATTGTCTCCTATATTAATGTACTTTTCACATCAATATACATACTTCTTTAAAGTTGTGCCTCAAACCACATTTTGAAAAATCAATATTTTTTAGAAAATTTCTCTTTATGTATCTGAGACTTTATAGCATTCTGATAATTTATTTAAAGTGTTGTCTCTACATCTGTTTCTTTATCAGATTACTATAGTGCTATCTAATAGATTCATTAATTTGATTTATATTAATTTATATTAAATTTGTGGAATATTTTAACACTCTGAACACCTTTGCATTACACTTTATACCTTTACTGCCTGAACCAAGAGCTAAATATGCATATCAGATGTTTCAAAATGTTTACAAATATTGTGATCTTTGTGTTAATTATCTGAGGTATATTTGAGACATATATTTGAGTGAATCTAGAAATGTGAGCAAATGCTTAATTAGGTTGGACACAAATATTACTCCAATAGTATACACGAATTTATAAGTATTATACAAATTTTCCTACCTCAGCTTGGTATCCAAAATGATTTCAGTGGAGAAAGTGAAAACAGTATTTCCAGTCATCATTGACTGAGCTCAAGTTGACAAACAAAGATTAGGGATAGGTTGCCTGCATTCCCACTTGCTCTTTGCACAAAGTGCCAGGTAGAATTTTAGACCTACTCCCTTTGAATGCAGATCATTTTTCTTGGGCTCAACTATTTCTGTCTGGTTTGGAGGAGTTCCCACAACATGTATAAATACCAGACAGTATGTAGTAGATATACTATTTCATTTTTTGCATTTTAAAATGTACTAAAATTGGTCCTTTAAATAGTTTTAATCCATTGGACTTTTTTGAGAAGTATTCTATAAAATATATTCTCTAATTAATATGTTAGCCTTACCATTATTGATCTCAGGCCCCCAGCTCTTCCCTTGGCCTCTTCGTGTATGACAGATAACTTGGTTTCCTACTTGAAAGATTTAGACTGGTCAAAATGAGACCCTTTAATTTTCTTCTCCAGTAAGATATGTGCCTTTTCAAAATTATCTGTATTTTCAGCCCCCTTCTTCCTATTTCTTCTCCCTTCCCCTCCTCTCCTCTCCTCTCCTCTCTCCCACCCTGTAAAATTGGCCCTCTGTCTGGCCCCTTCTTTTTATGACCTTGTATGCTCTCTTTCTGGCTTACTTTGGGATCTTATTCTACCAACTAGTTCCCTCTATTAGCCATCATTTCCCTCCTAGGACATGAAACCCCTACAATTAAAAACAATTCCAGATCAATAGGTTCAATGGTCAATCAATCAAAGTTAACTATATTATTACAGGAAATGCCTCCTACATGTTTGGAGCTTGGGGAATATTGACACTACCTATTTCCTTGTAGTTTTTGGAGATGAGATCTCTTCCAATCAAAAGGAAAATAATAGTATTCCAAATTTGCACACTTCTTGATTATTTTGATTTAGATGAGATAATGTGTTTTACCCTAAAATAAACACATTGTTTAAAATCCTGAAACTAAGTAAATGAAGCTAAATTTTTAAAAAAATCAGTTGAATAAAAGAATACAAACAAAAAGGGCCAATTTCTTGTAATGGCAAAGTAATCAGCATTTTCATTGAAAATTTTCTATCAGAACTTTACTCCACGCAAGATCTATAATTTTAAGAAGATTATGTTTCATCAGATCTAACAAAGTACCTACATACATACTCATACTTAAATTTTGAATTCCTGAAAAGGAAACTTTCTGGTATTCACTGATTAAAGACAAACACTCTTGCACTGTGTAAGGATCCCAGTATGTGCTACATTGTCTAAACTGTCTCCTGGCCCAGGATTTTCGACCAGTGCATAAACAGGGGATAAACCTCCTACATCCCTTATCCAGGAGCTTCTGAAACACACTGAAGGTCTCAGAATCACAGGCCTAGCCTCTTCCTACCAACGAGGCTGGTTACTGGTCACCAGTGATTACCAGTTGAGTACGACACTCCACCCCTCAAAGTCTAATTAAAATAAAACAAAAGCAACATGCTACCTCTCTGAGAATCTATTCACTGCTTGCAATATTCTGTAGCTATCAGACCTTTTACACCTGCATTGTCCAATATGGTAGCCAGTAGCCAATATGTTACTACTTAAATTTAAATTAAAATTAATTAATATTTGGAATTCATTTCCTCGGATGTAATAGCCATATTGCAGGTGTTCAATAGCCACATGAGGCCAGTGGCCACCGTATTGGAAAGTACAGGTTTATAGAAATTTACATCATTGCAGAAAGTTTTATTAGACAGTTTTGCTTTAAACCTTTCAGAACCCCTACTTCGTCTTCTATATCAAGTGATGACAAAGACTGGCTCAGAGAGATATAAAGAGGTTATATGAAAAAATGCATGAAAACATATTGTCAACTAATGTATATTCAGTAAAGATTATATTCTTTCCTCTGCCCTTTCTTAGTCCAGAGCCTTTTCCATGACTATGGCTATTCCATAAACTGAGAAGCAAACAGTCTATGGAAAGATGCATGAGATCACATAACAAAATTATTCTTCTTTGGACTTTTAAAATATTTTTATAGATGCTTTTTTTGACAATCTCAACTATATTTACCATTTTACTCACTTGCTCTCTTCTGATGGTACTGGTTACCTTTTCTTTTTTTTATCTTTTCATGAAAAGCTCACTGAAAAACCACAAGGACTATGGTTCAAGATTTTTCTGAAATATTTAAGATGATATTTTGATATTGCTTTTCCTGAAAGCAAAGACTTAGACTCTACAGCCATTAAGGTGGTCATCTGCAAGTGTCCTGTCAGTGGCCACTGAACACTTACTCTATAAAGCCAACTGAGCTCATCAGTCCTTTCTTCCATTCTCACTTTTGCCAAGAATGAAGAGAGGGAGTCCGTGTTTAGAATTCTTCCTCAACAGCACAGAGAAGCCTAATCCAAAGAATCAAAGCCCAACCCAAAGCACCACAGCAAAATAGAAAAATAACAACCATTTAAATTTTTATTGTCAGTAACTTGAAACTAGTTGGAAATTTTTACAACTAAATAGGTGGATTCTAATCTACTAAGGCTTGACTTGGAGATGCAGTTTTTTTCACCAGCAGTAATGGACATTCTCACAATTGTACATAAGAAAGGAAGGAAGGGAGGGAGGGAGGAAAACAGAGGGAGGAAGATGAGATTGAAAGTAGCTGGAGTCATTTCCAGGAGCCTCAAGGCTTTGAAGCTGGTGCAGCCAATCGCTGTGGTGCAGGGATCCGCATTACATTGTCAGGAGCATGAACCAGGCATCCTTTTATTCTCTTCATCTCTCATTTCCACTGCTCTCTGGGTTAAGCTCTCAGGGTCAAGTATTCCCAGGGAGACCTAGAAAATTAGTACAGCTCTTGCCATAAAAGACCCCAGGAACCCTAAGAGTCAAACACAGCCTAAAATTAGCCTTACAGGTGCTAAGTATCCTATCGCGGCAGCCGCTCCTGCAAGTAGAAAACAAACATTGATTGAAGAACCTAATAGCGTGTTTTGCTTTGATAATTGCAGAAGCTGTGGGAAAGAATATGCGTTCTCCAGATCGAACTTTGCTAAATGAGGGTCAGTAGCTTTAAGCTTTTTATAGTAGAAGCTCAACCCTGCAGTAAGTGAATATTTTAACCACAGGAACACTGAAAATTCAATGATATTTTCATAATTGCATTTCGGATAGTCAGTAAACACTGTACCCTGAAGTAGCTCACTTTGAAGCAAACTTGATTGCCTAGCTAAAAACATTGTACCACCTAATATTAATGAACCTAACTGCTGAACTCTGAATATAATAGGACAGTTACCTCCAGGAAGCATTAGTATTCATTATACCCAAAACATTGGTTTGTACAGACAGCTGTAGGCACAATGCATGTAGAACAGTTAAAGCGCATCAGAGACATTCCATAGAATGTTGTTTGAAATTTTTTGCTCATCTTTGTTATCTGTCTCAAATACTTTCTTCTAATAATACCCTGGCTAAATAAAAAAAAAAAAAAAAAAAATATATATATATATATATATATTATTTATATGTATAGGCAAAATATAGATGAGGAAACAGTTATTAAACTCAGTGAAATGTACTAGAAGACAGGATATGAGTTTATGCATATTTTTTTTTCTTTGTAGCCCAAATAAATACTTCAGAGAAATAATAATGCATTGTAAAATAGATGTTAGACACTGGGAGGGCTTTATACTTACCACTGAAACTTAAGTATCTTCTTCAATTCTTTGACTTCCATTTGGGCTCTCAGTTGCTTCTCTTTACTTAGGTATGTGTATTAATTTCAAAATAGCCTAAGAAAAAGGGAATCATTTTAAGCAATCTTCTAGAACAGCATGTGGCTTTAAAACTAAAAATTTTGGATGATGTTTAAAAAGTAATAAATGCCACCCCAAATTCCTCAAATATTGTGTCTTAGAAACCAAATATATCCTAGGTTAGAAGATAACATGCAGAACTGACATCTCTCAAAAATTCTAAATAACTGATGAAACCACAAAGTAACCCTAGATAAGTAAAGGACTATTTAAAAAGGAAAGAAAATAGCAGAGATTGTGGAATGAAGATAGTAACCAACAACAATTAATTTAGCAAAAAGATCAAAGTGACAGAGATCCCCTCCCTGACCCCCTTAATGCTTAGTGCTAACCTGTGTGTCAGTGACTGGAATCTAATGGAAGTATCTTGCGTGTAACCACCTGAAGGATTCCAGGATCTAGAAGTTTTGAAATTCAGAGTATGGGCCTTCAGTAATCATGCCAACAGAAGTAATGCAGAAAATAAGTGGCATTGAGGGATCAGACAAAATCAAGTTAGTGCCAAGGTTATTGGAAGGATGATTATTGACTATTTTTGTTCTTTGCATGAAGGAAAAGAGATGAGAAAGAGCATGTTTCTGTCAGACATATTTAATTATGATTAATTTAAATCAATTCTGCAGTTATTTTTATTGACTTTTAGTTTGCATTTCTCATTGTCCTTTCATCTGCTTTTTATGCTTAGGAAGGAAAACCTCAAGAGCATCATTAATTGGGTTTAAAAAATAGAATGCAAAATATACATTATCCATCATCTCTGTATCTTTAGACAGCCAAAACAAATTGACTGACATTTGTTTTATATTCTGATTATAAAACCAATGACATTGGTTATAGATGATTTAGAAAATACAGAAAAGTAAAATTAAAAATTTCAAATCACTTCAATTTTACCACCAGAGATAATAATTGTGAACATTTGGTGAATTTTTAAGAATCCTTCTCTAGGTGTATATGTATAGTAGGTATATTTAATATGTTTTGAGCATTTTCCAAGGGTATCAAACTTTCTTGAATGTTTGCTATTAACTCTTATTGACTGCAGAATTTATTTAACCAATGTTGGATGATTAGATTATTTCTAATTTTTTCACTCTAGCTAATTCTGCAAAGAGCATCTTATAAATACCAACTAAATTTTTATGTATTTTTAATTGAAGTATAATTGATATATAAAAGGATTCAGTTTCAAGTATATAACAGAATGAATTGATATTTATATATACTTGGAAATGATTGCTATAATAGCCTAGCTAACATCCATCGTCATATAGAGTTACAACAAATTTTGTTTCTTGTGATGAGAACTTCAGGGGTCTACTCTCTTAGCAACTGTTAAATATGCAATACAGTATTATTAACTGTAGTCACCATTGCTGTACATGACATCCCATGACTTACTCACTTCTTAACTGGAAGTTTGTACCTTTTGACCCCCTTCATCCATTTTGTTCACCTGCCACTCTCCCCTGCCTCTGGTAACACCAGCCTGTTCTCTGTATCTGTGAGCTTGTTTGTTTGTTTGTTTGTTTTGTGATTCCACATGAAGTGAGAGCACACGGTATTTGTCTTTCTCTGTTTGACTTATTTAACTTAACCTAATGCCCTCAGGGGTCATCCATGTTGTCATAAATGGCAACATTTCATTCTTTTTTATGGCTGAATAATAATCCATAGTGTGTGTGTCTGTGTGTCTGTGTCTGTGTGTGTGTGTGTGTGTGTGTGTGTGTGTGCGTGCCATATTTGCTTTATCCATTCATCTATTGATGGACACTTAGGTTGTTTCCATATTTTAGCTCTTGTAAATAAGGCTTCAGTGGGCATGGGGTGCAGATATCTTTTTAGTTAATATTTTCAGTTTCTTTGGATAAATACCTAGAAGTGGAATTGCGTTATAATAGAGTAGTTCTATTTTTTATTTTTTGAGAAACCTCCATACTGTTCTCCATAGTGGCTACACCAATTTACATTCCCACCAACAGTGCACAAGGGTTCTCTTTTCTTCACATCCTCACCAACACTTTTTATTCTTGATTTTTGATAATATCCATTCTAAGGTGTGAGGTGATATCTCACACATTTTGTTTTGAAAAAAAATAATTCTAGCAGGACTAAATAGACCTCACCATTGCTTAAGAATGCAATTAAAATAAGTAAATACATCTTACTGAATTTTATACAAGTTATTAGAACAAGGGAAAAAACAATTCATCATATTCTAATTTACCTTTTAACAGGATGAAAGTATTTATTGAGTCCAACGTTTATCCTTGTTGCTACATATAGTTCCTTCCTTTTTATTGCTGGGTGATGTTCTATTGTAGAGTACAATTTGTTTATTCATTTATCTGCTGCTGGACATTTTAGTTGTTTCCAGTTTTGGGCTATTATGAATATCCTGTAACAAGTCTGTTTGTGGACATATGTTTTTATTCCCCTGGAATGAATACCTAGATGTGGAATTGCTTGGTCATATAATAAGTACACATTTAACTTTATAAGAAACTGCCAAACAATTTTCCAAAGTGGTTATCTCATTTTACATACCCAACTGAAGCTCTTATATATCAATATGTGGACCAAGGTATATGCAGAGGTACTGGATAACAAGTTATCACTGTCAACATTTTCAGACAGTTATTTTCCAACTGAGGGAGTGTCTTTTACACTTTGAAACTTAGTCCAACCATACCTGAAACCTGTTACAGCCCTTTGAAAGAGAAGAGAAGGGAATTTGTGTAACTCCAAACTTCACATTGGTTTGGCTTAAATGGAAATATCTTCCTAATACTCTTTCCAGTGAAGGATTAAATTAGTTTAGGCAGAGCATTTTTCATCCAATCAGAATTTCACATCTCTTTCCAACATAAGGTGAGCACCAGAAACAAAGAGCTTGGATTCTAATCATTTTTCTTTGACTGTGTGGCTTTTGATTAAGTGATGTAACTTATCAGGAGTCTATTTCTCCATCATTGGACAAAGGTGATGGCCAATCATTTAACCTCTCTTACCTTCTGCACAGTTTGCAGGATAAGAGCATCCTTTTACCTGTATGATACAATTTAAATTTTTTTTTAGATTTTATTTTATTTTTTAATTTAAATCAAGTTCATTATTTTTAGTGGACTCTATATTATCTCATTATGAAAAAAAAGGAGATTTAAATATATATAGCTTTGTGGTAAACACATGCCCCAAGTAAAAAGATGCACAAGTGAATAACTGAGTTGAACCATGCATAATTTTATATTTTCGGTTTTTGAGTTAACAAAGTGAACCAGAAATTACAGCATAAACTTCTCAGCATTATTTCTATAGACTGAATATTGTTTTCCGGCAAACTTAAAGGTATTTTACCTTCTTTTAGTTACTTGGAACTGGTAAGGAGAACAATATATGCTATAATCTGTTCATCAAAACATACAGAGTAATCCATCTTCTCTGATATTTGATTTATGCTATTGTGCACTCCTGATTCTGAGGATGAAGATATGAGTAACCTTCTGTATAAATTTGCTGATGGATTTTACAGTAGCTCCCATGTCTTCATTTACATTTCTTGGAAATGTCTGCCTTTCACTTTAGAGTCCGAGGACATTATAAACATAATTAACACGCAGATACAAAATGCATGCAAGATAATAGCCCCACTCACCACCATTAAATTAGAAAGTGAATACTGAATAACAGATTAGGAAAGTAAGATAATGACAAATTTGCTTCAAAGTACTTAAGGATAAAAAATGGGTCTCTTACAAACAAGAAAAACCAGAAGATAAACATTCTGTTTTATGCATTTCCTATATGTATTTTCTACATGTATTCAGGAAATCGCCTGAGTTTCAGGTTTTCCAATTATAAATAGGTTTATTATATTTAACACATGGAAGCAGACTAAAATGAAACTATATAGTTTACAGTATCTAAGAAAGTACTTGGAGTAATTGTAGGAACTACATAAAATTTAAATCTCATATTTTGTAGCACAAGTGTGCACCTGGTGCAAGGTTCCCCTCTCGGATGGCACCTTGACGTGGCTGTATTATCTAAGGCCAAGATACTTCCAGGGAGAAAAGACTCACACCCTCCTCAGGAATATCTGTTTAATTTTAAGGTAGCATCTCCTGTGTATTTAATAGCATCCTCCAAGGGATACAAAAGAATTTTAAAGTCTTACCTGTATTTTCAAGTTTCTTACCATCTGTGTGAGGAGACAAGGTTAACACACATGAAAGAAATAGAAGACATCAGTACACAGATGTAACCAGAGGCTACACCTTCTGTAAAACACTAAGCATAGTGAGAATTTAAAAGAGAAAGGTAGACCCACATGGGCCAGAGTCAGAAGGCTTCTTCAAGGAGGTAGACTTGTGGCAAGCCTTAAAGGAAGGCTTTTTCTATGGGAAGAGAATTCAGGGAGTCAGAATTAATCCAGTAAATACAGTAGGAAGTATCAAGCATATTGACTCAAAACAGGTTTCTATGTCAGCAAAAATGTGAAACTCAAGTTGCATAGTTAGAATGGGACCAAGCTGAGATTCTGGAATATGTATATGAATGTACTTTCAGCTGTTAAGAATTCTTAAACCAGTGGGAATTCCCAGGCAAATGGAATTTCTTTGGGTATAGAAACTCCAAGAAAACTTGTTTAAATGGTGTATTACAAACTATGGCACCTATTTTCTATGGGCAACATTGTTCAAAATGTTCAAATGGGTGATTACCACCTATTTTTCATAGTACATATGAACATTTGTTTTTAAAAAGCCCCTCCATAATAGCAATATTAATATCATGTTATAATTTATTTCTATATGGAGTGAATATTGTTATTAAATGAAAATATGCTGAATTAGCTATTCCAACAAGATTTATATCCAAAATGATATTTAGTGGGTAGAGTAGTGATAAACCATAATAAACAAGAACTTTTTTCTGTATTGTGTTAAAGTTCTCCTGCTTTAGAGTGGTCAGTTTATTAAACATCTGAGAGGAACTCAAGGTGGCTGGATATGTGATATAAAGGATCAACAATATCAAGGTGATTTTTCCTTCTTTTACATATATATATATATATATATTCCAGAATCTCAATTACACACACACACACACACACACACACACACACAACTAACTACTGGAGGCAGAGCCAAACAGCCCTAATTAATTCAGCACCATGTGGCACAATTGGCACTCGCTGCTGAGAAGAGACCCGGATCTGAGCTAAGCAAAAGGTCTGACTTGGCTCTTCATAGTTAGAAAGATGCGCTTCCCCAGATGAGCGTTACGGTCACTCCCTGGGTTGCCTTCTGGGGCCGCTAGCATGGCAAGTTGCTGGTGTCGTCCTCAGCTAGCCAGTAGAAGAAGCGTGATGTGCAGCCTCTGCCCTACATTTAAAAAGAGACTTGAGATTTGTCTGTGTTTGTGCACGTGTGTGTCTGTGTATGGGGTTTATTTGCTGAGTTGCTGAGTCTGTTCACAAATTCCATGAACCTTCAGTTCTGCTTTTGTGTGGGAATGTACGCATTCTTCAAGTTTGTAGCCAAGAGGGAGGGGACTGGGGTTGGCGGCGTGAGCACAGCCTGAAGGGGCTACTGCGCCACAGCTGGCACGGGAGGGAGTCCGGGAAAAAGTCTGGAACTACCTAAGGGACAAGAGACCATTGTTTCGGGGTGCACCAGGAAAGGGGATTCAGAGCACCGCCTAAATGAGCTCCAGAGACGGGCGCGAGCCGCGGCCATCAGCGCGGACCCCAGAGACGGGCATGAGATGCTAAGGCTGCTGCTGCGCCACCAAGAAGCCTGTGTGCGAGCCCAGGTCACTCTCCACACCGCCCCTCCCGGGAGCCGGTGCAGCCCACCACGGCCAGGCTCCCGTGATCCGGGGACAACTTCCCCGGGAGGACACACGGCGCGCCTCGGGCTGGGGCAACGTCACGACGCCTCTGACGCCGCAGGCTCGCCCCGCCTCCTCCGTACCGCTCCCTCCCCCCGCCTGAGTGAGCCAGAGCCCCCGAAGCAGCTGCTCCTTTAACCCCGTCCTGTCTGGGCGGGGAACAGATGCCCTCAGGCGACCTACCCGCAGAGGCGGGTCCAAATCCAAAGCTGAACCCCAGGAGCTGTGGGAACAAAGAAGAGAAAGGGAAATCTCTCCCAGCAGCCTCAGGAGCAGCGGATTAAATCTCCACCATCAACTTGATGTACCTGCATCTGTGGAATACCTGAATAGACAACAAATCATCCCAAAGTGAGGAGGTGGACTTTGGGAGCAACTGTGGACTTGGGGTTTGCTTTCTGCATCTAATTTGCTTCTGGGTTTATGTTGATTTTAGTTTAGTATTTAGAGCTTATGATCATTGGTACATTTGTTTATTGATTTGGTTGCTCTCTTCCTTTTTTTTTTTAATATATATTTTTTCCTTTTACTCTTTTTGTGAGTGTGTATGTGTATGTTTGTTTCTTTGTGTGATTTTGTCTATAGCTTTCCTTTTACCATTTGTCCTAGGGTTCTATCTGTCCGGTTCTTGTTTGGGTTTTTTTTTTTGTATAGTTCAGGTGCTTCTTATAATTGGCGGATTTGTTTTTTGGTTTGGTTGTTCTCTTCTTTCTTTTTTTTTATTACTTTATAATTTTTTTAAAATTTTTAATAATTTTTTTATTTTAATAACTTTATTTTATTTCTTTCTTTCTTTCTTTCCTTTTTTTTTTTCACCATTTTCTTCTGAGCCTTCTGGCTGACAGGGTCTTGGTGCTCCAGCCGGTTGTCAGGCCTGAGCCTCTGAGGTGGGAGAGCCGAGTTCAGGACATTGGTCCACCAGAGACCTCCTGGCCCCATGTAACATCAAACAGCAAAAGCTCTCCCAGAGATCTCCATCTCAATGCTAAGACCCAGCTCCACTCAACAACCAGCAAGCTCCAGTGCTGGACACCCCATGCCAAACAATTAGCAAGACAGGAACACAGCCCTACCCATGAGCAGAGAGGCTGCCTAAAATCTTAATAAGTTCACAGACATCCCCAAAACACACCACTGGACACTGTCCTGCCCACCAGAAAGACAAGATCCAGCCTCATCCACCAGAACACAGGCACCAGTCCCCTCCACCAGGAAGCCTACACAACCCACTGAACTAACCTTAGCCACTGGGGACAGACACCAAAAACAACGGGAACTACGAGCCTGCAGCCTGCGTAAAGGAGACCCCAAACAGAGTTAAGCAAAATGAGAAGACAGAAAAAACACACAGCAGATGAAGGAGCAAGGTAAACACCCAACAGACCAAACAAATGAAGAGGAAGTAGGCAGTCTACCTGAAAAAGAATTCAGAATAATGATAGTAAAGATGATCCAAAATCTTGGAAATAGAATGGAGAAAATATAAGAAACATTTAACAAGGACGTAGAAGAACTAAAGAGCAAACAAACAATGATGAACAACACAATAAATGAAATTAAAAATTCTCTAGAAGGAATCAATAGCAGAATAACTGAGGCAGAAGAACGGATAAGTGACCTGGTAGATAAAACAGTGGAAATAACTACCGCAGAGCAGAATAAATAAAAAAGAATGAAAAGAATTGAGGACTCTCAGAGACCTCTGGAACAATATTAAATGCACTGACATTCGAATTATAGGGGTCCCAGAAGAAGAAGAGAAAAAAAAAGGGTGAGAAAATATTTTAAGAGATTATAGTTGAAAACTTCCCTAATATGGGAAAGGAAATAGTCAAGTCCAGGAAGCTCAGAGAGTCCCATACAGGATAAATCCAAGGAGAAACACGCCAAGACACATAGTAATCAAACTATCAAAAATTAAATACAAAGTAAAAATATTAAAAGCAGCAAGGGAAAAGCAACAAATAATATACAAGGGAATCCCCATAAGGTTAACAGCTGATCTTTCAGCAGAAACTCTGCAAGCCAGAAAGGAGTGGCAGGACATATTTAAAGTGATGAAAGGGAAAAACCTACAGCCAAGATTACTCTACCCAGCAAGGATCTCATTCAGCTTCGACGGAAATATTAAAACCTTTACAGACAAGCAAAAGCTAAGAGAATTCAGCACCGCCGAACCAGCTTTACAAGAAATGCTAAAGGAACTTCTCTAGGCAGGAAACAAAAGAGAAGGAAAAGACCTACAATAACAAACCCAAAACAATTAAGAAAATGGGAATAGGAACATACATATCAATAACTACCGTAAATGTAAATGGATTAAATGCTCCAACCAAAAGAAACAGACTGGTTGAATGGATACAAAAACAAGCCCCATATATATGCTGTCTACAAGAGACCCACTTCAGACCTAGGGACACATACAGACTGAAAGTGAGGGGATGGGAAAAGATATTCCATGCAAATGGAAATCAAAAGAAAGCTGGAGTAGCCATTCTCATATCAGACAAAATAGACTTTAAAATAAAGACTGTTACAAGAGACAAAGAAGGACACTACATAATGATCAAGAGATCAATCCAAGAAAAAGATATAACAATTGTAAATATTTGTGCACCCAACATAGGAGCACCTCAATACATAAGGCAAATGCTAACATGCATAAAAGGGGAAATCGACAGTAACACAATCATAGTAGGGGACTTTAACACCCCACTTTCACCAATGGACAGATCATCCAAAATGAAAATAAAAGGAAACACAAGCTTTAAATGACACATTAAACAAGATGGACTTAACTGATTTTCATAGGACATTCCATCCAAAAAAAAACAGAATACACTTTCTTCTCAAGTGCTCATGGAACATTCTCCAGGACAGATCATATCTTAGGTCACAAATCAAGCCTTGGTAAATTTAAGAAAATTGAAATCATATCACATATTTTTTCCAACCACAATGCTATGAGACTAGATATCAATTACAGGAAAAAAGATCTGTAAAAAATACAAACACGTGGAGGCTAAACAATACAGTACTAAATAACCAAGAGATCACAGAAGAAATCAAAGGGGAAATCAAAAAATACCTAAAAACAAATGGCAGTGAAAACACGACGACCCAAAACCCATGGGATGCTGCAAAAGCAGTTCTAAGAGGGAAGTTTATAGCAATACAATCCTACCTCAGGAAACAAGAAAGATCTCAAATAAACCACCTAACCTTGCACCTAAAGCAATTAGAGAAAGAAGAGCAAAAAAAACCCCAAAGTTAGCAGAAGGAAAGAAATCATAAAGATCAGATCAGAAATAAATGAAAAAGAAATGAAGGAAATGATAGCAAAGGTCAATAAAACTAAAAGCTGATTCTTTGAGAAGATAAACAAAATTGATAAACCATTAGCCAGGCTCATCAAGAAAAAAATGGAGAAGACTCAAATCAATAGAATTAGAAATGAAAAAGGAGAAGTAACAATTGACACTGCAGAGATACAAAGCATCATGAGAGATTACTACAGGAAAGTGTATGCCAATAAAATGGAGAACCTGGAAGAACCAGAGAAATTCTTAGAAAAGCACAACCTTCTGAGAGTAACCAGGAAGAAATAGAAAATATAAACAGACCAATCACAAGCACTGAAATTGAAACTGTGATTAAAAATCTTTGAACAAACCAAAGCCCAGGACCAGATGACTTCACAGTCGAATTCTATCAAACATTTAGAGAAGAGCTAACACCTATCCTTCTCAAACTCTTCCAAAATATAGCAGAGGGAGGAACACTCCCAAACTCATTGTACGAGGCCACCCTCACCCTGATACCAAAACCAGACAAAGACGTCACAAAAAAAGAAAACTACAGGCCAATATCACTGATGTACATAGATGCAAAAACCCTCAACAAAATACTAGCAAACAGAATCCAATGGCACATTAAACAGATCATACACCATGATAAAGTGGGGTTTACCCCAGTAACGCAAGGATTCTTCAATATATGCAAATCAATCAATGTGATACACCATATTAACAAACAGAAGGATAAAAACCATATGATCATCTCAATAGATGCAGAAAAAGCTTTCGACAAAATTCAACACACATCAAGAGGTTTATGATAAAAACCCTCTAGAAAGTAAGCACAGAGGGAACTTACCTCAACATAATAAAGGCCATATATGACAAACCCACAACCAGCATCATTGTCAATGGTGAAAAACCGAAACCATTTCCACTAAGATCAGGAAAAAGACAAGGTTGCCCACTCGCACCACTATTATTCAACATAGTTTTGGAAGTTTTAGCCACAGCAGTAAGAGGAGAAAAAAAAATAAAAGGAATACAAATCGGAAGAGAAGTAAAACTCTCACTGTTTGCAGATGACATACTATACATAGAGAATCCTAATGATGCTACCAGTAAACTACTAGAGCTAATCACTGAATCTGGTAAAGTAGCAGGATACAAAATTAATGCACAGAAATCTCTTGCATTCCTATACACTAATGATGAAAAATCTGAAAGAGAAATTAAGGAAACACTCCCATTTACCACTGCAACAAAAAGAATAAAATACGTAGGAATAAACCTACCTAAGGAGACAAAAGACCTGTATGCAGAAAACTATAAGACACTGATGAAAGAAATTAAAGATGATACAAACAGTTGGAGAGATATACCATGTCCTTGGATTGGAAGAATCAACGTTGTAAAAATGACTGTACTACCCAAAGAAATCTACAGATTCAATGCAATCCCTATCAAACTACCCATGACATTTTTCACAGAACTAGATCAAAAAATTTCACAATTTGTATGGAAACACAAAAGACCCCAAATAGCCAAAGCAATCTTGAGAAAGAAAAACAGATCTGGAGGAATCAGGCTCTCTGACTTCAGAGTATATTATAAAGCTACAGTAATCAAGACAGTATGTTACTGGCACAAAAAACAGAAATATAGATCAATGGAACAGGATAGAAAACCCAGAGACAAACTCACGCATCTGTGTTCACTTAATCTATGAAAAGGAGGCAAGAATATACAATGGAGAAAAGACAGCCTCTTCAGTAAGTGGTGCTGGGAAAACTGGACACCTACATGTAAAAGTATGAAATTAGAACACTCCCTGACACCATGCACAAAAATAAACTCAAAATGGATTAAAGACCTAAGTGTAAGGGCAGACACTATCAAACTCTTAGAGGAAAACATAGGCAGAACACTCTATGACATAAATCACAGCAAGATCCTTTTTGATCCACCTCCTAGAGAAATGGAAATAAAAACAAAAATAAACAAATGGGACCTGATGAAACTTAAAAGCTTTTGCACCACAAAGGAAACCATAAACAAGACGAAGAGACAACCCTCAGAATGGGAGAAAATATTTGCCAACGAAGCAAGTGACAACGGATTAATCTCCAAAATATACAGGCAGCTCATGCAGCCCAATATCAAAAAAACAAACAACCCAATCTAAAAATGGGCAGAAGATCTAAATAAACATTTCTCCAAAGAAGATATACAGGTTGCCAACAAACGCATGAAAGGATGATCGACATCACTAATCATTAGAGAAACGCAAATCAAAACTACAATGAGTTATCACCTCACACCGGTCAGAATGGCCATCATCAAAAAATCTACAAACAGTAAATGCTGGAGAGGGTGTGGAGAAAAGGGAACCCTCTTGCACTATTGGTGGGAATGTAAATTGATACAGCCACTATGGAGAACGGTATGGAGGTTCCTTAAAAACTAAAAATAGAACTACCATACGACCCAGCAATCCCACTACTGGGCATATACCCTGAGAAAACCATAATTCAAAAAGAGTCATGTACCACAATGTTCATTGCAGCTCTATTTACAATAGCCGGGACATGGAAGCAACCTAAGTGTCCATCGACAGATGATTGGATAAAGAAGATGTGGCACATATATACAATGGAATATTACTCAGCCATAAAAAGAAACAAAATTGAGTTATTTGCAGTGAGGTGGATGGACCTAGAGACTGTCATACAGAGTGAAGTTAGTCAGAAAGAGAAAAACAAATACCATATGCTAACTCATACCTATGGAATCTAAAAAAAAAAAAAAATGTTTCTGAAGAACCTAGGGGCAGGACAGGAGTAAAGACACAGACGTAGAGAATGGACTTGTGGACACGGGGAGGGGGAAGGGTAAGCTGGGACGAAGTGAGAGAGTAGCATGGACATATATACACTACCAAATGTAAAATAGATAGCTAGTGGGAAGCAGAGGTGTAGCACAGGGAGATCAGCTCAGTGCTTTGTGACCTCCAAGAGGGGTGGGATGGGGGGGTGGGAGGGAGAAGCAATAGGGAGGGGATATGGGGATATATGTATACATAGAGCTGATTCACTTTGTTATATAGCAGAAACTAACACACCATTGTAAAGCAATTATACTCCAATGAAGATGTTAAAAGAAAAAAAAAAGTTTGTAGCCAAGGGCATGCTTTCCCACTATCCATTTGTATTAAAATCTGTTAACCTCCCTTCACATCTGTTAAGGCCTTCCTTTTTATCCCTAACCCTTGGCAATTCATTGTCAACAATTTTGGAACCAAACCTGTATGGAATTTTTTAAAAATCATCTTGAGTTTTATACAGAGAAAAGCCAATTTCTTCATGAGATGCTAAGAAATCAGTAGGTTGGGGTCCTTTTTTTGAAGACAAGGCTAATAGCTCATTTTATCCTTACTATTACGTTAAAATAGTCACTTGCTGGAATTTATTATAAAATTGGATTTTCATTAGTAATCAGGAAACAAATAGATTGCTCTTTGGTGAGGAAGTCAAAACATTTTGCAAGCCCTTCATCTTTTTGAGAGAAATAGCTATTTTTTAGCATGAATATTTGTAAGTTATTTAAGAAGTTTTTAGGGTAAAGAAGTTTTAGGGTAAATAAGTTTTTTTTTTTAATAAGGAAAATTTTTCTTCAGATAAATTCTGCTAACACTCCACGTTTTAATCATCTTAAGAACTACTGTGTATCTGAGAAGTGTTAGAATTTTCCCTGAAATTACTTTCAGTACCATAAGCTGGAGTATTTCCTTTCCCAGTTCCTACAGTTGAACATCGAATTGGATGGTACTGCTCTTCCATAGCCCTCAAGGCAACACGTGTTATTAAACCACAGACAGTCACCAGGGAGAGCTGTGAACATGTGGGAAATTAGGGTTCCTAAGTGGAGAGAAGTTGGTAAATCTATAAAACTCTGGAAAATCTCTCTCTTGGGCCATCTCTCTGCTTTAAATTATCCCTGTTAACCAAAATAAACTTCTGGGATCATTCCATGGTTAATGTGCTTTGATATATTTTGTTCAGTTGTGGTCAGGAGGTCTGTCTTACATGTCTATTACAAATGTTTTCTTTGGGTACTCAATGATATTGATTTTGTGGGCAAAGGGACATGATCAATGAAGTGACAGTTGCAGCCTAAAAATGATTGGGGCAGGAAATATCGTAATGATGCGCTAACCTCAAAAGGCTTAGCTTTGAGATGCTTATCCAGACCTCTTGCCTTCTCAAAATTCGGAGGTAATCCTGGGAGAGCTACTTTTTGCAACGATTCTGTTGACATATACGTCATGTCAGGTCAAAAATACCATAAGAGCATCTTTTCCACTGTATTTTAGCCAAGGGGCTATAAACTCTTAAAGGACACTGTTAAAAAAAATAAAATAACCTCTTGTTTGTTATATAATGGAGAGAGGTGGCATGGAAAGTTCTTAACTTCAAAAACTTGTTCTGTGAAAGAATCAAATTTCTTATTAATTTTTAGGCATAAGTGTGGCCATCCAAAAGTAAAACTTCCTCTACTGTAGAAATATACTGTTGACAAATATATTACATCTATATCTATATTTATAGTAAATTTTTACAGTGCTCATTTTATGCTCATATAATTCTTTACTGTGTTTTGTACTCAGAATTCTTAGAACGATTTCATTCAACAAGTAGATAGTGACATGTTACTGTGTTACGTAGGTACCTTGCTAGGTGCTGAGGATTGAACTATAATGACTTACATACAATTCTTTCCTTTAAGATATCCCTTCATCTATTTATGCACACATACCACACTGTGATGTGTCAGTCCAAACAAGGGCAATCCATTTAAGAAGAGGGAGGACAATTTTATATACGTGAAGAAGGCCATTAAGAAAGCTTCTTAAAGAAGTACTGTCTGAGATGAGTATGAAAATGTGAATAGAAATTTGTCAGATCAAAGGTAAAGGCAATACCTATGCAAAGGACCAACAAAAAGAAATCTCTTAACAATTTTACCATAGGGAGCTTAGTAATCCTAGTTCATATAGGATGGCTTGAGAAAGTGAGAAAGTAGAGAGAAATTAGAGTAAACTAGGCCCAAGTAAGCTCATGAATGGTGTAAAACGTGCTAAGGAACTTGATCTACCTGCAGGCAATGGCCCAACACTAATGGATTTTAGCCAAAGGAGAAAGGCAGAGCTAGACTGATAGGCAAGCTGATCTGAGTGTATTTTCAGCCAAAGAAACCGTTATCACTTATAGTATATTTCTATCTGTGCCAGTTTGCCCAAAAGTGTACTTGGAATAGCTCTGAGAACTGGTGTCCTCCTAAGGAAACTAAAATATTAATAATAATCTTCCTTGTAGTGATACTTTTGTGTGTTTTTAGAAAATGTGAGCAATTTGACAAATTATGTAAATGCCCCCTATACATGCCCACTGTATTAAAAATACAATCATGGAAGAGTTTACATATTTCTTGCACTACTCTTATTTACTTATTTTAAAAATAGTGGATGTTTACTATTTATTAGATGATACCTTTATGACATGAAAAGATACTAACTAGTGTATTATCAGAGTACATTAAGCACCCTAGAAAGTTAGACTTATTATAGACAAAAGTGTGTACACATGGTATCTATCTTGTAGCATTCAAAGACACAGCAGGAAAGAAGAAATTTTTAGTCTAATATATTTATTTAAAACTATGAAACATGTGCCTTTGGATATGTCTCTTATAAATTGGCTTTTCTCATAAATAAGATTTAGTAGTATTTTTAAAAAGACTATTGATTAGTTTAACAACAACAACAAAAATCTCGTGAGCTACCTGTCTGATATCACCTCATTTCAAAATTGAGGATTTTTTGAGTATTATTTAGATATTTCATTGATATGAAAACTAAACACTTGAGTCTGCAGGCAGCAGAATGCCTTAGGCAACCAAGCATATCAAAATATAGTGCACAGAGAGACTTTTACTACTCCCGCTATTTAAAGACCTATTTTCATGAGCTTATTAGCTACTAGTGATCCCGAAGGAGAAATACAATTAAAACTTAATCATACCAAAAGCTGGGATTCTTCTGATTCAGCGAACTTGTAGTCTATTATTTTTAGTAGTTTACTTGTAAATGTTTGAACGCTGAGAATGAGAATCATATAAATGGACTTCATTCTGTAGGGGTATAACTCCTTTGAACTAACATCACAGGATTTGCCTTTTCTGTGTGCATTTCACTCTATCATGCTCCCCCCACTTTTTTTTTTTTTTTCTTACACTTTCCAGGGTTTCTAAATTGTGGCATCTCTCTTTTCTTTTGTGAAAGCAGAATAGCTTCCATTCCCTTTAACTATCATATTATACCATTCCCTAGATCTAAGATAGGAAACCAAATCCTTATAAAATAGATGATGCTGAAGAATTTGAGCCCACATCAGCAAGTCAAGTAAAGAGTTTAGAGACATATAAAAACCGCACTCAGGTGATCTTATATTTGCCTAGGAGCTTGAGGTGAACAGGGAGATTTTATTACTCAGAGAACCAAGATGACCACACTGTTTCATTTACAAATATTGATTCTCCTGCGTGTCCCTACCCTACCTTCCTGCCATCGCCACTGCCTTTTGTCACGGCATTATGTGAGCTTCCATAAAGCCAAGTAAAACAAAGAAGCAATGAGATAAAGAGGGGGACTGGCATTGCCTCCCATAGTGAAGAAGTATGTTCTACTGTTTTCATTCAGGGTGTCCTCTGCTTGTTAGTACACTTGACCCTTGAACAACACAGGGGTTAGAGGCACTGACCCTCTGCACAAAACAAAAATATCCATATAACTTCTATATTTGATCTTCCATATACACATTTCCTCAGTATCTGTGGTTCCACATCCGGGGATTCAATCAACTGCAAACTGTGTAGTTCTGTAGTATTTACTATTGAAAACAATCCACGAATAAGTGGACCTGTGCAGTTCAAACCCATGTTGTTTAAGGGTCCACTGTACTTGTTTTTCTAGGTTGGGTCGACCAGTACTTCTCATGATAAATGATTTTATCAACCAGACTCTAGCACCAGTGTCTTTGCTAGGATCCTCTCGCTTCACTCTCCCTCCTTGTAATTTCTCCTTCTCCCTTTTGGTTTCAGTTTCATTCTTGTTATTATATTATGCCTATTCCATCTTGAGATTGAATGTGTGGAGAGTTTTGCCATTTGGCATTGGAAACTCTTTGATCTACCTTGAGGTATTTGGGACAAATTGCTGCAAATTATCCAACAGTACTAAAGAGCTCCACACTCTCCTTCCTGGGCAAGAGGGCTGGTAGTTTCCCACTGAAGCACAGATCACTTCTCTTGTATATCCCCAGAATACATCGTCTACTTCAGGCAAATTTGTTCTCAAAGTGACACAACGCTGCTTCAGTATAACCTAAGTGTTTACAGATCAAACTTGTACAAGAAGAAAAATAATCTCCATTCATTCATTCCACACACGTTGATTACTTACCTACTGTATGCTAGACACTCTTCTTGGAAATTAGGAGTTTTCTATGAACAAAAGAAACAATGGTGTATGCCTTTATGAGGCTTACATTTCTAGCAATGTGTAATAATTATATAATATATTTATAATAATTTATATGTATTTATATATATGTGTGTATATAGAGAGAGAGAGGGAGGGAGGGAGGAAGGGAGGGAAGGAGGGGGAGTATTTTATATGGTGAAACATAGTTCTACGGAAAAGGGAAAAATAAGGTAAAGGGGACTCGGTGTATTGAGGACAGAGTGGAGGGCAGCTCTGTCTCCTTCCTTAACCTGAAAGCAGCCCTCTCTACTCCGAAGGTACAGTTGCCTTCTTACGCTCCTGGCTGAAACTCCTCTCCTCTCACGTACACAAGTATGCTACCCAAGGGATCAATTTCACTGCTCTGTAGGGATACATGACTGAGATGCTAGCTCTCTCTCGCGCTTGGGGTCATGTAAGAATGGCATACGTTCTTTTCGACAGTTCAGTCCTTTGGTGCATAGCAAAGGACACGGCTGAGAGCTGGGAGTGCACATCATGAGCAAATAGGCCCCAAATCTGAACAACTTGCTTTCTTGCTGTTAACCCACAAAGAGCAACCAAGTAGGAAATGGCTTGGGTAGAAAGATTTAATTGTTGTTCTAAACAACAACAGGGAAGACCATGTATAGACAGATAGCTAAAACTGGTGTTTGTCTGTTCAGTGACATTTACAGGGCGTTCATCCGCGACCAGGCAGCGCTCTAAGCACCATTTCCTAGGTAAACTCATTCCTCAGTGAAAGTAACTTTTAAGATAGTTACTCTATCATCCGCATTTTGTGGGTGAAGGATTTGCGGTGAAGCGTTGACATTAAACTGCATGTTTTTGAGCATTGATTACAGAAATCACTTACCATTTTGCCTTTCGTATGTTTAAAATGAGACTAACAGTACTTTCCTTACGTATATTTTATGTGGATCAAATAATGTCCTTATTCAAGTGGCCTAGCTTATTTTCTGAACCATGGCTCTTTTCTCCAAAACTTTACTTCCTTTACTCCTTTCCAGAATATTCAGTTTACATGGTAGAATTAGAGCTTTTGGTTGTTTCTGGTGCTGTAGTTATACCAACTGCCAATTTATCATGCATGTAATTTATTCCTGCTTTCCTTATTAATTAATGATTTGGGAAGCAAAATCTCAATTATATGAAATAAAATAATAATAGCAAATATTCACACAGCATTTCCTATATTCCAGGTACTGTTGTAAAATCTGTACATGTATTTACTTGTTTTAATCTTTTCATAGGCAGTACTGTTCAAACCTCATTACGCAGACAAAGAAACTGAGGCACAGAGAATCAGAGCGCCCGCCCGAGGTCTTGTGAGGTTAGGGTAGAGCCCAAATTCAAATGGAGACCTTTGGGTTCACAGTCTCTGCTTCTAAGTATTACATGGACCTGCTTGTTTACATTTATACCATTAAAAAGAAGAGCAGTTTATAGAATCAGGTTTCATTACGGTGAAAATTTGAAGGTCTGATCCATGGTTTGGGATATTTGGAGTTATTGTTTTTGTTTGTTTTAAATACGCAAACAATGCTGAGGCCAGGAACAGTGTCACACACTCAAGGGCAGCTCTCTCTTCAGCACCGAACTCTCCTTTCCAGTCCACAGTGTTGATTGCTTGATTCCCCTCTCTGGTACCCCGTTTTAGCCACATGTCCAGAATTGCCTTAGATTCCCACAAGTTTGCAAGGGTCACAGTTGTGACCCTTAGCTAATTAGCAAGGATTAAGTATTGAAGCCTGCTAGCCCAAGGACAAATTATAAACCTAGTTAGGTTTTTTTTGTTTTTCATAAATTGAAACTCAGCTATCTAAATCATATTAACTTTTGTGAAAAACTTGATCTCAGGTTATTATTTGTGACATTCTGTGAATTTGAAAATTATAGCAAACTGCTCCTGGAAAGAAATATAATTAAAAGTCTTGGAGAACCTTTTAACTTTTAGAAATTGTAATCAGTGATACGTTTCTAGCAGCACATTTTTTTCCTACAAGATGTTTACAAAGGAATTGTACTGAGACACACTTCATTCTGATGTGTTTTTCTCTTTTAACGCTATTGAAACAGAATCTTTTCTCTTCTGGTGGAGGGTTATCTCACACAAGGCTTTTACAGATATAAAAGATTGCCTGTATCTCTTTCTTGCCTTTAGACATTTAAAAGTACATAAATATTGAAAATATTCAAGTGCCCAGTTAGGCATTATTACTGAAAACTAAGTATTGGCAGGTATTTCACGAACTGTGTCCTCCATTTAACAAAATTCTTAAATTTCAGTTTTGCAGGTGATCTTAGAGGGCAGGTGGCGAGCTTGGTATTTTTCTCCATTTGCCTCATCTTAACTGAGGAGCACAGGAGAGAGGAGATGCCAGGCACTTTATTTGTCACTGTAAACATTAGAACCTGGAGACTTACTCGAAAGATTATATGAAAGTATCAACATTAGCTAAAAAGAAATTATTAAGAAAAACAGTCCATATGTTCAGTTTCTGAGTGTCTTGAAATTTGGAATCTTGCCCAGAGCTGTGGGTCGTGACCCTCACCCCGATCCCAGGCAGTAACAGGCAGAGATGACTTGTAATCTCCATGGATTTGGGAGCCTTCCGTAGTCACCAGAGCCTCTCGCTGACACTGACATCAGATCGAACCGCGGACACGACCCTTAGTGGCCATGGTCATAGCGCTCCTATTCATTGAAAGCCTGATATGTGTCAAGCTCTGCGCTGTGTACTTCAGTTAATCCTCTCAACAACCACAGGAAAGAAATATTACTAATATTCCTGTTTTGTCAGTGAGGAAACTGAGGTCTAGAGAGGTAAATAGCTTGTTCAAAGTCACATGGGAACTATTACTCCAGAAGACAGTCCCGGTCAATTCAAATTCAGAAGCCATGTCTTAACCTCTAAGCTATTTTGATTAGAATATCCTTAGAGCCACCAATGAGGCTTTGCATGCAGAGGCTAATTTTTATGTTGCCACTTACTATAATAAGACCTAAGAAATCTCCCAATTTTTTCCCCCATAATACACGAAATAAAAGTATAGACATATTTTTATTCAGTCAGGAAAAATGATGTTCAATAGATGGTTGGTATTTGCATCAAGTAATTTGATAAATTAGCTAGTGAACTATTTTTATTAGACAGGAGCCTGTCTGAAAATAAAACCCTGAACTAGGGAATGAATAAATATAATCTCATTGTAAACCAGATTTATTTACTGATTGGCTGTAAGAAGTGGAAGGGTGTGTTCATTTCCTAGGGCTGCCATAACAAATTATCACACACTAGGTGGCTTAAAACAACAGAAATGTATGCTCTCACAGTTCTAGAGGCCAGAAGTATGAAATCCAGGTATTGGCAAGGCCACACTCTCTCCTAAGACTCTAGGGGAGAATCCTTCTTTGCCTCGTGCAGTTTCTAGTGGCTCCAGGAATTCCTTGGCTTGTGGCTACGTAACTTTCATTTCTACCTCTGTTTTCACATATTCTTCTTTTATAAGGACATTTATCATTGGGTTTAGGATATACTCTGATAATCCAGAGTGATCTCATCTTGATATCCTTAATTTATATCTGCAAAGACTCTTTTTCCAAATAGAATCTCATTCATGGGTTCTGGGAATTAGAACATAGACGTAACTTTTTTTGGAGGGCTCCTATTTACCCAACTCTAAGGGTAAATGAAATATGAAATGTTCCTTCAGTTTCTAGACTGTGGATTAGAAGTTGGGCTATTGACTGAAGTAAGGGATAGAGAAAGAGAGAAAAGTGGACAGAAAAATAAAGGAAGTGATGTATTTCATTGTGGACCTACTGGATTTGCCTGGGAGTAGATTCAAACCTTTAGTTGGGAACTCAAGAAAAGAGGTCAGTACTGGAAATACTGATTTTTGGAACTCCTCAGCATACAAGCTGTGGTCATGGGAGTGTTTTGGTTTGGCTAAAACAACCACAGTGGGATTAGAAGGAGGTCAGAGAGAGAATGCCTCTGGGCTCTCTTTGCTTTCATTCGATAAATGGAGGAGGAGCTGTAGACTGAAAAGGAGAGCTGAGTTTGCAGCAGTCAGAAATAAGGTATCATCAGCCGAAACTAAGACAACATTGTAAAGCAATTATACTCCAAAAAAGATGTTAAAAAAAAAATGACCGCATTTCAAATTACACCAGCAGTGCTGAGAAAAAACTATCAAAACATATTTTACAACTGTGTTGGTACAAAGACAAATAGATTAATCATACATATTAAAAAAAAAAGAAAAGAAAAAAAGAAATAAGGTATTGTGTTAGGTGCCTGGAAGACACAGGAGGCGAATCCAGGAAATACAACAGAGGAAAAGTGAATGCAGGACGATACCAAATATAAATGGCCTATTTCTTAACATTACCAGAAAGCAGGTCTGTGTTTTGCTAATGGGGAGAATCACAGCAACGTTTCATTTCTATCTTCTTTACCCAGTGGTTTTTCATTGCCTGTTAACTTAGAATGGTATATGGGTTCCATACCTTTTCGTTTATCCTGAGCCCTTTGTTTGGCTCCAAGTATGTGAACAATGAGAATCTAGGATGACTTGACAGTATAGCAAACTGACCCGTGTGGTACGTATCTGTGGTTGTCACTTTTAGACCTGACTCAGGGTGTCTGTGGACCAGAAGGTTCCAAGTGACTGATTTCCCTGTCCCTCTGTGCACATGAGGATAGTTAGTGATTCTGTCTATTAGACTAAGCAAGTAAACAAGCTTGGCCCTTTGGGCCACAAGGATGACAGTGGTGGTAGGCTCAAGTTGTTTCCTGTCATTGTGTCAGCTGTTTTTTCTTTCTCCAACTATTGTTTAGTTTGATTTTGATGAAAACACAAACTTTGCATCTATAGCTTAAGAAAAGTCCTCCTCTCTGTAAACCTTGCACCTAAACCTAGTATCTTCAGTATTTCTCCAACTTTTTTTTCATTATTATTCCCCTAAGGAGCCTTTTAAACTTTTTCTTTTCCTAATCACCACCCACCCAATTATATCCAATTACAGTGGCTAGGTGTTAATACCAGTGTATATCTGTTTGTGTACTGTGCCCTTTGGAGGAATAAAAACCATTGTAATATAAGATGTTTTTGTAACAACTTACCCAACCAGTTTTTGCCCCCTGCGGGGCAGGCACTGTGGTCCTGTGGAGAATGCATGGATTAAGGTCTTTCATTAAGGTTCATTTTAGCACCTTCAATAGTAAATGACCATCTTGTACATGGAAGTAGGTACTTTACTTCAAATTGAGGATCATTTTATGTCCAAGAGAGCATATTTTACTTTCCTTCCTCTGCTGGAAATTTGGGGACATTATTAATAACTCTAATGAAAATTTAACTTCATAGATGCATATTGCTGAAGTTATATTTGTTTCACTTTTACTTACGATTTAATTGTAATCAAGTGTCACACCGTAGTGAGTGCCTCCATACCTCCATGCCCTGACTCAATGAATTGCTCCTGGATGACCCTTACAAAAGTCATCTGCTGAAAGTAGTCACACAGAAAGGAAATTCAAAAGCATTCCCACCTACTAGGATCAATCTTTATTTTTTAAGTTGCAGTAGTGGCAACCCACGTTAGACTGTATCCTCAGTATATTAATTAAATATATAAATTGATTTTCCACCTCACAAACTTGCTGCTTCAGAAGGATTCAGTAGATGAAAGCTACTTTGTGTGTGTGTGGGCGGGGGCGGGAGGAGGGTTGCTCAAGCTAAAATCTTTGGAGTTATCTTTGTCACCCCAAACTCAGTCCACATAGCCTATTAACCAGCAAACTCCGCCAACTGTGCCTTCAACATAAAACCAGAATCCAGCCACTTCCCGCCACCCTCAGCATGGCCTGAGCCACAAGTGTCTCCCACCTCGATGATTACAGAGTCCTCCACCTGTATCCCTAATTCCATCCTTGCCCCCTACAAACTGATCTGAACAACAGCCAGAGACGCTGTTAAAAGAGAATTCATATCACATCACTCATTGCCCACTAATAACTCCCATCTCCTTCATGATGAAAGTCAAACCACCATGGCCTCTGAGACCCACACTGCTGCGGCCTCTGTTGCATCTTCAGCTTCCTTTCTTTTACACCCTCTGCTCTGGCCACACTGACCTCTTTGCTGTTTCTTGAAGAGTCTAAAGCATCCCCCCCTCAGGGCCTTTGCATGAACATTCCCTTAACCCAGAAGTCTCTTTCCTCATATGTTCTCATATTTTGCTTCTTCACTTTTATCTCAATTCAAATGTCGACACATTACTGAGGTTTTCTCTGGCCACCACACTTTAAATAGCCAAATGAAAACAAATTCATGTTGGAGACTCCTTATCCCTTTTACTCTGCTTTATTTTTTTCTCAGCATTTGCACCAACACCATCCTAAGTGTTTATAGAAGATTTGTCTATTTCTGTTCATCATTGACGTCCTCTGGGGCAGAAACTGTGCCTTTGTGTTCACAGCTGTATGTCTAATGTCTGGCAAATAATGGGCACTCAAAAAATATTTCTTTCTTTTTATAAATGTATTTATTTTATTTTTGGCTGCGTTGGGTCTTTGTTGCTGCACGCGGGCTTTCTCTAGTTGCAGCGAGCGGGGGCTACTCTTCGTTGCGGTGCGCGGGCTTCTCATTGCGGTGGCTTCTCTTGTTGCAGAGCACGGGCTCTAGGTGTGTGGCCTTCAGTAGTTGTGGCACGTGGGCTCAGTAGTTGTGGCTCGCGGGCTGTAGAGCGCAGGCTCAGTAGTTGTGGCGCACGGGCTTTGTTGCTCCGCAGCACGTGGGATCTTCCTGGACCAGGGCTCGAACCCGTGTCTCCTGCATTGGCAGGCGGATTCTTAACCACTGCATCACCAGGGATGTCCCAAAAGTATTTCTTTAGTGTAATCCTCCAATTAAATTTTCTCATGTATTATGTATTTAAGTATTTTAATATTGTGTTATCTGTTTAATTGATATCAATTAAATATTGTTTTTCAATAACCCTCAAAATCCGTCTGTCACATTGTCCCCAGTGCTTGTCACCCCTGTAGCCACTTTTTTATTATTTATTGATTGATTGATTTTTGGCTGCGCTGGGTCTTAGTTGCAGTCACTTTTATTCAAACCTGAGGAGCTATTTGCCAGAACCTGTTCTAGGGTCAGAGGATATGAGTGAGTAAAACAGACTGGGTCCCTGCCCTATAGTTTACAGTCTTTTGTTTTGTTTGCTTCTGTCTCATATTTTCTTAAGATTTTTAGTTAGTTGGGCAAGCTTCAAAGTATATATTGAGTTATCACATATAGACTATTGGCACTGGACAAATACAAATAATAATTCTTTTATTAAATAAAAATCTAAAATAATAGAGGTTTTTGGATAAAAATGTGTTTTTAAAAAATACTCCATTTGAGGGACTTCCCAGGTGGTGCAGTGGTTAAGAATCCGTCTGCCAATGCAGGGGACACGGGTTTGAGCCCTGGTTGGGGAAGATCCCATGTGCCGCGGAGCAACTAAGCCCATGCGCCACAACTACTGAGCCTGCGCTCTAGAGCCCATGAGCCACAACTACTGAAGCCCGCGCGCCTAGAGCCCGTGCTCTGCAACAAGAGAAGCTACCGCAATGAGAAGCCCACGCCCCGCAACAAAGAGTAGCCCCCGCTCGCCGCAACTAGAGAAAGCCCACGCGCAGCAACGAAGACCCATGCAGCCAAAAAAAAAAATTCCATTTGAGAGAAATATCCTACCAGGAATTCACCAAATATATTCACTCTCTGTAAACTGAAACATGCTAAAAGTACAACCATGAGATGATATAAACGTTTACATAGAAATTACTGCACTGATTTAGAAAATCCCGAGCAAGAAAATATAAAAATTAATTAGACCTACACTAAATTTTTTCTGTGCTCTTACATGCACATCTTATTTTGCCCAAACCAGGTAATTTAATACAATAAATGAAGTGTTTTAATGTTAGATTCTGGGGGTTGAGAAACCTGAGCTACCCCTCTAAAGATTCTTCTCATGACAACACAGTGAGTGCAATCCCACACAAAAGAAATGAACAGCCTATTGCTGTAATTAATGTAATGAATTTTTGAAGCATTAAAGATTTAAAATGACTCAGAAAAAAGACACAAGATGGGCATTTCCTTTTCCCACAGTTAAGGCCTATATTTCTGATGGTATCTTTATGTTGAATTTAGAAATGTTAGACTGACTTTTTAGTTTACCTCTTCAGTGACCACTGATGTGACTGACCTTCAAGGCAATATTAATTACCTGATCTAATATCTTGTAGGTGCCTATTATTAAAGAAGATATCACTGTGCTCGACCACAGCTATGCAGTGACAAATATCTTACTTGAGTGTGATTTTATACTAAAATGGAAATTTTGCAATTTTGAAAGTTGTGGATGAGAAAGTATTAATAATAAATATGTTGTACACTGTCATGAAATACCCACAAATTGTGTGACTATTAATTCTTTTGAGATATCCTACCAAAAAAAGCAAGGAAGATAGTTGTCTGTCGACCAGTTTGTTTTTGGTTGATGTACATGGATTTTATTGAGAACTGTCTTTATGTTGGCTTTATATCAAGAGAGAATGTGTCCTCATCTCTAGGTTATTAGGAAAGATTCCTAGAGAGAGTCTGATGTGAATTAGGGAGAAATGTTTGCCAGGAATACATAGACTTATTTCAAATGTAAAAAAGCTAATAATTTAGAAAATGTAGAACTTTTGAGACCAGAATTTTTAAAAATATAGTGAAGAAAAATTTACCAGTATGACATATATATATACATATATATATATGTGTGTATATATATATATATATATATATATATATATATATATATATATATATGTGTGAAATTATGAGAAAGCTTAAGCAAAAAAATGAATGTTTACAAAATAGTTCAAATGTCTGTGCAGTTGATATTATGTAACTTCCTTGGTAAATTATAAAATACACTGACATTAATTTGGGGAAAATGTCAAATCATACACAGACTTCACTGAAAGCAATCATAGAGGCTAACTTGTTCAATGCATAAGTATAACCAGATATACTATGAGTCAGATCCAAAGAGGTGGTATAACAAATTTTTTTTAAAAATACACAGTCAGGATGTGGAGTGCTAGTAGAAACCACCTGGTCAGTGTGGGATGAAGGTTAAAGGACTTATTTCACTCTTCTTGTAGTCTTATCTAAACTTTACACAAAAGGACACATCCGAGGCCAATCTCTTTTACCGCCTTGAACTGCTTCAACGGTGACTCTAACTTCTAGAATCATTCTTAATATAGTGAAGATTCCAGAGATTATGGGCCCCCTGCATCGTGGCCACAAGCCTGGCAGTAGCACTTTTTATCAGTCGGGGTCCAGCTGAGTATCAGAGACAGCTTTCCCGAAACTGATACCCCCGGGGGCCTCAGGACACACGACTCCACAACTCTCTACAGCTTCCAGCTGAAGTCTTCCTCGGGCCCCCAGCCCCCCTGAGGTGCCCTCAGTGTCTCATCGTTCCAAATGCTTTCTATTAATAGCCTCTAATGTAGCTCTAAAGAGTCATTTGTTGGCTAGGCCATCTTTAAAGGCTTATTTCATACGAAAGTAATAGGCAATAGCTGTTCAAGAAAGGTGTTCAAGATTTACAAAAACATTCTGAATTCTATCCCCTTATGTTAAGTATCAGAAATAGTAGCTCACCTAAGACTACAAAGTAGGAGGGGGTATCTGGAAAAACAATACATAGGGTTTCTTTTTAAATAAATTTATTTATGTATTTTTACTTATTTATTTTTGGCTGCATTGGGTCTTTGTTGCTGTGCGCGGGCTTCTCATTACAGTGGCTTCTCTGGTTGCGGAACACAGGCTCTAGGCATGTGGGCCTCAGTAGTTGCGGCACGCAGGATCAGTAGTTGGGGCTCGCGGGCTCTAGAGCACAGGCTCAGTAGCTGTGGCGCACGGGCTTAGTTGCTCTGTGGCATGTGGGATCTTCCCGGACCAGGGCTCGAACCCGTGTCCCCTGCATTGTCAGGCGGATTCTTAACCACTGCAGCACCAGGGAAGCCCAATACATAGGGTTTTAAATCAAAAATATCTTTAATTGGAGAATCAGTACAGGTCTATACTGATCAATCAGTGGCATGAAGGAACATACTTCAGAAGAGAAGCTGTGCGTGGCATCTTTACCACTTACTAGGGATCCGATTTAATCTGTGATTTACTCACTTTCCGTAGCTTCATGAATATTCTTTTTTTTTTTTTTAAGTAGGAGTCTGAAGCAGGTCATATATTTAGTTCAACCTGTTAATGGTCCTATAATCTTGTTTCCTGGTTTATGAGTCTATAATCTTGTAAGGGCCACCAAGGAGTTATTGCTTCCAAAGAATTACAGTGTACTTAGGGAACAAAATTAATACGGTAATCAAGGACTAAACTGGATGGCAAATATATGTAGAACAATGAAAATATCAATATTAATTGACATAAAATTAGAGGAGATGTCAGAAAAATGGGAATTTCGAGCTGAGAAGGGAGGCAAGTGCCTTAGGCAGAGAAATGGGTGTCAGGTTGTGGAAGCACCTGTGAGAACTCTGAGGAAATAAACCAGATTATACATGACGTGAAACAAAGGAGTCGAGATGTGATGACCTAACTAAAGAGAGACGTTTCTTAAAAAGGTATCAAAATGAAAGCAATAGTTAATAAGTAGTAGGCTGACTGGTGCAGGATTTATTAATTCAACAAATAGTTACTGAGTACAAATTATATGCCAAGAACTCTGTGAAGCACTGAAAATTCACGTGTGAACAAGAAGACACCCATTTTCCACCATCATGAAGGACCAGAGCCTAGCAGTAGTAACAGTGAGATGTAATAAGCACTATATTGTGGCTGGGACCTACCTAGCCTTGGAGATTGGGTCAGAGAGGACTTTGAGGAGATAGTGACCTTTGTTTTGCAACTGGAAAGTTGGAATTAGTCAGGAACGGTACATGCTAAGAGTAGGATGGTTGGTGGGGAAATGTTCCAGATAGAGGAACCAGCATCTTCTAAATTTCCAAAGAGTAAGGAAGATAAACTAGGATGTTGTTATAATTATCCAAGTGTGGGCTAATAATAGTCTAGGGTAAATTGGTAGCAATAAGAAGGGAAAGTAAAATACAAATACAAAAGATGTTTTATTATAATTATAGGTCACAAATATGCATTGAGAGCTCCAGTATTAAAATTTAAGTACTTAAGAGGGAAATTGTTCTCCATGATTTTATTATCCAAATATGCCAGTGAAATACATGCAAAATGCCTTTCCTTCTGCCTTTGTTTTAATAGACACATCAGGATGAATTGGAGATTATAAAATACTTACTTGCCCTTTTAGAGATACAGGAAAACTTTTATAAATTAGATGACTTAAAGAGCAGAATCTCAGGAATATTCGATTATGTTATCACCTTACATCTTAGATCAGCAGAGTTGAAAGTTCAATTTAGTTTTCTGTGTGCCTTATCTCTTAGATAATTATTTAAAATCAATGATTTCTCTTTGTCATACTTTGCCCCTCTTTCTGAGAAGAGAGGAATTTTCCCATTTCCATATAATAGATATAATGTAGGTAAACGGACCCTTTAAAACCCTAGGCTGCATATTCTGAGCAAAATCTCCCAGATTTCCTAAATGCCTTTGTTATCTACATACCAGATGACTGCTGACTAAATCTGGAACGAGTTTAACTCGTGACTTTTTTTTCCCCAAAGTTCATTTATGGACTTTTATTGCAGTGAGTTCAAAAACAAAGAAGTTAATTTTAAAAGCTCATTTTATTGAGTTAACAGTGAATTAAAAAAACCAATGAAATTAATTTTAGAGCCATTTAATTTAGTTCAGAAAAGAGTGAGACTCTTTTATTAACTTAATTATTTTGGAATTCACTGTTTTAAAGTCCAATAAATGTTATTTCCCATTAACTTCATTGTGCTCTGAGTCGTGTTTGCTTTCTCCATGTGGCAAAATCTCACCTCTCATTTTGCACATGGGCTGACGCATTCACAAATGGGCTGGTCTCAGTATAAGGACATGAGATACAAGTAGATTGCATCTTGAAAAATTTACTGTTTGTTGACTATTATTTTAATTCCCTGAACTGACCTACTCCTGTGTAACATAAGGGCAGCAAGTCAGCAATATTTTTAACTGTGCCTTTTGCCAACAGTATAAACTGTTGTGTGGTCATTATCTGTAACATCCTACATGCCCTATTCATCAATGTATAGGCATTAGTTTAAAATAAAAATTTAGTGAGTTGGGTTGTTCAAAGGAAGTAATATGTCAGTAATTCAAATTTTTCATCAGATTTTAAGAAATAAAAATCTGAAAAAGGTAAATGTTATCTGTTTAAAAAAAAAAAAATGTGTTTTATTTACAGTTCTATATAGTCCAAAGGGGAATTTCTACCTTACTTTTGGAGAAATTCTGGAGTGGGTTATATGAAACTGCTAAGTACATCAGAATCTGCAGATCTTTAATTTTACATTTCCCTATCTCCGTTTCTTAATTCATTATAGGAAAGTAGAAAAATAAAATTCTCTATGCTATGTCCAGTGAGAAAATTAATCTGTTAGCTGGCATTTATTCAGTACGTGAACCTCAAAACCCTCATTCGTTGATTCATTCATTTTGGAGGAGGGGGTCATGGATTGTGCTGTGTTTCTTGGGTGAGCAGCCAGCCTTTGGAAAAAACTCAGCATCTTTTATCTGCTGATTTTACTTCTGGATAAAATGAAAAAATGGAATAACAGTAAGTCTTACCTCCCTGGTTGAGTTTGAAAATGGAGCTGTCAGACAGGAAAACTGGTGAGGGCAGTAGGCATGTAGAACTTCTCCACTAATTGGCTGGCATTCAGAGCTGGGAGAGCAGCAGCTGTTGACGCACATTTAGTCTGGGTATAAGGCAGAGTTTTCATTTATTTCAATTAATTACCACACACATCAAAAACCTCTTCTAAAAAAATTCTCAGATGAATACCTGTAAGGAAGAAAGAGTGCTTAGGTGTGCATAGACTCCGACCGCCTCTTTCACAGCTTTCAGTACACAATCAACTGATTGTTATTCATATAGGAACTTGCTTGACCTTTTGTAGAATTATGGAAATAACATATCTGTACATTGAAAACAATTTCAAGTTGATTCCAAGGAGAAGTTGCTAATGGTAGAATGTACATGTTGTAAAGCATATGGGGTATGTAGGTAATTGTATGTATTTAGTATATATGTCTCCACATGTAGAAATAATGCTACTATAAAACAACTGAAAATTGTCATTGATGCATGCTTATAATAGCTATAAAGTGTATAACATGCATATTGCAATATCTGTGCACTTTACCAAAAGTCCTTTATCTGGAAATAGTGTAATTCTGCATGATGCAGTACTCTAATTAGAAAAGTACTTTATTGGATAGAAAAGTAAATAGGCCACTCCAACCTACATACTGTAATTCGTTACTATAGAATGTGTAATGTGTATACCATATGCCTAAAATGTATATGCTTATTAATTTTACTGTAATATTTTTCTTTGTATGTATGAACTGAAGGTAGTCATCTATTATTTGCCTAGCAACTGCTTTAAAAGAATAGGAGAGGGACTCGTTCATGCAATAAAAGATCACTTGTATATATTTTAGCTTTAAGAAGAAAACATGAGTACATCGTTATTGCAATTAGGTCATTATTTATTGTTGCAATTCTGAAATCAGAATACTTGTCCAGACCACCCTTGTCAATTAAATATTTATGAGATGGATTTTTATTATGAAGATAAAAAGAAAATAGACTCCTTAATATATGTAAATAAAACACCCATATGTTTTATGTAATAAATATGTAAATGTAAATATGTAAATAAAATACGTGTTCCCACGTATTTTAGCAAAGAGAAATAGAACACTTAAGCATTTACCCTGTAACCCAGCAAATCTTTGTTCTTTGTATGAATTTCAGAAAAAGCAAAGTAACTGCAGTGAGAGAACAAATTAGAAAATTGAGGATTAACTCCCCCCAATACTCTTCCTCTATAAAACTTTGGACTATAAGCTCATTAAAATATTTTTTAAATTTTAATATATTCATGCAGCAAAAAATAATAAGGTGCAATGATACCCACATACCCACCACTCCACTTAAGAAATAAAGCTTTGCCAATAATTCAGTCTTCTTTTGATCCTTTTTGAGTCACTTCTTCTACCTTTCACCACTGGATTGAATTAGGCGTTATAAAAGTACATGTTTTAAGTGACTAACTGTAATTTTCTTTGAAAACAATCAACTAATTACATAAATTAAATGGCTAAACACAACCTAAGTATTTTCAATTACACTAAAGTCAAACCATCTTCATTTCAGAATGTTTTGCTTATGTATCTACGGCTGGATAGAAATCTAACAAAACCGAGCCTCTGGCAATTCTTTCTTTCTTCTTTATTTTGAGGAGGGAGAGGAGCCTTATATATCCCAGGGGCTGCCTGAATTACCTGAAAATGTGCTTCCAGATCCCTCCCCTTTAGTCTTCACAGGGGTATCCTTGCGAGTGTAGCTCTTTGCAACAATGTTTAGCTAATGACTCAAGAGGACTGCTCAGAGCCTTGAAGAGCACCTCAAAAACAGATGCTAAATGGACTTTTGTCAGGTTCTGCTAGTAGAGACATCAGCACACCAAGTCGGAATACATTGACTTGAAATCAGCAAAGGCGCATACTGTTTATGGATAGTATTGCATCAACTTTCCCTTCCCTTTGGAATTCAGGGACAGTTTATCATAGGATAGTGAGTACTTCTGGAAGTCCAGTGCATTTTCCAAGCCCAGAAGAGTATGTAAGAATTATGTGATTCGGATTTTAGTCCTTTAAAAATGTTATTACATGAATACAATACAGATATTGTTTTGGTTGATTAATCGTCATTATGATCTCATAATTTGCATTGCCTGTATCAATAATTAGTATTATAGTAAACAAATCTATAAAGAGAAATGTTTTTATTGTGGGAGGTGGTGAGGAAACATGAGCATCTGGCAACCACACCTTGATTCATTTTAGCCCCTAGAGTCATGGTATGATGCATTAATTTCTCAGTTTGTAATTTGCCAGCTGCATTTAATGGAACCAATTTTCATTACATCTGTTCTATGGTTCAAAGAGCTCTTTTAGTTGCCAAAGAGGGCCAGCTTCACATAGATTCTGAGAGGGGCTAATACACTGTTTCTTGAAATATTAGATAACCAAGGATGATTCCTAGTTTTACAGCAATCAAATTATTTTTACAGAGGCAAGTTTTATATTCATGACTTACCACTGGTAGATTTCAAATTAAAAGAAGAGCACGTCCTTTTCCCAGGAATTACATATTGATTTTCATGTCATTTTCTTCATAATACCTGCTGATCTCCTGTCTTTGCAATCAGCAGTAGATTTATTGTTTACTAGTTAAAGGAAACATAATTATGCTTAAGCAGATCCTCTCTGTAAATTGCAGGTGGTTAGAAGATGAATATTTCTTAGGCAAATATGGAATTTATAAATGGTTTTTAAATTTTTTGTGGTACGCATTATTTATGGACAAGAGTAGGTCATAGCTCTTCATAGTGTATAGAGGGAGCATTTTTAATAGTAGAAATGGTTCTGCTTGGGCAACTTTACATTCTTGGTGTGTAATTTTAATCTCCATAAAAATATGTCGCTGTTGTGTAATACCAAACATAGGATTCCAGTTGAAAGCAACTTTCAATGCAAAGGGTTTTCTCATGGGCAGAAGAGAAATTTGAAATGTTCTGCAGTGCTTTGAAGTTTTAAAGCTTCAGCTGGGAGAATTATAAAGCATTAAACCTGAAAAGTTTCTACCTGATGGTCATGAAATAGCATGGCCATATGAAAACTGACTCTGTCTTAACTTCCTCAGGCAATTTTTTTCCTTTGCAAGAGTTTTAAAAATATCATGCATTATGTTATATTGAGAAGATCATCTGAGACTTTATCCTTCTGAAATCATTAAAGTACATAGGATAATTGTATTTATATATGAAGGTTCAGTGACATAATAATCTGTACTCAGAGCTTCACCATGGCTGAAGAAGTCACATTTGAACCCAAATTAGAGGTAACTTTGTGTTTTGTATCCAGGTTCAAATGATAGTTTTGTACTTGCCTACAAGTAGAAAAATGAGTAGTTTACTTCTAATTATGTTTCAAATTTATAGTTTTATTTTTACATTCACCTTCCCTGACAGTTTTATCTGCATCTCACTTGAGTCCCGTCATGTCCAGTGACTTGGTCCAGGTCACAGAGTGAGAAGGCAACAGAAATTAAACTCAAGAAGTGTAACTGCAACTAACCAAACATTTTATCTCTGAATTATCCTGTTATCACTGTCATATTATTAGGTCTTAATTTCGGGTTTTTATTTCTAGCATTGGGAAATATAGGTAAGGAGGTAAGGATAACTTTGAAACACAACGAATAGCTTGGTGTATTACAAGACTGTTTTCCTTCCATCAAGCTGAAAATGTAATTGCAACAACTAGTATCATTAAAAACTATTTATTGACCCCCTAAAAAAATTCAGCAGGCATTGATAGGAGGACGATAAAAACATAATAAAGACAAAGCCTCTGCTCCCTAGGAAGCCAGATAATAAAGAAAACCTCTGGAATTACTCTATGCCATTATTCTAAGATGCCTGCTTCTCAAATTTTAACATTTTTGAAATTTGGACTCATCTTACAAATGATGGCATCTTAGTACTGTGTCTGATTTAGTTAACACTTATTTTTCTCTTTCCCAGTGATGAAAGAATGAATATTATAATCAACAATAACTTAGATGTGATGAAATATGTAATATAATTTCAAAAATGCCCCAAGTTACTTACATGGTGTATAAGTTTACAATTTTAATTAACTTTTAAAAATTCCACATACAATATTAAAATGCTTGTCACTGATTCAGAATCAATGCTCTTGCCACTCAGCTAGCCGCTTTAGAGGTGCCATTTTACTTAATCTTTGAACAATTCCTGCAAAGCAAATGTTATTGGTGTTGCTTTGTAGATGGGTGAATTGGGGGCAGGGAGCTTAAATAGCTCGTCCAAGGTTATAGTGGAGTCAGAATTCAAACTTGGATGTATCCAACTCATGTGTTTTTTTTTTTCTATTTAAAATAAATTGTGTTAATCATAATGAAGTAGTTAATTTAATAATTACATTGTTTACTTTCTTAACATTTGGAGTTCTTTGGAAATGACTTAGATGATGTGGGTCTCTTACACAAGGTTTTTTAAGTGAAAGGGTTTAGTCAGTGTGAAATACTTTCTCTTCCTTTTTCTCGGTGAATGTCCTCTAGTAGGCAGGAGCAATCAAAGTCAGCTCCCTGACTTCTGAATTCATAAACTTGGGTTATTTTAGAGCCGAACGGCCCTTACACAGCATCCACTCAACCATCGTGAACAGCTGTTGCTCAGAGAGCTTCCGTCAAGGTCGACGGTCAGTTCCAGGCGAGGCTGATCCTGGGTGCTACTCCGTTTCCCTCCCGCCTTGATCTCCGTCTGCACAGACTGTCTGAACTGTCCTTCACGACAGAAGTGCTCAGCCGGGACTTGTCATCTGTGATGAAAACGTGCTGTTTCGCTTTGTCATAGAAAATTACATTTACAGCTCTGTGCTGCTCCAGCGTTTCTTTCATCTTTTCCTTTCTCCTTAGTTCCTTCAAACCCACAGAATTGTCCAAGTCTTCATGCTAAAAAATCACAGTAGGGAACAATAAATGTCCTTTGATTCTACTTCTTCATCCTTTATGGCCACAACTATGGCGTTATCAGTCGCTGTGCTCAGTCTGGCTTCCTGTCCCAGAGGTTTGAGCAGATCCCCGTGGAATTTCTACACGTAAGATGCTAAGTCCTATGACCCTTCTGGAAACCTAATTCTAAAACTTCTCCCCTACATTCCTCATTTTATCTAAAACCTTCATTTAAAAAGGGAAACAATTTAGAACAGCTTTTCTCTACATCAAAATTGTGTCCCCTCATCTATCCTTCTGTACAGTAGGCATGATTCTTGCTCTGCAAAACCCAAAGATGCAGGGCACCCAGACCACAGTATCTCAAGTTGCACTTGACACTTTGTCGATATGCAGTGAGTACTTCACTCTTCATTGAAAAGTCAGAGGGATCATAAAGTCATTAGCACTAACATTTGGACAGAAATTGACAGAAATGCCCATCAGTGCGAAGACTGCTCTGAGGACGCACGCTATTTGCCTTTTTGACGTAGACGGAAACTGCCTGAGGAGTCGGGAGAACGAAACACATCACAGAGAATGGGAAAGTACGGGTCTTCCCTTGAATGGACAGACAGAGGGAACAGTGAAGGAGCAAGAGAGGAATCTGGGAACCCCGTGCACGCCTTACACTGGCCAACATTTCAGTGCGACTTTTTCTTTTTTTTTTTTCTAGTTTCCTCTAGGTTTTGTCTGGTTTCTTTGAGCATCAGACCTGTGATCCTTTACTAATTTGCTTTGCTAAAGTAAAGCTACCTATATGATTGGAGCCAGAGCAGGAGGCCAGATGCTACCGCACTGTTTGCACCTGTCTCCAGCCAGCCCCGTACATTTATCTGTAAAGATGACATGGAAATGTGCGTGCACACATGGACTCCAGCCATATGTTTAAGTCTGCACAAAGCACTACCAAACATTTATCCTCCTTTGTAAGAAACCTCCTTAAGATTTGCTGAAGGACAAAAGAACACACATGTTGAGCCCTCTACCTCTACCTTCAAAATATATATTTATTGCCCGTAGTATTTAACGTAAATATGTGAGGACATTTTTTTAGTTGCTGGAAAACGATGCTGCAGTGCACATTTCTTTGCCAACTAAAACATAACAACAACAAAAATAACTTTTCCAGCCTAGTCTCCAGACGTTTGGATTTGCCTCCTAAACAAAAAACAAGCACAATGATTCATCTCATTCCTCTTCAAGTTTGAAGGCAACATAGAACGTTGCTATAAAGTAATTGTGCAAATACTAACATGGGTGAGCTCTACTTACGCATTTCCAGCCCTATGCTTAGAGCAACCTGAGACTTTTCCCCAGTATGAGCCAAGATCAATCACAAGATGGCAGGGGAGACTCCCTCTGGCTTTCGATTGGTCAGTTTATTCGGAATGAATTGGTGTCCATATTGTCAGCTTTCGAAATTGTCAGCTTATTCGGAATGAATTGGTGTCCATATTGTCAGCTTTCGAACTTGTCAGCTTTGGGTCCTTCTCCTAAATAAGAGAAAAAAAAAAAAAAAAATCCAGTCCTCTGAGGCTTCTGATCTCTTGCCTTTTTTCATTAAACGGAATCAGAAGAAGAAAGGAAGCCCTAGCGGTTTCTAAACATTCTGGCAAACAGCAGGACAGTTGTGGGAGTGGACTGTGTGCAGACTTCTTATTTTTGTGTAGTATTTTATATGGTAAGTTAATGATCACACTTACATTTTTTAGAGTAAAAATACATCTTGTTTACGGGGGTGGCACATTTGTGGTCGGGCCTGGAGGAGTCAAAATTCAGCATTTTTGATCATGAGGTAATGTCAACAATAATTTCTATGTCAATTAAAAGGAGAAAGATCCTCCTAAACTACACTTCTGTTGTAATTTTAAACAAGATATAATAACACAGAGAGAAGCAAAGCCTCCAGACTCGTATTCAGACTTGATAATTCCCTTTGTTTCAGTCTCAGGAACACAAACAAAAACAATGGGGTTTTTCAATTGATTTTGAAATGTAAAAGCATCATAAAAGGAGCAAATGGAAATGCATAATAAACAACCGATTGTAGGAGTCTGAAACAGAAAGAAAAAGCATCAGTTCCATGGTTAGTTGGCGGGGGGGGGGGGGGGGGGGGGGGGGGGGGGGGGGGGGTGGGGGGGGGATGTAATTGTTCCAGGAAACAATGGAATCCTAGAACCACCCTTTTGAGAGTTAACTGCATTTTCTTGCTTAAAGAACTCTTAGTATTTTGTACTCCTCAATGTGATATTTATTTCCAGGACAGTATCTAAATTCTGATTCCCAATATCTGACAATAGTTATATTTACTTATATTTATAGTTACTAATGTCCAATCTTGAGTTATGTTGAATAAATGTTTGTATAAGAATTGGAGAATTTTTGCCACTACTCTAGAATAATGGAGGAAAAATTAGAAACTTCAGGGTATGACTCATGAGAGAATATTTCCCCTGATATGGATATAATACAGTATATTTACCTTGCAATATGGAGATGTTTTAGTTCATTCAACTTACTTCAATTAAACCTGTCATAGTCACTGTATATGATTCAAAGGAATTATAAAACATGGCTCTTGCTCTCAAGTAACTGGTGGTCTGGTCAGAAGAGAAAAATGATAGATGTAGGAAACGTTTAATAGCAGCATAGTAAATCTTAGACTGCCCATGAAGTAGTATAAAATTTTAAAACAATAGGAGTCAGAAGATAGAGGTTGCTAGTTCTAGCTCTACTGTTGATTCTGTAAGAAATGTAAATTCTCTTGGTCTCAGTAAAATCTTCATTGGACTTGGACGATGTTGGATTGAAGTTGAACTTGGACAATGTGTAAGTGTCCTATCAGCAATGATATTAAAACAAAAGAAAGGCCAGGTGTCTAAATATTTGAATAAAGAGAAGAAAAGGGAAATTTAGTAAAAGAAGAAACCAAGTTGGGCTGTGATGCTATAGGGAAGACTTCAGGGAAGAGGTGAGATAGTCCAGCCTCTTTGAAGAATAAAGTTTGTACTGATGCTTCCTTTTTCACTGAACGTATGTCCTCGTAGCAAGCAAAGTGGCTATTGCATATCTGGATAGATGAAAGTGTTCCTAAGAGCCTTAGTAGGAAGTAATTAAAAATGAAAGGGCTTCATCTAAAAAGTGTGTGTCCATCTTAGTTTCTTTGCTTGATCTCCATGACATCATCAAAGGGCATGTGTAAAAATTGAAAATGTCTCATAAAGATAGCCTGATGGACAACATATAGACATACAGACATCAAGACTTCTTAGGAAATATGTTGCCTGAAAGAACATTATTAGATTAAACAAACATGTTTGGAAAATCCACTGTATAGACATAAATATAAACCTTTATACATGTGTTTTTAACTATGATAAAAACATTTCTACCTTATCAAGAATGTTCTCTCTAAAAGCTAAAGACTATCAATAGATCTGATATGTCAGTCAGTACCTTAGTTCCTTCCAGACATATTGCACTAAGCTTTGCAAAGATGAGGCTATTTCAAGTGTGGGGATGGTCTTTTTTTTTTTTTTTTGAATTTCACTTATTTATTTATTTTTTGGCTGTGTTGGGTCTTCGTTTCTGTGAGGACTTTCTCTAGTTGCGGCAAGTGGGGGCCACTCTTCATCGCGGTGCGCGGGCCTCTCACTGTCGCGGCCTCTCTTGTCACGGAGCACAGGCTCCAGACGCGCAGGCTCAGTAGTTGTGGCTCATGGGCCCAGTTGCTCCGCGGCATGTGGGATCCTCCCAGACCAGGGCTCGAACCCGTGTCCCCTGCATCGGCAGGCGGATTCTCAACCACTGCGCCACCAGGGAAGCCCCTGGGGATGGTCTTTAATAGAGTGTTCTCTAATTCAGCCTGAGGATTTTCATATTTTCTTCTTATTATTATATTAATTCCTATTTTCTATCAGTTATCAATAACTGAAAAAACTACAAGACCGTGATCAATTTGAACATTTTTTTCCATCAGTTAAAAAAATTAAATTGTAGATAAAAAAATATTGTTCTTGGTTTTACCATTTATAGAGAATATTTAAAATGTTTTGAGTGCTTTTATGTCCTATAGTAACCATCTTTTTGAACTTTTGTTCTCAGTACTATTATTTTGTTTTGTGAAAATTTTGCTTTATGTTTTTATCAAGTATTCAGATTTACACATTAAATGCATCTATTCATTCCTCCCCTTCATCTGGTGAGCTTAAAATTCTTTGTTTTAGAGTATTATATTTTAATTTAATTTTTATGTTGTGACATAGATCTCTATAAAATTATTCTACTATGTGATGTCAGAATTTTCAAAAACTTGCCTCCAACTTTATCACCTCTATTTTCTAAAAAATAAGCCATTTTAATAACATACTTATTGAAAAGATGTCTAAATATTAAGTATAGATGTCTGAAGAGCTAAATTTAAAGTATCTAAATATTTAACAAAGGACTCTGATTGCATTTTATAGAACAGAGGAAATTTTTCAAAAGGAGAAATTACAATGATAAATGTGATAAAATTATATTCCCATTTTTAATAAAAGAGAGTCTAATGTTGCATTTCTTTCCTTTTCCTTTTAGGGTATGGAATTTCCTAGAAAACTAAAAACGAATTTTCTAACATCCCATTAAGGACACTATACATGGTACATAAATAGCCAATTGTTATCTTGCAGTGATTCCTTTTGACAGTGCGGCATACTGAAAAGGAATCCATAGGCAGAAAGTATCTTGTTTACAGACACCTCATATTTGCTTTGTAAAATGAAAACTATAATCCCTGGAACAATTGTTTTTTCTTTATCACTAAGACTTTAGGATGATATATCTTGAAGATAAATAGTCCCCCCCTTTTTTTTCATTATAAATATCAAATGCTATATGTTTAGGGCAATAACCAGCATAAAGAAAACAGTAGTCAAGGAGGGATGGTACAAATGCCTAATGTGTTTTCTTGGTTGAAAATAACAATACAGTGGGAAATACACTGAACCATATGTAGCTTGTATATTTCAACATCTTGCAAAATCAGCTACTCTTTCCATGCACAAATGTGCTAAAGCTGATTTTACAAAATAGGCAGCAATGTTTGTCCAAGTACCTGATTCAGCAGCTGGCCCACATTTTTTTACTATGAAAAATGAGGATTAATTGATGAGAATGTTGACCTTCCCTCTAAAGAATCACACTTGAAATTTAGCATCTTTGTTTGGGTTGGCAACTTTGTATTGTTAGACTTACATGTTGGTATTTTTAAGCTAAAGAGTAGATAGAAAAGGTAATATGTACATGAATTTAAACAAACAAAAAAACCCAAAAAATCATGTAGTCAATTTTTTTACTAGTTTTTGGAGCCACTGTTCACTGCTCTATTTTCAGCTATGAACTGCTAAATAACTTCGGCCAACTACAATGTTTGCTTTGAAAGTTATGTGATCTTATTTCTCTACACTGATGGAAACCGAATATTTTCTATGTAAAATGATTTGGAAGGTAGGTAAAATTATTCTATAAGCAAACTACTGATGTATTGTAAATCCAGTGGATGTATGCTGGGCACTGAAAAGATGACAGAAATTAATTAGGTATGAATCTTGTTTTCAAGGAAATATTATTGGTCATCAGGAGAAAAGGACTTATATTCAAACTGCTATTGTTTCTGCAAATAACTTGCTTTGTCACTTTAAGCAAATCATTTCAATTTTGTGGGCCTCAATTTCTCTACATATGAAATATTCTAAGTATCCTTCTAGTTTGCAAATCCTATGACTCCTATTTTTTTTAATCTCAGAAATGCAAATATATATAAGAAATATATTTAGACTTAAAAAACAGTTCCACCAAGTTTTTCTGGGCCCATGTGATTTTTTTTTTTTTAACTTTAAAAGATACAGAAAATTAGTTGGGTTAGGATGATGAACACCATATACCTCATAAAGTAGATTTAATCCCTATTGTTTGTTATCCTGGAACATTTTAGTGTAGATGACAGGCATCATGACATTTTACTCTGCAATACTTCGTTATGTAATAGCATCACAAGTCCATTATCGTAGCTTATGAAATTAACAAGGATTCCTTAGTATCACCTGGTAGCCCACGTTCATGACTTCCTAGTCGTACCTAAATATCTCTTGTGGACGATGCAGTCAGTGTCCCTGCGCTGCATTTTTCTGTTATGTCTCTTCCGGTCTAGACTGGTCCTCTGCCTCTCCCACCTTGTTTTCTTGTCCTTTTGTTCATGACATTGACATGTTTAAGACATTGGATCCATTGTTGTCCTGTAGAATGTCCCACTTTCCGGATTTGCCTTTTGGTTTCTTCTCAATGTGTTTTACTTCTCTAGTCCCTTCTATTCTATAAACCTGAAGTTAGGCTCACAGGTTTGATTAGATACAACTTAAACATTTTGAATACTTCCTAGGTAGGGCTATATATTTCTTATTGCCTCACAGAGTTTGTTTCACTGTCAGTGATGATAGGATTGATCACTGTGTTACGAGACTGATAACTTGTATTTTCGATTGTAAAATCTCCCTTTGCATGTGTTCTTGTGATGATTAGATACTTTTCTTTTTTAAGTTGGAATCTATGCTGATTGGTAGCTGTCTGAAAAGTCTAATAAATATGTCATCTCAGCAATCCTATAGTAACATTGAAGTAATATGGGTAAAACAGCTCATTAGCTCTCTGATAACATCTTCTCTTTAAGGGGCAAAATGATAAAGAGACTAGGATAATCTTGTCATATGAAACAACTCTTCTCCTGAGAGTCAAGGTATCCATTTTACTTTATTTCCTAGAGGATGTCATCCTGAGGTCATGGTCATCATTCTTTTATAGAAGCAACTTCTTGGAATGCTTGCTGGGAAATAGTATTCAACCAAATTTTTTAAATATATAAGGAAATAGAATTATAGTTTATAATTAGCCATGGAGTATAGTTTTAATGTTGATGCTCATAGGCTTTGACAAATAAATATTGGCTATTGTTTACATTCAAGATATATTTGAATCCCCCAATGGGCATGCACTAAAATACTTAAAATGTAACTATTATGGCTCCAGTGATAAGTGATTGAAAATTGTACAGCCACCTGTTTTAAAAAACAGTGTATGATTTGACTGGTATCTTCAAGTGTGTAGAGTCACAGAAATACGGAGCCGGCCTTCTCGTGTGGAATCATCAGCCATCGTGACTACCCTTCATGCCCCAGCCACACACCCACACAGGTTGCAGCAGACCTTGTCAGCGCCTGCTCCCATCCCTTTGATCTGTCAGCACATCTTGCAAAGTCTTGAAGCATTTCCCAGAATTCCCACCCCCGACACATAATTAAGCTGTCACCATCCACTGCATCTGATTTAATAGAGCCTGTTTGTTCTCGAGTTTCATTCACACGTGTGTATCGTAACCCCACATCTTTACCAGTGTTCCCACCGTTCCCCGAGTAAACCATTTAGACTCAAAGCCTTGTCTCAGGGTTTGCCTCCGGAAAAGCCCAAACTGAGACGGGCATCCTTCTTCCCCGAACTATGTGCACCAGTTTCGAAGAACAGACCTATTTTATCTCCATATTTGTTCATGTGCAACTCAACCTGCAAGGAATACCATCCTTTCCTCCCTCCTCTCTCTTTGGATAACAGGTATCCATCTTCATTTTTAACATTTAGGTTTATGTCTAATACGTATTCTACGTGCATATAAAGAAGAAAATGGTCCTATAAGGTCTGTTAATGTCTAAAAATAGGTTTAAAAACATGTTCTTTGCCTTTTGTTTTTGCTGTCTTCTTACTGTGTTTAATTCAATTCTCTAGTCCGCCACTTTCCCTGTACCCCATTCCCTAAGGGCAAGCAACCATTTGCAACTTTTGCAGTGGATTCTTGTGGATTTTGCCTCCTAATCATATAATATTGTTGTTTCTTGATTAATGGATTTTTGGCATTGTCTCTACATTTCCAATAATGGAAGAAGGATGATTTCACTTTCTTTATTGGCACAGTACCGTACAGATTCACAAACATTTCTGTCTCCCAGTTCTCCTAATATACATGGTAATCTTGATTAAATAAATATTCATTGTTTGCATTAGTTAGACTGCATACACACCATTGACAGAGCTGTACTATGATGATTTTTTTTCTTTTTCTTACAAATTTGGTTTTCCTTGCAAATTAATAATTATCCTAAATTTTAGAAATTCTTAATTAGGATCTTCTACTCTGTGAAAAAACTAAGAGAATAAAAAGACAAGCCACAGACTGGGTAAAATATTTGCAAAACACATATCTGATAAGAGACTGGCATCTAAAACACACCAAAAAATAATAATAAAAGCTCTTAAAACTTAACAGCAGTGAAAGAAACAACTCAATTTAAAAATGGGTAAAGGATGCTCAACATCATACGTGCTGATGACAAGTGATGAGTCCCGTTTTTCTCTTTTCCTTGCGGGATTTCTGCTTCTTCCAATATGCTGGCTTTTTTTGTTTTGGTCTTTGTCTTTCATGTCATATGTTTTCTTCAAAATCTGGAGACCCTTTGCTAGGAACTTATATCTAAAAATATTGAAAAGAGAGAACTGTATGAAAGTCCTGTGCACTTTGCTGGGTTGGCTGTAGTTCCTACCGTAGACTGACCTGTCTGGACACTTCCATTGCAGAGCCCCCAGGGTCAGTATTTTTTCTCTAGGGCTGGCCAGATTTCTTAGAGAAGGATTTTTCAGTGACGCTTGATGGCTGGCTGAGAGCAGTCTATGAGTCAAGTGATTTAAAAAGACTGGAATCTCAACATTCAGCATGTAAACATCTACTTCCAAAGTGTGATCTTCAATCGTCCTGGTGTCCCTAGTCTAGACTCCTTCTGTTTCACCATCTCCAAAGATTCAACGTCTAATCTTATGAGGAGGAATGAGGCATAGCTGCCTAGTTATGGGAGAGACACTGCAGGTCTAATTGCTCCTTAAGCAGCTTTCAACCAGTTCTCCCCGTAGCAGCTCCAAGGGTCGTTGGTGCAGCCACTACCTGTGTCTTTCAGTGATTCTCTGGTACAAATTAGGTGACATCACAGCTTCCTCTACTGCTGGCATAAGGTCAAGTCTTCCAGGTCTGCTAAGTCAGTTACCAATTATCCCTATTTACGTGAGTTTATGAATAAAACAAGCAAACAAAAAGTCAACTTTTGACTTAACTTCAGTTGTAAGTGCCTTTGGTTAGTTCTCCATCTTAAGCCAGAGTTGATTCCACTTAACCTGTAAGAAGACTTAACTCCCAAAATTCTCATTCAGGAGGTGTCTCCTGCCATCACCTACCTTCACCCCATCCTCCTCCGGGTCTCAGAGAATCCTGAGTATTCCTGAGTCTCAGGCAACGCTTTCAAATCGTATTTCTCAGCTCTTGCTCCATCTGTCTTTATCCTCGATCTGTACAAAAACCTTGCGATGAAAGCCTCTGTTTTTCATCCCTGTGTCTTTTTGCTTAGTCAGTGCCCAGCTCATGGTAGGCCTTCTTTATGTTTATTGAACACCTGGATGATTGAATGAAGTGTTAAGGAATTGAGCGAAAGGCTGAAATAAAAGGGGGTGGGATTCAGCCATATTCTAGCTCTTACAAGTCACTAATAAAATCTGCTTTGCTGCCACATTTATGGACAGTTTCACTGAAGGTGGATGAAAACACTGTGAATGGAGGAATAAGGAATCTAAGTGCTTTGTTACCTGTTTATGGTAATAAAAGTAAACATGGGTTCAGAGCACTTTCTAGATTGTTTTGTGAGACTCTTAATTTCTGCATCAACATATCCTTTTGTTAAATTCTATTTTTTTTCTGTCCCCCTCCCACCATCCAAACAGGAAAAAATCCTGAAAGAGTAGTTGCAAAATTACTGTGGATATCTGATAGTTGACTATGCCTCGCCAAAAGTCCTATTTATTTGTTTTAACTAATGTTCCAAGGAAAATGTGCAGACCCTCTAACATATTGCTTGGAGGTTAAAGAGTTTGTTCATTTCATAACCTTGACTTAATGTGCTGTTTCTGTGTTCACTCTAACAGAGCCGTATCTATCTCCTGAACATCTATGAAAGGAAACTCCCCTAGGAAAAATAATTTATAGATATCTGACCAGTCACAACTTGATCTTTGATGTTAAAACTTCACAGGGAGCTGCTTTTAGTTATGGAGGTTTCAGAAAATTTGTCGTCCAGGTTCTTAGGTCATTCATTTCAGGTATGTTAGTTCACCACTTTCAGGTCTTTATGTAACTGAAACATTCCACCCTGGATATTGTCAACTGAAAAAAAAAAAAAAAGCACAACCTAAAAGCTGAGAATTATGTTCTCTTTGGTGGCTTTGCTGAGGACCATAGCCCAGGAAGGCAGCCTCTCTGGCAGCTCTGAGGAACTGTTGCAAAGAGATAAGTGAGGGACCAGGATATATAGGAATTTTTTGCTGGGGAAAAAAAATGTAGTCTAACATCAAAAGATTACTGCTAATCACAAAAAAACAGACATCTTAAGTTAATGATTTTAGTGTTTTTCTCTGTATGGGAAGTTGCAAGAGTCTGGGCTTGTTGAAATCATTCCTTTGATATCCACCTGAACTCTCTAGGGCCAGTATCCTGTTTTTCTCCATCCTGAATTCTCCTGAGGGGGCACCATTGGGGGCAGCTGCAATGGCTGATGACTTTATGGTCACAACATCCTTTGTTTACTGAAATGGCAGGTGACATTCTTTGTCCACAGTATAGATTCTGGGAGGCAACCCATCCTGCTAAGCAGAGATGAGAAAAAATAGTCTAGAATCTTCCTCACGAGGGCGACACTTTTTTAGTCCATCCTGTTCTAGAGTAGTGGAGTCAGGGAGCCACTGGTAAAGCGCCTCTGCCTGGGCTGTGAATTTTGCATCACCTGTAGTGTCGCAGGGTGGTGACGGGGATTCAGGACTTTGCGTTCCGTACTGTACCTGAAAGGGCCTCTTGGTCTGAGGACTCTGGGAACAAATGAATTATCATGGGATAACCAACTGGATTGGGACAAATTGAGATAAATTATGTAAAGATTTGTTACACCATAAAGTGATATGTCAACTAGTGGCGATTGCTCATCAAGAAGGCCTTTGTGTCTTTCTGCCCCAGGAGTAGCTCAGGTCTTGGCTTTATATCTAAACGTCTTGGTCTTCCCCCCCTTTTCTATTTCGTCTTTCCTTGCTCCCTGACACTTGACATCCACTCACAACCTGATCAAATTTTAAGGGTAAAAATTGCCGTGAAGTTGTTTGCTTCTGTCACCTCTGTTCTCTGGCCAGTGGTCACTGTAACTTCCCCTTTCCTTCTCCAAAATCTGCCTGGTCAAACGCTCCAGATACGGCACTGGGTCCCTTCTCACGCTGCATTCTTATTCCGTTGTTCATGCTATCATTTGCTTGATTTTTAACAGACTTTTAAAAATTTCTAATTACAATTCAGATTTTCTGTAAGGTGAATGATAATACCAATTAGCATTGAACAATCTGCCAGACTCTGTGAAAGCACTTTACAAACATGATCTTAAATCACTTTCAAATAATCCTTTTGTCTGCAAAGGTTGTTTTTCCTCATTTTATACATGGGAAAAAGATGAGATTTAGTAAGCTTTGGTGTTTTTCCCAAAGTCGCACAGCTAGAAAGTTCTGAAGGTGGAATTTGAACCTATGTCTACCTAATTTCCCTGCCCTTGCACTTAGCTATTTATCAGAGAAAAAAGTGAAAGGCACCCATAATTCTATTAGCTAAAAGAAAATATTTTTGATAGTCTCTTTTTCTTGTTATTTTGCTTACAATAGTACATGCATAAATTTGTGCATGCATTTACAAATGTATACATGTCCACATACATATTTTTGTGACTTTTTAAGTTATATATCTATTTAATAGGATAATTCTGTGTATATTTTTTACTTATAACTATTGTGAAGCTTTTTGTGCATTGTTTTATATACTTTATGAAAACACAACAATTTAGTTTTGTGAAAATAAAATCATATCTACCACTCAGAGATAACATATTTTAACCACTCCTTTACTGGTATTTACGTGTTTGGTTTTTTTGCCCTAATCTTTCACTGTGAGAGATGTGGTGGTGGGCACATTTCACTGTCAACCTCAGCCTGCCCTCTAGGGGGCCTCCTTTGCTGTATTCATTCTCTCCAAGCTACTAACATTGTTGGAGCCAAAATGGCCAGTCTTCCCACCTCTTACTTTTACTGGCCACCTCCCAATATAGTATATTCTGCCTGCTCTAACTCTAATCAGTCCTCATAAATGTGTACAGAGAAAAAGACTAGCTTCCCAGGAGAGTGACGTTAGAAAGACTATTTCCCCAGAAATCAGATACACCCCTCTCTCTGGCTTCTCCTACTTCCTCCTCCTCATTTCAGCTAAGCACCGGCAGGTGGGGAGGTCAGGTGTCCTCTGTGTGAGCATATCCAGGTCGTCACTAACTGATGTGTAAAATGGACCCTAGCAGTCCAGTCGTCAACTGCGTGGCCCCTGAGATTACTGGTTTCCAGCTGCTCCCTGAAATACCACGTCTTAGGAGCAGATGCTACGTGCATACTTTTATGTAAATTTGAATGATGACATTAAATCCAGAAATTATTCTTAAGTGTTGAAAGATGTGTCACGTCCAAGGTACCTGTAAACGCTTTGCTACCTTTAAGGTGTAGTCTTAGCCCAAAGAGTAGATTTTGTCACTTCTCAAAATTACCTTTAAAAATTACAACAGACCTTTGTTTTACTAGCTAAGACTTATGGGAGGGAAAGAACATTCTTAAGACTTGTACTTAACTCCTTATTCTCATTTTTATGACATTTAGGTCACTTATAAAGCTTCCGAAATTTGAACATGCCTACACTTTTGTAAACCTCCTGATTGCAGTTTTTCAAACAGAATCGTGTAATGTTTTCTGCCTCCTGAGGAATCTTCTAGGTTAGGTACCTTTCTAAGTTCTCTGCATATCACATATGACTGCCTTATTCCTTATTTAGAATGTTTGCGTCAATATTATGAGCAGTGAGGGGGAGATCATATTTGTACTCCAACATACGAAAATCTTTCATTCCTTCACACACACACACACACACACACACACACACACACGAGAGAGAGAGAGAAAGAGAGAGAGAGAGAGAGAAAGAGAGACACAGAGAGACACAGAGAGAGAGAGAGAGAGAAATACGTGAGGTGGTGTATGTTAATTAACTAGGTTGGGGGGAATTTCTTCACAATGCATAGGTATTATCAAGTCATCACGATGTACACTTTAAATATCTTACAATTTTACTTGTAAATTATAACTAAATAAAGCTGAAAAATATTCTTTTATTCATTTTTCTGTTCAAATACATTTAAATAATGACAGTATCCGTACTAGGAGGCTCCCCTTGCTCTACTTTATAACTTTTTAAATTTATTGTTAGCATCTGATCCTTGTCAACCTCTTGCCTGATACAGATGAAGCCACCACGTCCAGCTCTGTTGGACGAAATGCCATTTGTTGATAATACTACTCGTTACGGTTTGCCGAGCACCACGTGCTGCTCTAAACGCTGTACATACTCATCTTGAAGCCTCCTAACAGCTCTGCCAAAGTGATGCTATGATTTGATTTTACAAATCAGAAAACAGAGGCAGAGAGGTTGAATAAGTTGTTCAGCGTCACCTGGTTAGTAAGAGACAAAAGTGTGATAGGAATCCTGAACTCTGAGAGTTTGTGCTCTTTCCACAACTCTCTCCACATTGTCTGAAATTACTACCTGCGGGCTTAAATGCAGTATTAACCCAGTGCATTTATCAACAATGCATAGCAGATTTCAGTTAAAATTAGTCAACCTGAAGTTCAAGTGCCATTGCGTGGTTGGAATCAATTGAGCATCTACCAAGAACCAGACAATATGCTGGTTACTAAAAATACAATGGAGAGAACAAAAAGGCATGGTCTCTACCGTCATGGTGATAAATGTCTGGTGTATAGGTAATAATGCTTTTCCTACATGGTTTCTGTAACCTGAGGCTTTCTAATCTGAGATCATGTTAATAAAGGGAGTGTATTTACCAGAAACTGCTGTTGCTTCCCCATTTCCTGCAGTCTTTGCTTCAGCTAAGTGCTCCCATTGACCTTCTCTCCCAGCCGGTCTCATTCCGGAATAAAAAATTTGAGCTAACTAGAAATATTTTTTAAAATATTCATACCAAGCCCTGCCCCATTCCTCTTCCCTACCCCATCCGGCTCATGACTTACTTTTCCTGGAGTGAGACCCAGCCTTCAGTATTGTAAAAATATACCCAAAATGATTCCCATGGGCATCAGGGGTTGAGGCAGCTTAGGAAGCTACTATGTCGCTTACAGCTTCCCATCATGAGTCCGTAAAGATCCTGTGGCTGCAGCAGAAATCTGGCTCAGGGTCAAAGCTCTGTCCACTGCAATGGCCCATTTCTATTGCCCAGATGTTTTTCTAAGTTCCTGAACTATTGTTAACATTTCCTTATCTGACTTTGGTGAATTGAGTTCTACTATCAGGCCCCACCTAGGGTGCTGGTCAGTTCAGTTCAGAGACCGGCTACCTTCTGGGCATTCGTATAGTCTAGGGAGGGAGTGTCTCATGAAATAAAGCAAGGAGAATTAAGTGTAAGGAAGTCCTTGGCAGAAACCTGTGACAGTGACAGTAGCTGGTGGCGTCTTGGCTGGCACCACCCAGTACAGTATGTGCAGAACCAGTCGTGTGCAAACACTATCATGAGTGTTCCTGGCACCACCCAGTACAGTATGTGCAGAGCCAGTCGTGCGCGAACATTATCATGAGTGTTCCTGGCACCACCCAGTACAGTATGTGCAGAACCAGTCGTGCGCAAGCATTATCATGAGTGTTCCTGGCACCACCCAGTACAGTATGTGCAGAACCAGTCGTGTGTGAACACTATCATGAGTGTTCTGGCACCACCCAGTACAGTATGTGCAGAGCCAGTCGTGTGCGAACATTATCATGAGTGTTCCTGGCACCACCCAGTACAGTATGTGCAGAACCAGTCGTGCGCAAACACTATCATGAGTGTTCTGGCACCACCCAGTACAGTATGTGCAGAGCCAGTCGTGTGCGAACATTATCATGAGTGTTCCTGGCACCACCCAGTACAGTATGTGCAGAACCAGTCGTGCGCGAACATTATCATGAGTGTTTCTGGCACCACCCAGTACAGTATGTGCAGAGCCAGTCGTGTGCGAACATTATCATGAGTGTTCCTGGCACCACCCAGTACAGTATGTGCAGAACCAGTCGTGCGCAAACACTATCATGAGTGTTCCTGGCACCACCCAGTACAGTATGTGCAGAACCAGTCGTGTGCGAACATTATCATGAGTATTCCTGGCACCACCCAGTACAGTATGTGCAGAACCAGTCGTGCGCAAACACTATCATGAGTGTTTCTGGCACCACCCAGTACAGTATGTGCAGAACCAGTCGTGCGTGAACATTATCATGAGTGTTTCTGGCACCACCCAGTACAGTATGTGCAGAACCAGTCGTGCGCGAACATTATCATGAGTGTTCCTGGCACCACCCAGTACAGTATGTGCAGAACCAGTCGTGCGCGAACATTATCATGAGTGTTCCTGGCACCACCCAGTACAGTATGTGCAGAACCAGTCGTGTGCGAACATTATCATGAGTGTTCCTGGCACCACCCAGTACAGTATGTGCAGAACCAGTCGTGTGCGAACATTATCATGAGTGTTCAATATTCTGGAAAACCTACTGGGGATACAGTTATAAGACAATCCAGTGGTAAATAAATGTATGATGAGGGAGACAATTTAAATGATGATAAATGACAATGAAAAAGAATGTGATAGCATAGTTGTTAAATAAGTATTTAACAAGTGTTAGAATTTTAAAGAAGGGAAAAAGTTCTGTAGACTAGAAATGTCTTGCTTAATGAAGGAGGGAGATGAAGGATGAGTAGGATTATTAAAGCAATGAGATCAAGAGAGAGAATTCCAGTAGAGAGACACTCTGTGAGCAAGAGAACAGAAGCGGAATGGATGAGTCCAGCTCGCGCAGCACTAAATAGGGGTGTTAAACTGGGAAGCACAAGGAAGATAAAGGGAGGATGAAAGATAAAGGCCATTTGTTTATATAATCCACTCGAGAGGTTGGGCTCATATTGAGGAGAAGAGTTTCTGAAGCCCTTGGGGCAAGGAAATAATGAGCAAGCATTGTTTCAAGCAATTCAGTCTCTCTTTGTTGTTGTTAGAATTAATTGGGGATAGATGAGAACTCAGAGAGATGAATTTTTTAAAATAAAATGGACCAAAAAAAAAAATGTGAAAGACATTGCATACTAGTGTCTAGGGGAAACCAAGAAGACAAAGGTGGCCATAAAATACTAGACATCTCAGAAGAATGATGCCGTCATCAACAGAAAGAGGTAAATTCAGAGGAAGGGGCATTTGGCAAGATGAGATGAAGGAGTATGTATTAAAGAAGTCTTACTTACGACCTTAGGATCTCTGAAGGGCAAATCCATGATGAAATACCTGTTATCACATGAAACTAAACCCAGTGACATATGAAACTGACATGAAAACAACTGAAGGAAATTTTCACAAAATTGTGTAGGGTGCAGAACATGGCAGATGAATGATACTATGTTTACATAGGATGATGCATTCACGTGAAAAAGATAAAAACTATAATTTTAGCATGATGAGCTCTCTTATAAAGCTGTCACTTCTGCTATGTAAATTTGTAGTTTCAATATTCAGGGGGTTAATTGTAGTGAGCCATTGTCACCACCTAAGCAAAGGATGTGGGAATTATTGCAGACTGCTTCCTAAAGACCTTAACCCAACATGACATTGAGTAAAATAACCAAATGTTTAAGGTTATAAGAAAAAGTTTAAAAAGCTACTTAATATAACATACACTTAGGAAACTATGATAGCTGTAGAAGATTTAGGTTACTTTACTTCTAGAAATACATGTAAGTGATTTGATAAAGGTCTTTGAAAAAGAATAATCCCCCTGTTGGAATAAAAATGAATAAGTCAGAGTCCTAGTCATTGAGGAAATTACTGTTTCGTGAGCAGAGAAAAAGTTTGGGCAATTAAATTACTGTAAACCGTGATACAAAATATTTCAGAGGGATGAAAAGATTGTTCTGATAGCACAGAGGATGGAGCATTGATTTCGCCCCAGGGACTCAGGAGAAGGTAACCAGAAGAATGAATATTTGAGCTGAAAATCAAAAAATGAAACCATCTGGGTAAAAATGTGTGTCAAGAGTTCCAAGTGCAGAGAATAGCATCTGCAAGGCTGTGATGTCATGAAAAAGCTTGGCAAGTTTACTGAAGAGTGAATTTATTATTATTTGTATGAGGAGTAAGGAAAAAGGAGAAGAAGAATTACTGAACAGCAGCCAAGATGGAGAAGGTAAAGTGAATTATTCAGAATAGGCAAGGTTATGCTGCCGTAACAAACACCCCCAAATCTCAGTAATTTAAAACTATGAGGATTTGTTGATTTCTTCCACTACATGGTGACCCCAGTCAGCTTGGATCTCTGCTCTTCGTTTTCCTCTTTCTCTACCATGTGAACACTAGACGCTATGATAGGGAAAAAAAGAAACATGTTGAACTGTGCACTGGAAACTCACCAAACGTGAAACACATGTCTTACGTTTTATTAGCCAAAGCAAGTACATGGGCACACCTAACTTCCAAAGAGCAGGGAGGTGAAACTTTACCATGTCCCTGAAGAAAAACTGAAAATATTGGTAAACTGTATCGACTACCGCATAAACTTTGCTGCAGATTCTGGCCTAATCTTACAGGTAACCAGTGGATCTATGCGTGGGAGGAAAGACACCAGTGGATTTCTTACATAGGAAACCTTTTGGCCAGCAGAACAGAGATCAACTCAGTGATTCTCAAATTCAGCATTCATCAGAATCATGTAGAGGGCTTGTGAAAAACACAGACTCCTGGTCCTCACACCCAGAGTTTCTTCATCAGTAGGTCTGAGGTGGAGTCTGGGATTTTCTGTTTCTACCAAGGGTGGTGCTGATACCCCTTGTCTGGGGACCACGTTTTGAGAACCACTGAACTGGTGGAATCAGATACTCGAGTTACTGCGAACGTTTGATGGGAAGATGATGGGTAAAACTGAAGCACCAGCAAAATGACAAGAGAAGCAATGGCGTACCCAGGAGACATTTTCGAGGTTGCATTACCAGGATTTTATAATATTTGATGTTAAGGGTGAGGATTAGAGAAGGTTTGAAAATGATAACAACTTACTTTCTTTGGATAGATAATCGCTCCATTAATCAAGATGGGGGCTACAGAGGATGGAGCAGGGTTAGGCATGGATGGAGGAAGACTGAAAGGAAGAGAAGGCATTTAGTTTATGACACGTCGTCTCTCAAGTCCCTGAAAACATGCACATTTGTTATGTCCAGCCAGTGAAATGCAGCTCTGAATCTTGGAAGAATGCTAATACCTGAAAACAGAGATTCAGAATCATCAGGGTATGAATGAAGTGGAAGCCAGTGGATAAAATGAGAACATCCAGGAAGAATATTTCGCATGAAAAAGGCAAAGAACCAAGAGCAGAATCCTGACGTGCCAGAATGATTAGATAAACGAAGAGGATATCGAGAAGCCAAAACAGGACAATAAAAATGAACAAACGGTAGAAGAACTAGCAGACATCTGTGTCAGGAAATAAAAAAGGAGAGAGATTTAAAAATCAGGGAGTAATCAATGGTGTCAAGTATCTTAGAGAGATCAAACATGACCGGGACTTAGCACAGGCCTATAATAGTTAAATGTATCCATCATTTTATTTAGCCAGGCCCTAATCCACCTGTTGGGTATGGTGTCAGCACAAGTCTTTTGTCCTCATCCTTGAATTAATCATGGGAATCTTCTTAGCCACTAGGTTCAGCCTTTTAAAACTGAAGTGACCCCTGAGGTATTAGTCCTCCTGCAATCATAGGCACAAGAAGAAGGTTATCTTACTCTCCTGGCAAAGGGAGGGATAGTGAAAAACGGGATGAGTGTAAGCCTTTCCTTGACAACACCTCAAAGACAGCTAGAAACTGGACCTGAAAGCGTGCTGCCTTGAGATCCGTAGTCGCTTGTGTGCAAGGGGTCATTGCACAGGCCACTCTTTTGCTCAAGTTTTGGAAATTCTTCCCAATCGCTTTATGAAATAACTATCTCCCTACTTCTATCGTTAGGTCAAAAATATGAACCCTAAACTCTAAATTGAATCTCTGACTTTTCTTCTTTCTTGACTCAGACCTCTCTCTATATATACATGAGTCTGTATTCCAGATGTATCTCCACCGGGCCTGCCACCTGGCCCGGCCAGTCAACGTGGTTCTTCAGTTCAGACTCAGAGAATTGCTCAGGTCATCTCAGGTCTCTGCAGGTCTCAGCAAACTACATCCAACCTGTACCTTCTGTACCTTTCTTTACTCTCTAATCCTAAGCCCTGTCTGGTCCTCGCTGTCATCAAATTATGTCCTTTGTCTTGCCCAGGCAGTTGAGGCTACCAAGTATGGATGCTATGACCGTGACACAGAGTCTCATTAGTGAAAGAAGCCAAACAGATCAAGATCTAAACAGATCAAGCTAAGCCTTCATGACCACGAATGAGAGATGACGTGTCTTTCTTTCTCTCTTTTTTTTTTTTTTAAAGCACCCATGTGGGAAACTTCTTTCACTTCATTATAACTGAAAGAGAAAAATATTCTCTCTTGGACCTTTATCGACATATTGTGGTTTGAGTTATATGCATGTTTTCTTGGTTAAAAAAAAAGAAAAGAAAAAAACCCAGAAATGATAAATAAGTGAAAAGGTATAGACTGGTTTTGAGAAATTACCCTGGTCCTTTATCCTTTTCAGTTAAAACTATGTAAATGTAACAGAAATAGCTCCCCAAATAGTCACTGATTACAAAAGAGCAAAGAAAAAAATACATGATGTTAGGTTTAAGACCCTTGATCCAGTTATTCTAGAGAACCTCAGCTGTCTATATCTTTATTTTCTCATATCCACAATGGAGAGAAACACATGTAGGATTATTTCATGTCATTCTTCAATCATATTTTAATTAATAAATGTTCAGTAGTCATTCTATGGAAGTGTATGTAAAAATAAATCCTGAACTTAACCTCTATTTTATCCTTGTCTTTGATATTAGAGACTGAATATTAGCAACACCTGCTCTATAAATAACTCCCTGATTCATCTGAACAAAAAAAAGTTCAGCAAAATAGTTGACTCCTTTAGGATACAGATGGCATCTGTCATTTCAATAACTTCGTTATTTAAATTGAGTAGCAAAAATGTCTGACAAATCTTTTTCAGACAAATACAGCAAAGAAATCTGGAATAACATCTAAGATATCAGAAGTTGTCCTTAGGCCTTCAAGATTTTCTTTTATTCAGGGGAAAACTATTGTGTCTGTCCCTCTCTTTTTTCTCTCTATGTTATGAATTCCATCTGCTTGTAAGTGTCATTGCTGGAGTTGAATGGAAGCACTTTTGATTAGCACTAAAAAAGTTCTAATGTTTGAGACCTTGAATGCAAAACTTCTGATAAAAATAAACTTCAAGGTCTCGGAATACTCTTATCAGATCAACTATATGGTCCCAGAGTAGGTTGCTTAAATCTTCTTGGTTAAGCTTGAGAGTGCAAAGCTTAATGCCCACAGGCTTGCAACCTTTTTGAATGTGATTATAATTCAGCACCAGCTTTGCATCCTGGATAAAGGTTCCCCTTGAACACAAAGCATGTTACATGCTTGTGCGCTAGTGATCAAAATACTCAGAGGATTACGGCACTTGCTGTTCTTAAACCTCCAAGGTGGTGTTAACGTGCTCCGTCCAATCAGCTAAGCTGTAAATTAAATTTTTGTAGATTGAAGACATGATTTTATTTCATATGCCAGAAACTCATGCAACCCTAGCATTTCTGTTGGTATGTTGCATCCAGCAGCATAACTCAGGAGGTTTAATGAAAGTTTAAAAACAATATGTTGCAGATTTTGTGCCTAATTTATTTTTAATTGCAAATTGTACAACATATTATTGCCTATGAAAATAGAAATTTAATTTTCTTCCTGTTTATTTTTTTTTCTTTCTTTTTTTTTTAATAACTCTAATGCAACCTCAAATAAGAAACAGGGTTTAACATGCTGTTTTACTGGATTCTATTTCTTTATTTTTAGATCCTTGACGTGACATCTTTGGAAACTATAGCTCATGTCACTAACATTATCCTTCAAACACACTTTCATGCTTTCAGAATGTGCTATTTGGAATTTCTGTTAGTGCTGTTTGCACTGACACAATGATCGCAAGTATACAACATGCACCGTGGTTACAGCGTCCCTCTTTTCCACGTGAAAATCTGATAGTTTATTACTGCTAATAGTATTCATCTTCATATTTAGAATTAATTTAGATTGTGAAGCTTTATTGGTGAAGGAGTAAAAGCACACACAAGGTAACTTTAATCGTAAGAATAGCTGGAGAGTTTGTGAAAATTAGATGTGCTATCATATTTTCATAATAGTAGAAGAAATACTTTTTTACTGTGCAATTTGCTTTTTCGTGTGACCTTTAATTTTTGAAATTGGTCTTCTCGGGAATACAGTGAGTGAAAAATCAACATGAGCATTCATTCCGATCTTTTCTTTTGGAAAGTTTTGTCACACTCTGCTGCGTCTGGTAGTTTGACTTTGGACGGAATCTGAAATGAAGCTTAATGTGAGTGCTATCAAGTGATTCTAGGAAAATGTCAAAATACAAGAGAAGCAAACAAAGGTCTTCTGTGCTGGATTTGCATTCCCTTCTGAAATCTCTGGCACTTTACATCAGAGAGTGAGTTATACTGTTTATTTTAAATGTCCTGCCTTTCTCGTCCTCCCTGTCCTTAGAGAGGGGCCATCAGCCTGCTTCCCGCAGCCCTTCCCTCTCTGTGCTGGGCGTTGTGTCAGCGCGGCCAGCTGCCTTCAGAGCTGGTGACAAGAGAAGGGCTGCCTCTTGCCAGAGAGGGGTGTTCAGGATGTCATGACCAGGTCTCCTTTCCTGCCACACACTTCTCGTGGCCTCTCCAAGGCCCAGCTTCCAGGGGTGGCCAGATCAATGTGGTACCCTGTTTCAGGTTTGCTGTTCTGAACAGGCGCATTAGACAACATCACAGTCTCCACGGAACACTTGTTGTGAGTGAGTACCTTGACCTTGACCTCCTATAAAACATCATAATTCAAGTTCAGGTAGGACTTGTGCCTGGGGTGATGGAGATGGACTTATGCTGTAATATTTTGAGCACTTGAACTGCATTGCAGCTAAAAATTAACTAAAAATGAAGGAGGAAGAAGGTCAGGACAATTATTTTTCAATAAACCTCACATATGAAATGTAATAATCTTCCTAAACTCGAGAGTTTTCATCGTTTTAAAAGAGTATACTCCCATAGAAAACATCTGATTCGTTTAAAATGCTACCTTATAAGCTGCTTCTCTGAGACTTTCGTATGTTTCTATTTTAATTTTTCAGAGTATCTAAGCCTGTGATATGATGACTGTTCTCCCTTCACGTACCACATGTCCTTAAAGGGACATGGTATTGTTTAAATTATTATTTCCTAAGATATTTGCCTATTTCCAGCTTTGCCACATTAGTTTGGATCAGAGTAAAACATTAATGTAAATTATTCTTAATGAAGTAAATAAATATGGAAATTCCAAATAGATAAATTAGATCTCTGTGATATACAAGAAAAACTGACTATCTACTGTATTTGTGTAGCACAAGTACAAGTATATTTAAAAGAGATTCGATGAAAAGACCTCTTAGAAACCTGATCACAGAATGGGCCAGCCATCCCAAAGAGAGTTTGGATGGATGCTATTGACCAAATCGATGGGGGATGCATGAATTGATAGAATCAGTTGCAGGAAGTTTTTGGAATGTAGCGATATACAGGTTAGGCTGATAAAATTGGTACCTACGCATATAGAGATTATTGTAGAGAAACGCAGTTGCAATTACTAGGACATGAACATGTACCTGTTTTTGTAAACTCCTGTCAGAGACTGAAGGACAGGTTTCCAGAAGGAAAGTGCCTCTCCTGTTTTCTCTCCTCCTCACCATTTCCATAGATCAGAGAGCTATGGATAGACAATAACGCCCACAGATCCTTTGGTGGAAGTTTTGCTGATGGGTGTGAAGGCAGCTTGAATTTCCATCAGTCTCAGATCTTTCCAGATAGATCTATGTTAATTCTTAATTATTTGCTTATTAAAGGGATGCTTGTCTCTTTCTTCCATATGTATACATAAGCTCAGTGTAGCCTTGAAATACCTTCAACACATGATACTACGCACATTTGCACACACACACACACACTGACCCTTGCTGGGGTGGAGATTCCACAAGTGCATCCATAAGCTTTGAAGTTTCAGCAGTCTACTGAAGAGGAATATCTTCCTTTTAAACGGAATCTTCAAAATGTGATAAATCTTCACTCAGGTCAGAAGATGGAAGTGAATATACCTATCCTTTTATTTATGACTTTACAACTTTGACTCATTCCTGAAAACCAACCACTGAGTTGAAAAAAAAAAAAAAAAAAAAAACCTGTTAGGTGAAAATTAATATTTTTCCTTAATTTGTATGGGTAAACTTTGGTACATTTCATCTCCATCCAAGACACTCCAAAATTGTTCAGTTTAAAAAATATATCCATTAAAATTGAAAGCAAGTTTTTACAGGTAAAAAATTTGAACAAAATATAATTTATATATGAAAGCTAATATTATATTATTGTATTTCTTTTGTTTACCAAATACTAAACTATTTTAGAGCTTATGGATTTCTTGCATTCAAACTAAACTTAAAAAAATAAGGTTACAGTCACAGAGTGGTTAGTTGGGATTTTTTTTTTTTTTTGAAATACAGTTGACTTACCATATTGTGTTAGTTTCAGATGTGCTGCATAATGATTTGACATTTGCACACATTATGAAATGATCACCACCGTAAGTCTAGTGACCGTTTTTCCCCACAGAGAGTTATTGCGGTGTTATTGACCGTATTCCTTGTGCTGTATATTACATCCCCGTGACTTATTATTATATAACCAGAGGTTTGTACCTCTTAATCCCCTTCTCCGCCCCCTACCCTTCTCCCTTTTGGCAACCACTCATTTATTTTCTATTATCTGTGAGTCTGCTTTTGTTTTTGTTTGTTTTGTTTGTGTTGACCTAAAGCTAGTGAAATTTAAACCAAATGATTCTCATTTGAAAAAATTTTAGTTGAGGTTTATGTGGTTTCATATTGAACATATTACAAATATGCAATTCTAAGCTGTATCATAATATATACACAAAAATAAACAAAGCTATAGTTCAGAGAAACATCATGAGGATAAAATAAAGTCAAACTATGAGAACCCTTTGAAGCACTTGGGAATAGAATATGCATATGAGACTGAAGAATTGTAAAAACGTTACTCGTCATCTCTCTTGCTAAAATGACCTGTGCAAATCAAAGCATTGTGGGCTCATTTGAACATGGCGTATGCGTGCCGCATAGATGAGTGAGTTAGGGAAAAAAACAAAAGTTTCCGCCCAAATATTTGCAATAGGCTGGCCATCCTTTTAAAATACTGAGGCCAGAAATGAGAAAGAGGGTGAAAAATATTCTCCACTTATCTGCACTCCTGGATTATAAACTACTTGTGAGCAGGGAGTGCTTGTCGATGAAACACATATACACTGAATACCTAACATGAGTCCAGCACTCTACCCGATGCTGGGTGTGCAGAGATGAAAAATTCAGACGCATTCTATGATCTCATAGGATATAGACTCTTATAGCTAAAGATAGATAGATAGATAGATAGATAGATAGATAGAGATTCAACATAATTCCTTTCACTGTGTTATTTTACATTAAGCAGTGATCATTTCAACCAGTGTAATCAAACTACCTGACCTATCCTTATTCATTCATTCAACATTTATTATTTGCCCATTATATGCTATATGCTGTAATGCAGTGGGATTTCTTAATTTTTTTCCTCAAGACTATGTTTCATACAAAACGACAGGATAGGGGAGGCAGAGGGAAATGAAATAAAATCCATGAACAGAAAGCTGATTTGTATTAATACTTTCACAGTATGATCAGTCTTTTATAAATCCATGCATGTACACAGACGAAACCAATAAGAAAAGCATCGTGTGTTTCTGAATCCAGCTCCTTGATTTTAAGTTACATCAACCTATAAATGTTTCTTTTTGTTCTAACTAATCAACATTCTGATAACTTATTATTTGTGTAAGATTATTTTAAAAATTTCATTCATCATCATAATATTCTAAATAAGAAGTGTCTTGCAAATTTTATGATCTATACTTCCAGATATATGATAAAGGTAACAACTACAAACACTACTTTATACAGAGGCGCTGGGCAAAGAGATGTTCAGAGATGTGGCTTTAGGCTTGATTTTGCTACTTAACTCACTGAAACTTTGGACAAGTCATTTTAGACTCGCTGAGGCTCAGAGGTCTTAGGATAATATGAGTTCAAATTGTGACCCTCAACATAGCTCACCTAAGGAGGAATGACCAGGAATGAATAGGGGTTTCTAAGACCACAGTACCTGTCCAGAAGTGCTTGAGAGGTACAGTTGCTGGGTGAATGAATAAAAGTACAAGCAGGGAAAGCTTTCTTTTACTTCCAGACCACATTCAAATCACAAGTATTTGAATTAACTTGGCCTTTTAAGCATAGCTTGAAAGGTATGTGTTGTGAGTGATTCAAAGAAAATAAAATGTGGTTCTTTCCATTAACAAAATGAAACCTATGTAGAGAAACAAGACCCCAACCTGAGATAAGGAAGAAGACCAAGGGCATGTGTAAGCACTGAACATGTGCTGTCGACTGAACTTGAGTTATAATGAAAAGAGGATGGTCTTGGAGAGGGACATGACTTCTAATCCTGGTTCTAACCCCTTTTACAAGCTGTTAACTATATGCTGTGACCTCCAGTTAAGTCACCTGTAATGTGTTTAAGAACATGTACACCAGAAGGAAGGTATGAGAATTTGAAGGGAGAATTTAGGCGAAGTACTTAGGATAATGTCCCCAAATAGTTTATGCTAAGCAAACATTACTTTCTCTTCCATCCTTTCTCTGTAATCATTTAACAAAATGGCATGATTATATATTGGCTGTGCCTGACTTAGACTGCTACTTTGAAAATACAGTGTAGTCATGGTTGTGAAAACTTTGAATGTTGTAAAAATGTAAGTATTTGTGAGGTATTATTTCTGGTAATGGATTTTCTGAACTCATGATGTCCAAAGGCCTTACTTACCAAGTAACAGAATTGTATTCCCAAAGACTTTATTATCATATAAATGACAGGAGCATTAAGAACTACCACTTAACTATGGGTTCCAGCTCCCATTCATCTTTATGTCAAAGGGAACCAGTGTCACCTCAGATAGAGTCTGGGGATTGGGGTGCTGTTAGCAAAGACACACCAGGCTGGATTCATGAGAGCATCAGAGCCCTAACCCCCCTGGTATTAGACACCTAACACAGATGACAGCGTGTGTTAGAGACTAGAATGTGTGTAGGAAGTATGTGCCTAGCAGAGACTCTTTGTTGATCACATATGGAGCACTGATTTTGAACTTGTACTTGCACTCACGTTCTGTTTCCACCACATACTACTGAATACACATGATCTCGGTCACAGTACCTAGCTCCTCCACGGGCTAGTGTACTCATTTGTACGGTGGGGCAAATGATTATGCTTCCCACGTGGATTGCTTGGAGGATAAAGTGAATATGTGGCACATGGTAAGTGTTTGGTGAATTTGAACCATTACTCTTAACTCGAAGTGATGATATGAATAGTCTTTTGTGCATTTATTAGATAAAGAAGAAACTATAACCAAAAAGATAGAGGCAGTGGTGTGTGTTTCCTCCCTCCTGGGAAGGAGGTTCCTCTTTCAAGAAGACCCTGGCTAGACAGGGAGAGAGGATCCAAGGTCATCCTCGAGAAGTAACTCAGCTGAAATTGGAAGGAATAGCCAGCAGATGAAGGAAGAGAAGAAAAGCTGTGCAAGATTTAGGGATGCCGATAATAGAATTCTAGTAGTGAGCTAAAAAGGTGGCATGGCGGTATGTAGATCATACAAATACATGTTGGGACTCATATTTCTCTCTCACATTATCTGTCCTGTCTATGTGAAGTAACTCTCTTCCATCAAAACACATGACATAACACAGCGACCGACCACCTGAGTTGCTCGGTTATTTTAACCCGCGGAGACTAGGTCTGAACAGCCTCCAGATCTGCTGTTACCTCCTTCACTTATCTTTGCTAAAACATGTGAGAACATCTTTTACTGACCTCTAAAACTTTGGTAGGCAACAAAGACCAATTTAAATAAGATACTTGTGTGAAGAAATTTAAGTCTCACAATCCCTTTTTCTTAACGGATAAAATTAATGAAGCAGTAAAATCTATAAGAAAATGTGATATATGCATACCTGTGATTTAGTTAGGTCGCTTGGGGTAAACACAAAAGGCTTCACGTTGCAAGGATCCATTACAAAAGGCTGCTATAGCAAAATATTAAAGCAAACAAATGAAGGAGCAGGCAAATATTAAGTAGATATTTTAGAAAGAGTTGATTTTTTTTGGGGGGGGAGGGGATATTGGTTTTTGCTGACAATTGAAAAGAAAGCTAACCAAATGTGGTTTTATAATCGTTGGCTTTATGTGTTTATCTTTAATTAGGCCCAACACAGAAACAAACTAGATGATCAGAGTGGGTTGATGGATTTCCCTGTTAGCTTTCTAAGCTGGTTAAATGTAGGTAGTTATTGTAATTTCATATTTACTATTCCACTTTTGCAGCTTTCCGAGTGACAAAAATTCAGCCCCCTGTCATGAGTCTGAGACGTTAAACTGTCCTAAACATTGGCAGTGCTGTGATAGATGAACACAAGCAGCAAGCACTTCGTACGTTGTCACACGAGGCTAATTTAGGCTGCTGTAAATGAGTGGTTTGTAGGAGGGAAACCGACGTGGTGAGAGTAAGAGGTGTGAGACCGCCTGGTGACAAGTCTCAGTCTGTGTTGTGACGCTGTTGTGTTAGTGTCTCGTAAGATCTAAAGCGGCGTCTGCCTCGCTTTGGTGTGTGCGTTCATCACTTAACTGTGTGAGCTGGCCCAAGAGCAGCGCCACGAGCAACACCCTGCTCTTGCGTCGTATTTGTCCTGCAAACACGGGTTAGTCACGAGCGCTACAAATAGGACTTGTCGGAGCAGAACCAGAGACTTTTTTGCCAAATCAAAGATCCATTGCTTCACAAAAGATAGACTTGTATTTGTAGTTAATGATTTGTCTCAAGATCGGATAAGTATCCTTCAAATGTACGATTGATTTTAAACGAGAGCCATTGAATGATACCTCTCCACACTGTGTCCTTTGCAAAATCTGTACCTGTGGTCTGTACAGCTTATCTAAAAACTATACTTCAGTATTCAAGTTGCTCTGTTTTTTTCAAGCAGAATTAGTTTTCAGAAGTATTTTTGTTCATTTCTTACTGGGAAAGACCTTACTAGCCTCTTCAAGCAAGAAAATTACCCCAAAAGCTTGCAAGATTTATAATGCTTAGGGGGAAAAAAAAAAAGGCAATTCAAAACCTAATGGGACATTTTAGGCCTCATTTACATCTCTAACCTGACCCATTTTCTGTAAAACGTTTTCATTGGTAATTTACATACTAAAAGCTAGTTATTTATCCATCCTAACCAAAAAGTTGATGAGATTCCTAATACCACAGTGAAGTTAACATTACCCCGAGAGCTAAATATGGCCATTTCTAGAAGGTTGACTACTGAGTCATTTATTTAGCTATAATCTCCATTACAGGCTGGCCTCCAGATTCTGGAGGATGACATGAAAGGTCAAATACAGCACTGCCACACTCACTTTATTAGCAGGAGTCTTTCCAGGAGCACATGCTTTGGAAATAAAGCATATGAAGGTGCTCTGGGTGTGTACACACACGTATCTACCCAGGAACATAAATAATGCAGTGAAGTACCTTCTCTAAAACAAGTTCCAATATCATGTATTTTTTTGAATCCCATAATGCTTTGCATATGTTCAGAGCTTAAAATTACATTGATGTCGTTTTTATTTTTTTTCATAATTTTAAGTTCCTGAGATTTGGGGGAAAAGGACTGCAGGGAGGAGGTGAAGGGCACAGTTGCAGAGAGAGATGCTTGTCACTGTCTTCAGGGGTATCTGTATATTTTCATGAGGACACATATACATCCATAAATACATACATTTAGTGTATAAATATATATTAGATCTACATATATTATGTTTATATTACATACACACTTGTCTTTTTATTAAAACATCTTTCTATTTTACATATTTGTATTTTAGTATATATTATAGATATTATATATTTTATTATGTTATATATATTTTATGTATATGTAATATCACCACCTGTTGCTAATTGTTACCTTGATAACTTACTATCACAAAGCACTGAGTTTAATAGTAACTTGGCTCATGTTCATAATATAAGCATCTATGAAACATGAACTGCCGGTAGATCTTTAATTTAGTTGGACACCAGTTGCGCACATGTTCACGGTCACACGTCAGGACCTTCAAGACTGTCCTGAGGTGTGACATGCCTGCATGCTAGTTTGAATCCCTCTCTAAGTGGCATACGCCAAATCCTACCAGAATCCAGAGGTTGAGAGTACATAATACATCTGTGCGACTCCTTGCTCAAGGAATTTTATTTTGTTTTGTTTGGGGTTTTTTTGTTTTTCTTTTTGGCTGCACCGGGGGCTTGTGGGATCTTAGTTCTCCGACCAGGGATTGAACCCAAGCCCTCAGCAGTGAAAGCACGGGGTCCTAACCACTGGACCGCCAGGGAATTTCCAGGAATTTTTAAACAGATTTCATTGTGAGTCCCTTGATAAGTTCTGGTCCTATGGGGCGGTGTTCAACCCAATTTCAGTTTGTTCAGCGTCTCCTGCAAACCTTCCTGCCTAGCTTAGTATAGCATTTCATTGCCATCAGGGCAAGTCTGGTACCAAAGAAGGTCACAAACTCTACCCCTGCCGGTGACCTTGGAGCCTAGAGTCTGAGGCTGGGCCACCTGAGACAGCTGCAGGGCCTTGCCCTCCCTGGACAAAGGTGGCTCTGTTTCACTCCTATGTAGTTTTCGTTTACTCAGAAATGAGTTACAGATTGTGTTTGTTTTCAGAAATTCTGTTTGCTGTTGTATTCTTCCTGTTAGTAGAGGCTTTACTAGAGGCTGCACAATCGATTATAAGCAGAGAAAGCAGTCCTTGGCAAATGTAATTACTAAAAACTCATCTGCAAAGTAAACTGCCATCCATCAAACCTTATTATCTTATGACACATAAGAATCGTGACTTTGTTCCCTGTTTTGAGGATGTCACGTCTGGTTGGCATTGCCACCACTGTCTCCATGGCCGTTGCCACCATCACAGTTATGGCTACTGCTAAAGCCCCCTCTTGAGGAAGGCCACTTGAAGGGTTTGACTTCCCCGCTCTATTGAGTGGCCTGAAAACTTAGGTCGTGTTGGCCCTACAGTCTGCCTGTCAGTCTTCCAAAGAGCATGTGGCCACGGGCTGTTCAGTTTTCTACTCAGCTCCTTGGAATATCATTGGATAATGTCTCTAGTGCTGGAATTGAATGGTAATACTCAATGAATACTGTATTTTCTATGAAAACACTTTCCGTTGTCAAAGTTCCCCAAGTACATGCTGGTAAATGATACACACCATCTCCAGATATATTATTAGATGCTAGCATCAGGCCACACAGCAAAGCATTTCTTTTTTATCATCTGGGCATTCTTGTGTTTGATCTGTGAAGATAGTATCATTTAAGCACCACAATTCCTATACACTCATTTCAAAGATATCTCATGATGATCGTAAACTATTATGTCCCTCTTAATATTTCCCAGAAATTAAATATATTTTAAGAGTCCATGTCTACCAGTGCCTTTTCAGTCATTTATTCTAGAAACGTTGAGTGAATATTTACTGTGTAGTAGTTACAAATGAAACAACTATGATCCCTCACCTCATGAACCTTGGAGTCCCGGGGAGGAAGTCAAACCAACAAAAAGACCACAAGATAATGCCGGGTTATGTTAATTTAGAAGAAAGTGAACAGAGGACTGTAATATTCAGTAATGGAGAGAAGGCTGGTATTTAGATAGGGTGGTCAGGAAGGCTGGCTAGCAGAGGACGTTCAGATCAGGACTGAACGGTGATCCGGAGCCAGCTACGTGAAAATCAGTGGGAAGACCATGCCAGGCAGAAGATGCCCGTACAAAGCCCTAATGCAGTAAAGAGAACAATGTAACCACAGATTGGAAGAAGGCTGTTCCGCTTGGAGTGTGATGGTGTGTGTTAGGGAGATGCACACAAACGAGATGGGAGAGGTGGACGAGGAGAGAGACCATGACCATGGTATCAAACATTGGGCACCGTTACCGCTCTGTGAGCTGAACCTACACTCCCAGCCATGGCCTTCACCCCTGCCCCCATCATTGATAGCACCTGCCCCTGAGTAAGCTTGTGGCTTATGGGAAAACAGAAGAGAACTTGCATTTTCAGAGGAGAGGCCGGCTCCCAAGAGAAGGCGATGAGAAGCATCTGCCCTAAATTTGTCCGGGTTTTTTTGTAAACTCAGTAATCAAATAAGTTACTTCACCTTCCGTGTGGCAGAGAAATGAGGGGCAGAAGTTGCCTGATTCTTATCCTAATGTAGTGCCCACAGCAGTTCTGTTGTCTCTCTTACTCTTCTGGAAGTAATACAATCTATTATTGTACAAAGGAAAGTTCTTTTTTTTCCCCATAAAGTTGAATTTTTTTCCATTTGCTCTCAGAATCCATGATGTGTGTTATTGTAAAGTGAACATGCTAGATATACCCCAATACACGGTCATACCAGACTTGAATGTTGTAATGTTTGAATATCCTAAGAAAATTAAATCCAGTGCTGAGAAGATCAGGGCCAGAGTTTTGATGGATCTGCTAACTACTATAGTCAACCTTGCCAAATATGCCTTCAGTGTTTTATTTGTATCTTTAGTGAATGTTGTATACCTACACATGCACAATTATATCAAATTTATCTATTTATTCCTCTTTTCCAGAAAAAAAAGCTCATGTAATTATAAATGTTTATACGTAATAATTACCAACAGAAATTGAGTTTATATATGTGAACTATTCATGTACAGTCATAGTGGCTTGTGGGTCCCTGTGTAAGGAATGCCTTCTCTCTGCAGGCCAAGAGCTGTTTCCTAAGAGGAGGTGCTTCCTAGGAAGGCGAGGTGGCCACCATTCTCCGCGGGGCAGAGCCAGGGGGCCCAGGCCCAGTGCGCTGACTTTGCTGGCAGCTGGCCTACGTGGAGGTCCAGAACGACCCCCTGGGAAGACACAGATGTGGTGAGTACCCATGCGAGGCCAGGCGCTTTGATAGCCCTGTCTTCTGGAGAAACTTGTTTTCTGATTTTCTTGTCAATCCCGTCATTCTTTCCTACATAAACTTTCTAACAAACTGTCAAACATCTGCCTTTTCTTTGTACACTTTTTTCTGCACCCTGCCTATAGCCATAGTACTTCAGTAGATAAATGACATCTCACCTCCTCTTTGTGCATAAGTGTGCAATGTTGCAAATGCCAACTTATAATAAGAAAGAAAGGAGGGAAGGAAGGAAGGGAGGGAGGGGAGGGAGGAAGGAAGGAAGGGAGGAGGGAAGAAAGAAAGGAAAGAAAGGGAGGGAGGGAGGAAGGAAGGAAAGAAGGGAGGGAGGGAGGGAGGGAGGGAGGGGGAAGGAGACAAGGATGGAAGGAGAGGAGAAATAAGTCAGACTATTGTGTAAGTCTGTAACTCCACCGTTGTAGTTCTTTTAGCGTCGGTTAGAAATAGCTATTATCAAGTGTCCGGCTGCCAGGAGCCTTTGAAATCCAGTAATTATTTATGAGAATTTTATATAGAAGAGGTAGAAAACATAAAATAACTTTGGTTCATAAAACAGGAAAGATAAATGTTACCAGAAAAAAGAAAATCTGTAACAAACGTGTAATGACCTCTGTGAATGGAAATCTGTCCTATGCTGGTGCGATGGTTAAATGGAAATCAAGGGTGTTTGCTTTGTTAATGCGCAGGTCCTGCCCCTCCACACAAAAGCAGGTCTGTTCCCGAAGATACGACACAGAAATACAATTTTTATTGTTAGAATTTGGGGGGGCTTGCTGATTGTAAATATATTGTAAAGTAAACCTAAGGCTGCAGTTTTCTTTCTTTCTTTTTTTTTTTTAACCATGGGCATTTAAAGTTTTTTGACATGGAATTTCTGAGTTCCTCTAAATGTAATTATAATCTTTAAACCACTTTATAAACAAGAATTATAAAAAGTAGAAAAGCATAAAGAATTACTATTTGCTGCACCATATACCCTCTGAGTACTTGACTACTTAAAGGTCTCTGACTATATTTAGAGAGAAATAATACTAGCATGTGATGCAGGCAAAGACTGAAAGCAGGAATTGTATAGAACGTCTAAATGTCACAGGTGTTATTGGAATGCAAATGTACTTTTCTATGCGTTTTATAGGTGTTATATATAGCTAGCATTTGACACCATACTTTTACACTTTATTTTCTGACTTTTTCACCTATTACCTTTTTCCAAATTACTAGAAACTAAAAATACCCTCCTGAAATTAAGAGAATGGGTGCTTTGACAAATAAAGGAAGTGCGAGTTTTCTGCTATCATTAAGATATATGCTTATATCTTAATGAAATATATCATTTCTAAATGAGCTGAACTAACTACTCACTGTCAGAAATCTTCCTGAGATGGAATTTCTGCCTATCAACATAGGATAGATGTGACTTTGGAGATAAGTAATTTGGGCAATCTAATTATTTGAAAAAAGGAGGAGAAAATGAGTAATAAAATTATTATAGGAAAATTAGATTTCAATAAAATCAGAGTTGAAGATTAGAAAACACGTATAATTAATGAGAGGATTCCTTTTATTTGGCATTTGAACCACAAAATCGAAGTCTTCACATTTTTTCTTTGACAAAACTCAAGTTTTTCAGAAATTAAATAAAATTAAGGAACAGTTTCCTTTCAGAGCAAAGAGAGATGGTGCATTTTTAGTTAAACACATTATATAAAAATGTAATGAAAAGAAAACCTGTCACTTATGTCATTCTGCACATTTTTAAGGCAAATTGTTCATCAATGAACTACTAATTAATATGTAGGAGAAATGCTGTATTTAAATAACATCCTCATTTGCTAACTGGATATTACATTAATGGGTATAAAAATATGACATAGCAAGGATACCACTTAAAGCCTTCAAAACTGTGAATATCCAAACTATTTTCTGTCTGATATCATCACAGTCACATTTATCACCAAATGTGTGTTTTATAAGTACTGTAAGTCATAAATCCAATGGCTTCTATTCTTTAGGATCGCATTTTTGGAGCTAGTTTCTTGAGTAATATTCACTGCAAACACTTTCAGAGTAACTTTTCAGAAATAAAACAACTCTTGAAGGAACACAACTGCTTTCTTACTAGGAACAGAAGTGTTTTAAAAAGAAAAGAGCATCTGTTCCTTTTCCCCTCCGATGATTTTATTGTCCTCTGGATCGTGGGAATTTGCTGTGGGTAAAAAGAGAGGTGTGGTGCAATTCAGGATCACTTGGCCCATCTGGGAACTTGAGCATCCAGTTCAGAATGTGACCTGACTTATTCAGATGACACCAGTTTCTCCCATTCTTCTATTGTCATTTAAATTTCTGTTCATGTTTTGACAACCCTTCTTTAGTAGAAAGCACAGGAAACACCAAGCTGCACCTCTTGAATCTCCATTCTTAAGCTGGGATGCTTTATTTATTCTAGAGCTAATGTTTCCATAATACGTGGTGTCACAAAGGAGAATGAAAGTCTCACTTTGGATATGCCTCTGTAATAATTCTCAGTTATAGACTATAATTAATCTGAATAATGGCAACAAAAGAAACACATGAGAAAAGTAATTTTAGTCTTTAGTTAAAGAAGCTTAATGAAAGCAGCATTCTTCCACTTAACAAATATTTATGTGCCAGGAACTTGGTTGCTAGGTGCTGAAGATCATGAAACTTACATCTACACTGTGCTCTCATTGCAAGTTGTTCTGATTGATGTAAAAAATAAAGCACGCAATTTTACCTGGATTTTGCAATAGGCTAATCTACCCTTGTCATAGGGGAAGGAGGGGCACATAGGGGATCCAGTATTTGAGCAGACTTGAAGCTTGGGGTAAGGAGTGGGCAGGATTTTAGGCTGTGGAAAGAACACAAAGTCCTTAAGGTGGGGAACTGCTTGGCACATTTGTTGACCTGAAAGGGGCCCAGTGTGTCTGGAGCAAGGAGAGCGGAGAGCCGATAGAGATCACACTGGAGCAGTGAGTGAAGGAAAGGTCGTCCAGGGCCTTGCAGGCCCCATTAAAGAAATGTGATCATTATTCTAAGTGCAATGAGAAACCATTGGGGATTTTTAGGCAAAGGAGTGATGAGGTCAGATTTCTATGAAAAATCATCACTCTGATAAATGTGCGAAGAACAAAACAGACATGGAGAGGAGAGGCTATGGGAAGACCAATTTGGAAAATTTTACACCAGTTCAGGAAGGGGAAGAGGGTGATGTCGTAGGGGTCCCCTGGGAAGATGGAGACCAGTCCGTGGTTGTCATGGCTGGTTAAGAAAGAGAATGGACCGGATGGGTTAGGGGTCAGAAGGGCCAAAATGACTCTCATGTTTCTGGCTGGAGAGATGAGGTAGTGTTTTTGATTCTTATGTTCAGTTTGAAGTGGCTACGATATATCTAAAAGGGGTGTATCCCAAAGAAAGCTCTGTATATAGTTCTGAAGCTCAGAAATCGGGACCAAAGGTCTGAATTTGGAGTCATTGGCTTTCAAATGGTAATTGAAGTCATGACAGAGGATGAGGTTGGTTGGAGAGAGCACATAGGGAGATAAAGAAGAAAAGCCCTAGGCAGAAAGAATCTGAAGGACTCTGAACTTTAGCCATTAGGTGGAGGAGGAGTAGTTGGGAACCGGAGACTGATAGGAATAGACAGAGAAGTAGGAGAAAAACACGGAGAGCGAAGCGTCATAGAAGCCAAGGGAAGGAGAGAGTATTTCCACACAGCGCTGGAAGGTCCGTAAAATGAACAGTACGAAGTATCCCCTTGAGTTAAACACCAAGAATATCACTGGTAGCCTTTGCAACAGAATTTTGATAGAGGAGTGGGGCGAAATCCAGATTAAAGAAGGTTGTTCCATGAATGACAGAGGAAGAAAAAGGAGCAACAAATGCAGACAACTCTTTCCAAATTTGGCTGTGAAATTGAGGAGATGAATAGGAATGCATGAAGGGAAAGATGGGAAATAAACAGAGGTTTGTTTGGTTTGGTTTTTTTGGTTTAGTGACAGTACAGAATTCCTGAAAGAATAGGCACGGATGGGATCCAGCAATCCGGTGTAGAAAAAGGTATTTTTTTCTTGAATAAAAACATTTTCATTAATATCTCAATAATAAAATTCATGTTTTGATTTAACTCACATCTTCATCTTTTCTGCTGAGAAAATTTCCAAGTTAGCTTGAAGCCTCGTCGTGTATTAGGATCTTCCTCAGCGGTTTCCATCCTTGTCTACATAGGACAGTCACCTGGGAAGCTGTATAAAATACAAATGCCTGGGTTCCATTCCTAGAGGTACTGATTTAATTGGACCGGGTTTTATACAGAGTATTGGGGGCTTTAAAAGCTCCCGAGCGATACTGAAGGGCAGCCGAGGGAGAGAAGTACTGACGTAAGGGACTGTTTTGTGCAACTACTGAGCATATTCAAGACGTTTTAAACATCCAAACTTATTATATTAGGAAATGGTTTTAAACAGGAAAAGGAATATCTCTTCTAGTGGATCAGGAGAAAAAGAGGAAAGGATGGATACATGTAGTAAGGGGCTCTGTTGGTTCAGTGGCAGGAGTGTGAAGTGTTTGCTGTGCCGGGGAGGACAGTGTTGGGAGTCACGAACGAAAGCAGTCATGGGGTCGAAGCAGGTAAACAGTGTTTGAAATAGTCACCGCATTGAGTGGAAAAGAATAACAACTAGAGAAGTGCAGTGAGATTGCCCAGCGTTGCTGAGAGCTTATTAAGGTTGACGACTATGAATGTTCAGAGGACTGCATGATTTTCTCCAGAAGCTTCCCAGCAGGAAAACTCACATATGGTATTAATCCAGGATGAAATTTTCCTAATAGTATGTAAAGAACAAAAGAGCCTGAGAATGCAAGAGGGTGGTAAGAGAATGATGCATACGTGGGGCTGTGGGTAGTAACCGGGATGGGAAACGGAGCAAAGACAGGAACGCCTGACGTAATAGTCCTGATGGGGTCAAATACTAGGTTTAGTGAGAGGAACTGAGCAAACAGGGTGGGTAGAGAGAGGCTGGGGCTGAGGCAGAAGGATGTCTGATTTACGTTTCGAAGTAGAGTTTCAGGAAGGGATATTCTGTGTTGTGACTCTGAGAGTGGGTGGATGAGGTGGAGTGAAGGGTCACTGAAAACGTGAATATCAGGAAACAGAGGCCGGGTCGTGCCGTCCTCTGCTGGCAGTGGTGGGCTGGGAAGAGCCGGTAGACAAAATCTTAAAATAACGCAGAGCCACATGCAGAGGCTTAGCAGTTGACAGCAAAGAGTAGAGGTTACGAGAGGCATAACTAGGTAGCATGGACTCAAAGAGTAGTTTTGCCCACACGAGGAGAGAAAGGATGAAGTCCTGTAAGTGGTGTGGAAGAGAGTGCTGCTCTTCCCTAAATCGCACCGTCCTCTCCTCACTTCATGTATGTTTGTCTGTGTTGCATGGTTTGAGTGTAAACAGTCAAGTCTTGTGTCCAACTAGCTAGCCCATCAGTCCCATAGTGATGCCTCAATATTTTGTGAGAGTCGAGTCCTTCATTAACTCCCTGGGTCAGGAATATTCAAAGTCTTAGAAGATTTGCACAAGAAGGTCTTCTGGCACAGCGATCTGAGGATAATGGCTTTGAAATGGGGCTTGTGGCTCTACCACTAGCTGGTGACTGTGGGTGTGTGAATTAACTTCAAGCTCCTCATCTGTGAAATGGGAATAAAAATAATAAGTTCCAGTGTGGGATTGTGAAGATTCATGGAAGTAATGTACATAGAACCAGCTGGCATTTACCTGTCACATATGAAGTATTTAATAAGTAGAAGCCAATCACATTATTATTTGTTGTTGTTGTTGTTATCTTAATGTATAATCCATCTCATGTGCTACTATTCAAGCTCAAATAAGTGTGAAAGGCTTCTTGAGGCTCCCTCCTGCCTCTATGACGTCACACATTCTGAAACGCCCTTCCAAGTGCCCATGCTCTACGTCTAACTGGCACATTCATCTCAAACTGGCTCCAGCCCCAAATTTCTGTATCTTCCAGCCCAAAGTTTATTCTCATTCCAACCTCTAGATGGTGAACAGATAACCTTATCTAGTAAATCCTGTATCCCCAGCCCCTGAAACAGAACTTGGACAAAGTAGATATTGTTAAGCAATATCTTAATGTAAAATGGTACAAAAGGGAACTTGCCATAGGTTGCTAAGAGACATGTTGTTGGTTTATCTTCTAGAAGCAGTGTTAGGTGTGGAAAGCAGGTGCAGGAGAGAGACAGCCTGTTAATCCAAACTGAGGGAGGAGACAGAGCATCCTTTGCTTCATCCATTGCAAGTGATGTTTTCTGGTGCACTTGGCTGGGGGAATGGATAATTATGAATTACAATCATCAGTCTTAGAAATGATGAAAGTTCTTAACATCCCCACATCATGCCTGCTGAGCAGAGGCCTTAATCTGGCAACATTTCAGATATGATAAAAAGATGCTTGAGTAACATTTGGCAGAGGTTTATAAAACATTAAATCCCATAGAAACATATTTGAAAGATGTAGTTTTTCAAAGTTTAATAATTGGATTATTATTTAAATGAATCACTTTTTAAGATGTCATGCCCAGCAGGAAACCAATCATGTGAGCAAAACTTCAGTCTTTTAAAATTATAATTAAATTAAATAGTATCTTGTAGCTTGCATGTAATACGGGTGATAGTGGTGCTGATCTTATGGAACAAAACATTATCAGCTGCAAAGAGGTACAATTAGCTTATTCTTGCAATATATAGTCATTTCAATTTAAAAAAAGGAAAAGTTAACAGAAAAAAAAAAGCTCAAAATTCTGAAGTAGTGGATTTAATAATTTCTTTTATATTAATGACCAGGTTGTCCTAACAAAAGAATTAAGTAGAAGAGATTGTAGAATGGGCTTTCCCAACAATAGAAATAAGATACAGCATTAGCAAACTACTATTCTTATATTATGATGGCAAGGAGAAAGGCAGGTAGCACTGACTGAGCACTTCTCTACTGAAAAATCCTGTAGACACTGTATGTGGCGTATCTCATTGAATTGTCATTCACTAACTATTGTCCCTAATTTTCACATTGTTTTAAAAAATGATACCAAGAAAGATTGACCTGGTGAAAAAGAGCTATTAAGTGACAGATCTGAGGTCTGAATTCTGTCAGATGCCAAAGCCAGTATTTTGATCACTGACGTATGAAGCCTCAATTCATCCTTGGATTGTCTAGACAGCCCTGGACCATTAACTTATTCATTGCAAGTTAAGAGTTTAAAACCAAGGAGTGAACAAATGATTTATGAGGTCTTAGAAAATGCGGTAGAACTGCTAGAACATATTTTGTCAAAATTCGTCATTTTTCTTGGATAGTTTTTAGACTGACAAAGCAGGAGTCAGGATTCTAAGCTGACATAACAAAGCTTCTGTCATAACAAACTCGTGGGCAAGACGGAGAAATGGGAGCAAGATGATGAAATAGAGAGGAAACACTGGTGCTGAGATCATGTATTGTCAAATAATTATAGTGACAAATGAAGGTTACAGATGATAGATTTTAAAGTGGGACTGGAAATGTATTGTTCAAACTTTTGTTTAAGATATTTTAGAAAATATTTTGAATAAAAAATATATTAGGAATTTTGAAGTCTAGAAAATAGATGAACAGATTTTAATCAGAAGACCCTACATTCTCTGAATAATTAAGAAATTTAATTCCGAACTACCCACAGAATGGTAGAGACGTTTTGAAAAGAATACAACTCTGTATAGCTCACTTCTTGAATTGGGGAAATTTATTTGTGGTTTGAACATTCAGTAGGGAAATGGTTTCCCATCTAATAGAGGGCATCGTACAGGGAGGGATGCCCTTCTTTGGAGCAAGGCTTTAAAAGTGTCGGGGTCTCTCAGTCACTGAATTGGCAATGAAACAAAGCAGAACAGGAGACAGCAAACTAAACCTAATAGGGAGAGTTTATTCAAGGGTTATATTATATGATAGAAAAATGATTTAAAATAGTAGAAGTGGCATTTCAAAATAACTTCTAGTTGTTTTAAATTTCTTAATATTGAATAGCATGTAGAAAGGTAGTAAATGTCCGTAGGCTCTATAGGAGCTTAAACCTGGTGAAGTAATAATCCCTGTGGTAAGCAGCTTATTATGAAAGATACAAGTCAAAAAAAGGCAGAGCAAACAGAGATATCAATATGTCTTCCTCAAGTTTAGAATCAGTATTTATTTTAGAGCTTTGAGTCAATTTCATTATTCTGTCTCCTTCTTGGTAGTCAATTTATTGTTTAGGGCTCTCTTGATTAAACCCTGTCACTTCAGGGGAAGTTCAAGAGAATAGTGCATTATTGACATCACAGAAACAGTTGTTAGTAATCAATACATTTTGAACCACATACTGGGTATATCTTTAAGGACATAATTCATCAAAAACAGGCTTACTGGGGCTCTTCATGCTATTTTCATTGATTTTCCCTTTGTGGGAAGACATGGTAGATATTCTATATGTGAAATAAGAGTTATATTCAAAATAAAGAAGTCAGCTGCTCAAAAAATGCTCAGTTACAAAGAAAAAAAATCAAGTATAAGGATTCTAAAGAAGAAATACAATTGAATTTAAGTTGTTATTCTCACATTTTAATATCTCATGCAGAAGAATGTAATTAAATGACTTACAGTTTTTTAAAAGATTACACGTAAGGAATACCAAATTCTAGGTGTGAATTCCATTCTTGACTTACTGTGTGAAATAGAGGTAGAAAATTACTTTTATTTAGTTATCTTATAAGCCACTGCATAGCTTTCTTTTAAATTTAAAATTAAGTGTAAATATACATTGCTTTATGCTGTATGTCTTCTACATATTTGTCTGTTAATGTAAAATTTTAAATAACTATTGGAGTTCACATTATAAAGTATCCTAAATGAACCCTAGTGTACAGCAAATGATTTATAAAGGGAATAATAACCTTCTAATCTTGCAAATCTGTGTTTTCCTATATAATGTTAGCTTAAAAGATCAAGACAATTCTTTTTTTTTTTTAACATCTTTATTGGAGTATAATTGCTTTTCAATGGTGTGTTAGTTTCTGCTGTATAACAAAGTGAATCAGCTATACATATACATATATCCCCATATCTCCTCCCTCTTGCGTCTCCCTCCCACCCTCCCTATCCCACCCCTCTAGGTGGTCACAAAGCACCGAGCTGATCTCCCTGTGCTATGCGGCTGCTTCCCACTAGCTATCTATTTTACATTTGGTAGTGTATATATGTCCATGCCACTGTCTCACTTCGTCCCAGCTTACCCTTCCCCCTCCCCGTGTCCTCAAGTCCATTCTCTACGTCTGCGTCTTTATTCCTGTCCTGCCCCTAGGTTCTTCAGAACCTTTTTTTTTTTTTTTTTTTTTTTTAGATTCCATATATATGCATTAACATACGGTATTTGTTTTTCTCTTTCTGACTTACTTTACTCTGTATGACAGACTCTAGGTCCATCCGCCTCACTACAAATAACTCAATTTCATTTCTTGTTATGGCTGAATAATAGTCCATTGTATATATGTGCCACATCTTCTTTATCCATTCATCTGTCGATGGACACTTCGGTTGCTTCCATGTCCTGGCTATTGTAAACAGAGCTGCAATGAACATTTTGGTACATGACTCTTTTTGAATTATGGTTTTCTCAGGGTATATGCCCAGTAGTGGGATTGCTGGGTCGTATGGTAGTTCTATTTTTATTTTTTTAAGGAACTTCCATACTGTTCTCCATAGTGGCTGTATCAATTTACATTCCCACCAACAGTGCAAAAGGGTTCCCTTTTCTCCACACCCTCCCCAGCATTTATTGTTTGTAGACTTTTTGATGATGGCCATTCTGACCGGTGTGAGGTGATACCTCATTGTAGTTTTGATTTGCATTTCTCTAATGATTAGTGATGTTGAGCATCCTTTCATGTGCTTGTTGGCAGTCTGTATATCTTCTTTGGAGAAATGTCTATTTAGGTCTTCTGCCCATTTTTGGATTGGGAAGACAATACGTTCTTTTCAGTACTGACAAAGAATCTGAAATGAGGGCTAGAGGAAAGTAGCATATCTTAAATTGTGTTATAAGATGGAATATTACTGCCCTTCAGAGTCAGGAAGAAAGACTTGATCTAAAAGTGAGGGTTTTCACTTTTAAAACAGTGGCCTATTTTGTTTTCTGAAATCCACATATTTTAGGTCACAATCTAACCCCAAAATCTGCCCAAATAGCCCATTATTCTAATTTTTGCATTGAAGGTGCATTGTTATAAGCTCTTTGAGTGAATTTGCTGTGAAGAAATCTGATTTGTGAAAAAACAAGAAATCTCTTCACAGCTACATATCAGCTGCATAGAGCTGCATACAGCTACAAGTGACTCAAACGGCCATTGAATGCACAGACACTTTGTATGTTACCTCACTCCTGGTCCAACCTTAAGTTGGGGCCTTACTTACCACTTGACCTCCCCACTCTTTCCACGTAATGCCTCACCAGTCCAATCCATCTGATGCTTTGCTCTAGCTAATATTATCTGCCAGAAATATTCTCCTTCCTTGTATGTATCGATGGTTCAATACTTTTTATTGCTGAGCGGTGTTTCATTGACTGGGTATACTTGATTTGTTTATCCATTCATCAGTGGAGGGGTATTTAAGTTGTAATCCACTTGGGGGGGGCATATTTTGAATAATCTGCCACGAGAATTGGAGAACAAGTGTTTGTGTGGATCTATATTTTTATTTCCCATGGGTAGTTAGAAAATGGCACTTATGTATCTTATTGTAAGTGTATATTTACTTTTAAGTAGTTGCCAAATACTTTTCCAAATATAGCACTTTGCATTTGCATGAGCAATATATGAGACTTTCATCTGCACCACATTTGCACCAAAACTTGGTATGTCAATCCTCTTAACTTTAGCCACTCTTAAATATGTGTACTCACAGTGATCTTAATTTGGTCCTAATGACTAATGACATTGAATATTTTTGTGTGTTTATTGGATGTTGGGATATCTCATTTTATAAAATATCTGTTCAAATCTTTTGTCCATTTAAAAATAGTTATTTGTCTTATTATTATTTGGTACTTCGTGCATTCTGAATAAATCTATCAGATACCAGTTCTGCGAATATTTTTCTCAGTACATGACTTGCCTTTTCATTTTCTTAATGGTTGTGCTTTTGAAGAGCACAAGTTTTAAATGTTGATTAAGTAGAGTTTATCATTTAAAAAATTACTTTTGTGTGTCCTATTTAAGAAATCTTTGTCTAATCTAAGTTCACAAATGTTTTCACCTGTGCTTTCTTTTAGAAATTACATAATTTGGGGGGTTTTATTCAGATTTCTGATTCCTTTCAAGTTGCTTGATATATATGGTACAAGGTAAGAGTCAATGTTTTTACATATGGATATCCAGTTGTTCCTGTACCATACGTTGAAAAGTATTTCCTTTCCTCACTGAATTTCCTGGGACTCTGCTAAAAATCAATTGGTCATATAAGAATGGGTCTATTTGTAGGCTATCGATCTGTTCCATTGGTCTTTATTTTTATGCCAATACCACATATTGTCTTAATTACTGTAGCTTTATAGTACATCTTGAAATCAGGTAATATAGATCCTCCAGCTTTGTTTTTCTTTTTGAAAACTACTTTGGTCACTGTAGTACCCTTGCATTGCCCTATAAATTTTAGACTCAGCCTTTTAAGCTTGAAAACCTGTTGGAATTTTGATTGGAATCACATTGAAAACAGAAATCAATCTGGGGAGAATTGACACCTTAATGATATTGTGTCTCCTCATCCCTGTTCATTTATTTGGGTCTTCTATTTAGCAATGTTTTATAGTTTTCAGTATCTTGGACGTATTTTTTAAAAACTTATCTCTACATATTACATGATATTGATGCTATTTTAAATGACACAGTTATAAACTTCATTTCTATTTGTTGCTAATACGTAGAAATACAATTGATATTTGTATATTGATACTGTATTCTTGACATTAAAAAAACTCATTTATTAGTTGTGGGAACTATTTTGTGTATTCCGTAAGACAATTGAATAGGTAATCATTCCATCTGTGAATAGAAAGAGTTTTACTTCTTGTTTCAAATCTTGGACTTCCAGTACAAATTTGAATAGAGATGGAGAAGTAGACAACGATGCCTTATTACTGAGCTTAGGGAGAAAACACTCTGTCTTTCACCATTAATATGATTGATCTGTAGGTTTGTTATAAACAGCATATATTTGCGTGTTGCTTTTTTATACAATCTGACAACCTCTGGCTTTTAATCAGCATCTACTTTTATTTATACATTTTATTTATATTTTATAGGTTATAAAATATATATTTATATTTAATGTCATTGTTGAAATAATTAGGTGAAACATTCCCAATTTACTGTATTTTTCCAGTTGACCAGATGTTTTTGTTTCCTTTTATCTTTTTTTCCTGCCTTAATGTGGTTTAAATGAGTATTTTTTGTATTACATTTTATCTCTACTATTGGCTTACTAGCTATGGTTCTTTCTTCTTTTTTTTTTTAGTGGTTGATCTAGGGCTTACATTTATCACAGACAGCTTTCAACCACATTCTACCACTTCACATATTGTGTGAGAAACTCGCAACACTGTTCCTTCATTTCCTCCCTCCTGACCTTTGTGCTAATGCTAGCATACATTTTACTTTTACGTGCGTTATAAACTCCACAATACATCATTACTCTGTTTTATTTTGAAGAGGCAGCTATCTTCTAAAAAGATTAAAATTAAAAAAAGTTTTTTCTATGTGCCTTCATTTCTCCATACATCCAAATTTCTGTCATTTACCCTTTTCCTTTTGTTTGATAAGCATCCTTTACTATAATTTGTAGTGCATGTCTGCTTTTGATGAATCTTCTCAGATTTTATATGAAAAAAATGGCTTTATTTTATCAATGCTTGAAAAATATTTTCACTAGATATAGAAGTTTATTTTGACTTTTTTCCCCCTGCAATTTAAAAATGTTGCTTTTTTTTTTTTTTTTTTTTTCTTTCTTTCTTCCTCTACACCTAATGTGTCTCTTTTTATTCTGGCTACTTTTAAGCTTTTTCTCTTTATCATTGATAGTCAGCAATTTGGCTGTGTTGTTCTTTGGTGTGATTTTATTTGCATTTATTTTATTTGAAATTTATTGAACTTCTTTGATTTGAAGGATTATGATTTTCTTCAAATTTGGAAAAATGTTAGCCATAATTTCTTCATTTTTTTGTGTGTGTCCCCTCCTTTTCTAGAACTTCATTACACATATGTTAAACAGCTTGATGTTCCACAGGTCACTGGTACTCTTTTGATTTTTTTTCCTCTCAAGTCTTTTTCCTCCACTTCATTTTGGATTTTTTCTATGACTGTGTTTTCAGGGTCAATGATCTTTTTCTCTTCAGTGTACTATATTCTGTTGATCTTATCAAATTTATTTTTCACTTCAGTATCTTATCTTTCATCTTTAGAAATTCCATTTCAGTTTCTTTTTTATCTTTCAGAGTTCTCCTCATCGTAACTGTGTGCTTCTCGACAATCTTAAGTCTATGAAGCGTATTTATAATAGCTGCTTTAATGCTTCTTCTGTCTAGTCCTATCTTCCCACTTGTCTGTATCTGTTAATTCAATTGCTTGAATTTTCTTCTAATTATGCCTCGTATTTTCCTGCTTCTTTGCACGCCTACTAATTTTGGATTGGATGCTAGACATTGTGAAGATTACATTTTTGGATTCTGGATTTTGTTGTATTCCTTTACAACAAAAGTATTGGATCTTGTTCTGGCACGCAGTTAGGTTACTTGGACTCAGTTTGATCCTTTCTATATTTGCTTTTAAGCTTTGTTAGGGAGGATCCAAAGCAACTTTAATCTAGGACTGATAGGCTCAGTATAAAAATGACGTCCCACTTGAGAAGTCTACAGTATTCTCCATCTATCATGAAGTCTTTCCACTCTAGCTGATGGTAACACAAGCTCTTTCTAACCCTGAGTGATCTCTGGGAATTTCCATTGCTGGTACTGCTGCTTTCCTGTGGTCCTCTCCCCAGCTTTGGGGAGTTTCCTCTCACGAACAGATTAAAGATTCAAGGGGACAGGACCCATCTGCAGATTCCCAGAGCCCTCCTTGGTACTCTGCCCTGCACGTTACAGCTGCCTGGGACTCTCTGTACTCAGTTCTATGTCTCCTACTCTCAGTGAGTTAGCTAGGCTTTTTAAAAATTTCTCCTTCTGTGTAATGGCTTGGAAACTGCCTCCAGACAGTAACTTTGGGCAATTGTAGGACTCACCTCATTATTTCATTTATGTCAGGGATCAGAATCCTATGCTTCCTCTCAACCAATGTCTGAAAACCTTTTTTTCAGGTATTGTGTCTGGTTTTATAGCTGTTTAAGGCAGATGGTATATCTGGTCCATATTACTCAGATATTCCCAGAAACAGTTTTTCTCTTTCTTTAGTTTCCTTTTTTAAGACATATTTCATGTGTCATTCTCACTGGGAAACCACCACTGACCCCACTTTTCAAGATGAGTTAAGTTTCATTCAGCACATCTCCATTCATAGTGATTCTGTCAGTTACTTGTTGGGACAAGTACTTGGGGGACACTTGTTTCCCATTGCCTACTGAGTGTTGGTTTCCTTTTCTGTCTGAGGAAATGGTGTCCCCCTTGAGGGTAGGGATGGGATCTTATTCATATCCATGCCCCCCTGTACTGGACTAAATCAGTCAAACTTACTACTCCATAACAAACAGCTTGAATTTTTCTGCTTTGTTCACATATTAAACATACATTTCTCAACTTGCTTTTCAGGACCATCCATTCTGTGACCTAAACTATTACCATGGTCTGACCCTTCTCTACAAGAGCGTCATGGTTTAGCAAAGCTGAAGGGACCACCACTTATAAAAATGGCACAGCCCTCCTGCCCCTGGCCCTTTCCTTATGCTATTTCCTCTGGCTGGAATTTCCTTTTCCACCACCCTACCTATCAAAATCTTGTCCTTCTTTTAACATACGCATCATGCCACATCTTCCCTAATGTTTATGCTGGTTGACCACTATTTGTAACACCTTGACAATTTATTGGTATTTGTCATGTTTCCTATTTTATCTTTCCTGTTCTGTTCTATCCATTTCTATCTATTCTATAATATTCTATGTATTTCCTATTTTAGGACTATTTCGTATTCAGTCATCAAATTCCATGTCTACATTAGTCTTACCAAACCCCAACCCAATTTTCCCATCCGCTTTTAACTAGATTATCTTTTCTCTTTAGGATAATGACTATGTATTTCTTTTCTTTTGGAGCTGCATTTAAAAAGTATTTTTGTAATCAAAATGGAAATAACAAAAGATTTCATTGTTGTAATTGTAGCAAATATTTTAATCTCACAGCTTTATGATATATAATTCATAATCATAAGATTCAGCTTTTTAAGCATACTATTTAGTAGTTTTTAGTACATTCACAGAGTGAATGTACTATCACCATCCTCCCTAATTTTAAAGTATTTTCATCATCCCCCCTCCCCCCAAAAAACTGTACTTATTAGCAGTCACGCTTTTTTCCCTCCACCCTGTAGCCCCTGGCAACTATGAGTCTACCTTTTGTCTCTATGGATTTGCTTATTCTGTACAGTTCATATAAATGGAATCATACAATATGTGGTCTTTTGTGACTGGCTTCTTTCACTTAGTGTAATGTTTTCAAGGCTCTTCCATGTTGTAGCCTGCCTCAGTACTTCATTCCTTTTTATGGCCAAATAATATTCCACTGTATAAATGTAACACATTTTGTTTTCCAATTCAGAAAGTGATGGACATTTAGATCCTTTATACTTTTTGGCTACTATGCATAATGCTACTCTGAACATTTGTGTACAAGTTTTTATGTGAACATGTTTTCATTTCTTTTAGGTATATGCCTAGGAACAGAATTGCTGGATCATATGGCAACTCATTATTTAACACTTAAACAAACTGCTGAACCTTTTTCCAAAATGCTGTGTCATTTTATAATCCATCAGCAATGTACAAGGGTTCCAGTTTCTCCACATCCTCATCAATACTTGTTATTGTTGACCCTTTTTATTGTAGCCATTCTAGTGGGTTTGAAGTTGTATCTAATCTAAAGTGGTATCTAGTAGGTATCTAGTGGTATTGTTTTGATTTGCATTTTCCTAATGACCATATTGAGTATCTTCTAATGTGCTTATTGGACAGCTATATATATCTTCTTATTCAAATTACTTGCCTAGTTTTTATCTGGGTTTTTGTTGGTGTTGTCTGTTGTTGAGTTGTAAGAGTTCTTTATGTATGCTAGGTAAAATTCCCTTATCAGATATATAATTTGCAAATATTTAATCTCATTCTGTGGGTTGTCCTTTCATCCTCTTGGTGGTTTTCTTTGAAACATAAATGTTCTTAATTTTGACAAAGTCAATCTGGTTTTAGTCGCTTGTCCTTTTGGTGTCATATCTAAGAAACCATTGCCTAATACAAGGCAAAGCAAATTTTCTCCTAAGTTTTCTTTTGAAAGTTTTATAGTTTTACTTTACATTTGTGTCTGTGATCCATTTTGTGTGAATTTCTGTATATGGTCTAAAGTAGGGGCCCAACTTCACTCTTTAAAGATACTTTTAAAAAACTGAAAAACTTGCACCCAACCCTTTTTTAAAAGTTGTTTTCCATTATCATATTCTTTAATCAGGTAAACATGTAGATGTCTTGAGAGAAAAAGAAAACTGAGCAAAAACTGGTTGAATTCACATATTTATTACAAGGTCTTTATTTTTTCATTTCGATACATTGGACTGACAAAGGCATTCCTCAGACGGTGATCAACTCAGCATTTTGTTGCCTAGGATTGTTAAATACCAAAGAGTACCTCTACTTACACATTATCTTTTATCAATTCTTCTTAAACTTCTCTTCTCTAAAAATGTCATACCAAAGAGATGAAACAAAAGAATCCACACACACACCCCCAAATAAATAATTTTAAAAATGTATGAATACATATAGATATTTATATGTGTTCTATTTCTTTTCCGGCAGAATTCTAGATTCTGTAAAAATTATGCTTTAAAAAGTAAGATTTTATAGGCATACATTTAACAAGGTCAACAGGATTGATATATCCAAGGCCTCAGAATAGTCCTGAAGCTCCACTTTCCTCCACCACTGCAATGTGGCATTTTCAGTGAGCAGCAAAGAGAGGAAGGTTTGGATGAGGAAATTACTAGATGTACACATCACATCACAGAGCAGAAAACTGGGCCACAGAAGATGGACTTAAGTCCTACTGTGACACTGTGCCTCTTGCTTTTTGTGGGGAATGACATTTTTCCCTTCTAAAATGCCTTGTTTGAAACTCCTCAATTGATTCCACACTTGACTTTCAAATGGTGAATCAGATACAGCCTGCGTGCCATGACCTATGCCAAACAGTCACATTCTTGACGTCCACGTAGCCACGTGGGGGGACCACGCTCATGTAAGAAGGCTGAGTGAGTCTCATAGAATTTAAAGGCGATGTTGTTATAAGCAGACTATATGCTGCAGTGGGATTGCATCGTGCTGTGTGGGCCACCTACACTTTTCAGGAACTGATTGTGTGTACGCAATTTTGTCCTTGAGAATCCGTTATTATAATACAAGAAATTCTTGGGAAGGTAGAAGGAAGATCACATCACAGTCAGATTGTAATAATTATTTAAACTATTTAAAATCACTAGGCCTTTTTTATATTAGAAAAACAAACCCTCTACAATTATGTAGTTTATGCATTTGATATGGCTTTCTGATTTCATGCTTGAGACCAGAACATGTTATTACACATTTTAATATTGATGTTTAGGCAAACAACTGCTTGAAATGTGAAATACAGCCCCCAAACCTTTACAGCTTGAAGTAAAATATTCCTCTCAAATTTCTATCTAGTTTTTACTTAGGAAAATGTTGAACATGTTAGCACAGTACCTTCATTCTTTGCAGTTCATTCGTGATATCCTGACTCATGTGGTAGGTCCTCTTTACTACGTCTCTCAAAATATTTCATTGGTGCTATTTTTAGGAAAAAAATAATTTCCTTTTATTTGAATAAGCTAGATATGTTCATAGTTTTCCTCCAATCTGTTTTACATAAAAATTTAGAACTTATTTTATTCTATTTAATTACTAGGAACTAGGTAACATTTTTAGTAGTATAGGTTTATATTACCATCTTATTCAAGGTATAAGTTTCTTAAATCACAAATGTAGTATGATAGATGTCTAATTTTTACACTGATTTTCTCCTTTCAGTGGACAAAAAAATTAATGGGGTAAGAAATATAATTAAATTGGGTTAAAAAAACACTCCAAGTTGCAAAGTACCTTCCTATTAAAAAAAATATATTTAAGAGTGGATGAGTGAAGAATAATGGAAATAAGCTTCAAGTGACACTTAGGAAGAGACTGTAAATCCAAGACCTGAATCAAAAGGAACAGGGCAGTATAGCAAGAAATAAATAAGAAGCTGAAAGCTCATTGGCATTGATAAATATTTTTCAAATATTTGTGATACAAGTGAGATTTTTTTTAGAGCAGAAAAAAAGAAAAGTTAGTGATATCTGTGTCACTGGATGATAATACACTGATTTTTGGTACCTTTATCATGTTCAAGAAACAGGATTGACCCTACATTATATATTTTAAAGATTTGCCAGGGTAGATAACTTAGACTTTGCAAACAATAACGTTATTTGGTTCTATTTCATCACAATTAACCAAATTTAATGTGAAATTAAGAAGAAGAAAAAAAAAAGACAAAGTACTTCCTTTGTAAGCCCACACGTTTTATTCCCTCCTGTGATTTCTCTTCTGCATCTTGTCTGTGTTTATGGCAAAGGTACTCCCGTTTGCTGCATTTTGTTCTACACAATCAAGGACAAATGGAGCGAGTTCTGTTTCTGTATGAGGCATCCCCAGATGGGAATTCCGGTCAGTGTGAGCCACAGCTGATCTTGCGTGTTTGGCCACCATCTGTGTAGGGCTCTCTTCAACCTCTCCGTTTTCAGTTCTCTTGCCTCCTTTAGCAACTACACTTGTGTAGTTTGACACATTAGTGCTAGAAACTAGAATTTTTCCCCCCACTAGAATGCCTAGGATCTATAGAAGACAAATGAAGTCTTAGATCTGTTCTCACTCTGTATCACTGCCAAGTCCCTGATGTGAATGCCTATCTGTTTATCATTCCAACCTAAATTTCAGCTTTTTATAAGCATTTTATTTTTGCCAGCATTTTGCCTTTGCACTCTCTGATTTAACGTGCTTTTCACATGGTATCCTCAGCTTTCCTTACAAACACCGCTTTTGGAAATCTTGCTACATTTTACTAACTTCTTTTGATTCCTTCCAGTGGACCTATTTGCCTCCTCGATGTAAATGTGCCTTTTGCTTCTTTTCAGTATATCAGTTTGTAAATCTCAGATGTCAAGTTGGATGTCAGAATTTTTTTCAGTCCATACATAAATTAGTCACTATTTTTGTAAAATTAATAAATGATTGATTCAAAGAGCTAAAAAGTTATTTTTTTCGTCAAATGGTTCTATTGTAACTCTTAACTGTCATGCAGAATTTTTTCATTGGTTTGCTCTGGGTGTATCATAAATTTTGGCTTGGAGTGATACTTTGTTTTGCTTACTTGCGTAATAGTACTATATATTCTTGCTTATACTTGAACTGAAATATAGTACGTTATAGCCTCATACTCGGAATCGCTCAATCCTCTTTTCTTTCTCTCCATATATAAAATATGACTTTCGATCACTTCTTTTATAAATTATTATGGCAATTAGGGAACAATATTCTAACTTTGGCTCAAATATCTTGTAACGTTGCTATTTGGGCAGAAATGTAGCTTATTTATAATCCATCAATTTTAAAGATATTTGTTCACTGAAACTTTGTTTTAAAAACTACGTGTATATTTTTGTTCTGAGAAATTGGATCCAGACACAGTTTTAAATAACATTAGAGTTAAGGGTAGTAAGTCACAGTTCGTGGCCAGAACAGTAAAGCTGACGGAAAAATTGTAAGCCATTTCCAAATGTCTGTTCTCTTGCGTTAATATACCTAAATAGCAATTCCAGAAAATTGTTATGAATAATTAAGTGAAAAGTTAATATGTCTGGTTCTTTTTCCTGTTATTTAAAATAACAGTATTTTACATATTTTCCATTAATTGTATTAGTCCTCCTCCAAAAATGAATGAGTTCATGAAATTCTACTTTGTTAAAATGTTATACCTGAGACTTGCTATCTTTACACTTATACCCTTAAAATAACACTTAATGACAGCCCCAGAGTCACATATACAATAGAAAAAACCAGCAGAACCTCCATGATGTTTTGTCATTAAGTCCAGTTACTGTGCACAGCACACTGTATTACTCAAGTACATCTCACTCATCTCAGAACATAGCACACGGGGTATAATGAAATGTTTCCCTTCCCAACATGTGACCGTGTCTTCTTCCTGCCAATTCACAGTGTGAGATTTACTAACTGAGAAAAATGAAAAGTAACTTCAACTGTAAAAGACTACAAATTATTCAAGAGAAATTATCCTATTTACCAATGTTTTAAATAAATTATTTCAAGATCAAGTCAGCAAATTTCAAGCACAGAGTAAAGTGTATAGAGGGAAAATATTTTAAAGTATGATTGGTCCTTTTCAGTTTGCAGAATTTTTCCAGAGAATGAATTTTAAGGAAAAGGTATATTTAGGCTTTCTTTTTTTTTTTTTTCCCCTAAAGCTCTCTTTTAAAAAATTTTCCAGCCTTTATAACACACTAAAATATATAACTGGTACATTTGTTTCGTATCAGAAACTTGATAATACGCTGTTTTAAATCGTAAAGCACAATTTTTTTTTGCCACTATGGGAAGGGAGCCTGGGTGTTGAAATTGACCTTGTAAGGTTGCTCAGTGACATGCTTCCAACCGCCCCCCCCAAAAGAAAATGTGTTCCTTAAACCCTTTCACTCCTAGAGCAGTGGACACACGCATACGGGCCCACAGCGATGGCAACCTGCTGTCGCTCTTCTGCGTCCCAATTTCCGTTTTAAGGTTAAATACCAAGTATTTTCTCTGTCGAAGATCTTGGATTTAAACTTCTTTAACCTTGCTCTCTTTAGAAATACATCAAAATTAATCAGCCCAGAGTAATACGATTTGCTAAGAGTATTTGCTATTACTTTTTATTCTTCTTTAATTCCTTACAGTAATTGGCTTAGAAAACCAGATTGCAGCACCAGCATACGTACAAAGCATGATTACCAAGTAGCAACACTATAGGCTATAAGGTGAAAAGTTTTATTAAATACCAGTAATTTTTACCTCTTGACACGAAATAACTAATTTATTTCCCCAGTTATGATCATATCTTTTGACATAATTGATTTTTTTTCATTTGGTTGATAATTTGCTTAGTTTGAAAAAAAAAAAAAAAAAAAAGAAACTAGATATAATCTTACAATGGTCATTAGCCCTGACTACTGAGAACTGAAGCGGAGGCTTTGCATATTGATTTTTCAACATGGCTACTCCTTGACTGGCATGAGAAATTGTCTTATTAGCTTCTGTTGGTTAATTTTAAGGTATGTGAAGCAATGTATCTTTTTTTTAATAATTAATAAAAATAGTATCTCAAAAGGAAGAAAGAAAAGAAAAACTACGGTCTAGGTTTCTCAACCATAGTTTAAGTACATAAATTCAGGCAATACCGGATGCCAATATAGATTAATGGGTAATTCAGTTAAAATCTCAAATCCTATGTCTACTTTGTCAGAGATTATCACATTTTTTGCTTACTTATTTGTTTATATTATTGGCATTGTGATTCTTTTGGTATTTCCGTTAGAGCATTATTTTGCTGCAGTCTATAGTGAGATTGAGGAACTGAAGGAATCCACCCTTCCCCTCAGCTACAGAATTGATAGTCACACGGGCTGCTGAGCTGGTATTTAAATGCAGCTGGGGTGAAGTTAAGACAGACAAAGAAAGAAACAAGCAAACCCACAAAACTTTGAATTTGGGTTCAAAGTTTGTAAAACTGGGTTTGTGAAAACCTGGGTTCAAGTCTTAGATGCTAGGCTTGTTTTTTTAAACTCCTTAACCTCACCTCCCTTCAAGCGTTTATAGGGGGAGGTGCCCTCTAAGCCTAAAATGATTTTGAATGTGTGCGAGGCCCTTGGCCACCTGCCCGAGCATCTGTCCAAAAATGTGATATGCTCTAGGTTGGCTTATTTATCAATACTTACATAGTCATTGAATTATAAGAGGAAGTAGAAGACTGTTGTACAAGTACTTTAGAGAGTCGAAGGTGGAGATGGGAACCGGAGACCTGATAGGGTAATAGTGTTATGGCAGAAGGTGGAAGGGCCCCATCTAACAAAGTCAAGTGACTGGAAAACTTGGGGACCTGGGGGCAAAATATGACACCCGTGGCAGAAGGGGTTTTCTCCTTTGTTCAACACAGAACACAGAGTCAGTTTAACAGAAAATAGAGAGCAGGAATAGAGAAGCACCAGAGGGTCCCCTTGTGCCACAAGACCTATTGCCAGGCCCCTCCATGGCTGAGGAGGCCAGCATAGCTACTGATGAGGGCGTAGTTCCTGAGCACAGCGGAGAGGTGGCCTCTGCAGGCTGTGTGGAGGGGCAGGGAATTCTCCAGATACCGGATACAGAAGTGGTAGATGTAGGTATGTGCTGCTTCTGGGAGGTTTTTGGCTTGGGGTGATTTTTGGTTGGTTGGTTTCATTAAGTTTTGGGTAGCAATGCAGCAGAATGGTTAAGAGCATGGGCCCTGGAGCTAGCCTGCCGGGGCTGAATCTGGGCTCTCATGCCTGTTCATTGTATACATCCTGGGAAGGTACCTGTACTCTCTGTGCCTCAGTTTCCTTGCAGAAAATAGAGACAATAGTACCTATTTCGTAGACTTATTATGAGAATTAGATGAGTTAACACATTTTAGAATAGTGCCCACACAGACCCTGGTCACTGGATTTTGATTTTGGATTTGGCTGAGCTAGACATCATTTTGCTTAGTCCTGCTTGTAACGGAAGCACTCAGATCAGGCGCGAAACATAAGAGGCAAGTACTAAAAATTCATAATTGAGAAAAACGGTGTTTTGATGAAGTCGTTTTTAAAATCAAAATTGATGCGAAAGGACTTCCCTGGTGGTGCAGTGGTTAAGAATCCGCCTGCCAATGCAGGGGACACGGGTTCGAGCCCTGGTCGGGGAAGATCCCACATGCCACGGAGCAACTAAGCCCACGTGCCACAACTACTGAGCCTGCGCTCTAGAGCCCGCGTGCCACAACCACTGAGCCCGTGTGCCACAACGACTGAGCCTGCGCTCTAAAGCCCACGAGCCACAACTACTGAAGGCCGCGCGCCTAGAGCCCGTGCTCCGCAACAAGAGAAGCCGCTGCAGTGAGAAGCCTGCGCACCGCAATGAAATGTAGCCCCCGCTCGCCACAACTAGAGAAAGCCCGCGCGCAGCAACGAAGACCCAGTGCAGCCAAAAATAAATAAATAAATAAATAAATAAATAAATAAATAAATAAATAAATTTTGAAAAAGAAAAAAATTGATGCAAAAAAGCCTATAATGTGCAGAGTATCAAAACTTCACATAAAGGCAAGGATCCGTCAGCTTATTTACATACATGTTTGTCACACCTTAGATCAGGCTGGGGTAATTGTTGAGTAACAAAAACATTGTCCTTGAGTACGTTTGGACCATCATGGCTGAGATTTACTAATGGGACAAGACATGCCTACTGGTTGTTCATTTTCAACTTAACTTTCTTACCATTTAGGCATTGTCGCAACTGTAATTACATAATTATGTGTACCTATAGAAACATATATATGCATACATACATATAACAGCAAGATATTGATAGGTACAATTTTTAAAATACAGCACACAAATATATTTTGCCACTTAATACTGATATACCATGAAAGACTAGAAAATGATTCTAAGACAAAGATCATGTACACACACCACATAGTTTTATTCATCTATCCAGTGCATATATATTGAGCGGCTACTCCATGCCAGACCCTGAAATTTTCAATCTTTCTGTCTAGTGTTTTTCAACTTTTCTTCCTTAGATGGAAGTCTAGGGTACAAAGCAGATAAATCTGGAGTTGCTCTGGTTGGATGGGAAACATGGTACCCCCTGCCTTACTACGTAATTCTCCGCTTACAGCCTTGCCCATTGATGAGGCTCTAGACTCCAAGAGTTTGAAAAACACTGTTTTAAACAAATGATCGTGCAATAAATTTCCTAAAATGAATAACAATGTAGTCAACAAAAGACAGAAAAGAACATGCCCATCTCAGGTCTGTTTTCATATGGGAATGTAATGATTTGTTTGAATGTAGCTTGTCTGGTACCAAAACCTAATCTACTCTCTAGGGGTTTTGCAGTGAAACAGCCACTGCTCATGTCTGAATAACCTCCAGTAACAGGAAGTTGCTGTCTCTATTCTTGGCCTTTGTTAGAGCATTTAGAAGTTTTGTTTGGCATCTTTATTTGGGCCCCTGTAGACCTCTAGGATCTAACAAGGTAACATAGGCGTGCGAATGAATTCTCTGTCTCTGTGTTTATCAGCTGATGCTCTTCCGCAGGAAAATGTGTGAAGAAAGGAACCAAGTTCTGGGGTTTTTATTGAGCAATTGCTTTTAATTGACTGAAAGCGTGAAAATCAGAAATTCCTAAACCTGTTCTTTTGCTCTCTGGAAACACTGGCGATGTCTGTAGAATATTTTTGCCTCTGTGGCATATTTGAGATGTGAGACACATTAACCATGAGAGGGGTTTTAGGTCAGAATCACTCTGCATCAGAGATGCCATTATCTGCTGATTTAGCTGGGCTGAAAACTGCTGAAAAATAATCCTTTTTGTGCCCTTGTCACTGGCTTCAGCCTAGAGTTATAGAAAATCAGCTCTACCTGAGTCAGATAATCATTACAAAATGAATTTTGTTCCTGACTCAATGGAAGTAATCTGGGGAAAATATTTGATGGGCATGAGGGCAATTATCTTAAGTTAAAGCTTCTAGTACATAAAAAAGACTAAGTGCCCCTAATAACTGAGCCAGTGGAGACATCGGCAAATTATCCTTCACACTGGATGTAGGTGATCTCCCCCCCGAAGCTTGATGTTCTCCTTTTCTTGGGCTCTGGCAAGGGGCACAGTGTTCATCCCACTGAGGTCCCCCCCTGCAGCCTGCGAAGCTGATTACCCAGCAGGCGTGTGGTTCCAGCGGGGAAGTCAGGATGGTGCTGCCTGTTCCCTGGGGAAGGACATCCTGTAAAAACACCAAGGTTGAGAACTGTCATATTCACAGCAGTAGGTGTGTTTTCCTCAGAAATTAATGGAGCAAGCTGGGCAAAAATGTTTTTAAGCTACATCTTCCCTAGAGTAAGATGCAAATTCAAAGTTCTTTTGAAGCCCTGGCATGAAAGTTAAAGATAAGACTTTTTAGTGTTTTGACATTGATAATACAGGCAGCCCTAGCACAACAAATATTAAATTGAAATGCTAGATAAGTGGGCCGGATATCATTCAGGCTGGCTCGGAGTGCTGTCACAACCCTTTCTTGAGCCTGTATTCCTAGGACAGTTTCCATATAGGATTATTGGGAATTTCCTGTATATTTCTTCTTCCGGGGAGCTATAGACAAGAAATGTGATGAAATTATGACTGGTATATTTTAGGGTGCGATAAATATATTCAGTGAGTGGCTTTGACCCTGAAAGTAACATCTGGAAAGGAAGTAGCCACAGCCTTTGGAAGTTCTCTATTCAGTGTTCTGCAGCCCTGGGGGGGCCGTGTGTGTGTGTAGCAGGGGGAACTGTGTAACTTTTCCCCCGTACAGCATGTGATCTTAAATTATACATCCCATGCCACAGAGGTAAGAGAGAATCACGTGCTAAACTTAAAAGAACGCACCGCGCATTTTGGAGAACTGTTGGTTACACTTCTCAAAGAATGTGCCCGTAAATGTTTTGAATGTGCTGGCTGGTGACGGCCACAGTAAAGGTTTCTCCTGCTTCAAAACGACCTCTTCTCGTCACGTGGTTAAGTAGAGGAAAAAACGAATACAGAAGCCCTCTCTACCTTAGATGTGTGTGCTTAAGGACAGTGCTCTGGCTGGGACGTTGACACTCATCTCCAAACAGAAGTACAGTAATCCTCAGAGCTCGTGGGTACGGCACCTTCTGAAAATGCAAGTATTGGGCTGGCCAGAAAGTGCGTTCGGGCTTTCCCAGCAGACGGTTCGGAAAAACCCAAACGAACGTTTTTGGCCAACCCAATACATAGGATTCCTGCCTTATCACATCGATCTGAAGAGCTGCAGAGCTTTCGGTATAATCTGCCTCAGTTTACCAACCAGGAAACTGTGGTTTGCAGAGGTTGAGGTAATTTTCCCAAGAGAAAACAGGAAAGCCTAACGCATTTGGTCATTCATTCATTCATTCATTCCTCCATTTAATTACTTAATCAAAGAATATTTCTTAAATTCCCTTTTATATGTCATTACATTTTTCCTTCCACCACCGGCTACTTCTGGGCCCTCAGCAAATCCCCAAATTCTTCAGTGACCTAGTTACCTTAAATAAGAACTTGAGAAAAAGGCCTGAAAATCGGGGATTTGAATAAGTGATTTTTTAAAAAATAAATTTTATTTATTTATTTATTTATTTTTGGCTGCGTTGGGTCTTCGTTGCTGCGCGCTGGCTTTTTCTCTAGTTGCGGCGAGCGGGGGCTACTCTTCGTTGCAGTGCGCGGGCTTCTCATTGCGGTGGCTTCTCGTTGCGGAGCACGGGCTCTAGGCGCGTGAGCTTCAGTAGTTGTGGCACGCAGGTTCAGTAGTTGTGGCTCGCAGGCTTTGGAGCGCAGGCTCAGTAGTTGTGGACACGGGCTTAGTGGCTCCGCGGCATGTGGGATCTTCCGGGACCAGGGCTCGAACCTGTGTCCCCTGCACTGGCAGGTGGATTCTTAACCACTGCGCCAACAGGGAAACCCTGAATAAGTGATATTTTGAGATGCCTTCTTGCTGCAATATTTATACTTCCATTAATTTTTTTTTATATTTCCTTCTCGTTGACTTTCTAACAGACACTTACAAGATCTGTTTCACTCTTACTTGTTTATTTTACACCTGAAAGTTCAGGAAACATTCTAAATAAATTCGGTGGTTTTTGTGTGTGTGTGTGTGTGTGTTTTCTGAGAAAATATTTGGAATACACACACACACACACACACACACAGACCCATATATATTATAGCCATCTATCTAAAAAATTTTCATTGCCAAATATCCAAGGCCACCCAAAATGTGACCAGACTGTTGCTCCCAGCTAGAGCTTTTGTTTTGTAAAGAATTGTCTTCTGTCTGTAAGATGTGTTTATTAGGACTTGAAACCTTCAGTCCGCAAATTGCCGCCAGCAGCAACAACAGCAAACTTGGAGCCCGCTCACTGGAAAGCACGGAGCACGGGCGTCTGGGTGTGGTTCGTTGTGGCGGTGCTGTCTCCGATCGCTCGTACGTAGCTTTCCATTCTGAATCACGTGAGTGCTTAGAAGGAGGAAAGCAGGAGTCCACCAGTTCGGGTTTACATGTGGGTTAAGAGATTTTGTTTTACCAGCCTAATCATCCCTCCGCCCTTTGCAGAAAGACAGGGTAGTCTAAATCACTAATGACGGGAAAACATCTGCAGCTTGCTCTTGTACATGAGGAATGGACTGGATTATATTAAAAGTTGTCTTCAAACATTCCATAAAAATTGCAAACATATCAATTAAATGTTAGTGGCAAATACTTCAATTATCCTGAATGGAACAGAGCACATAAACGAGCCTGTTGGGAGACTGCTGGGTCTTTATGTGTAGCCATTCTCTTCAAAAAACAACAATTCTAGTTTGGCTGATGAAAATCGGTCCATAAGATGTAAATGTGCTAGCAAGCTTGGAGTTTATTTTAATGTAACATTATCATAAGGTATGACAATAACCTTACTAGTTCCTTCTGAAAAAGCTATAGAAACAAAAATTTAAAGACGTGTATTAGCATGGTCTTTCATTAAAATGTCATCTTTAAGTGGACTGAGAATTTCTTTTGTAATTGTACTGCTTTTCTCTGCTGCCTGATACATCTAGCAATGTGATTATGCCCCGACCCTCACATGCTGTTTGGGCAACAGCAAGGATCACAATGCCAGTCTCCAGACTTCCACACTGTCCATTCCCTATGCAAACTTCAGGTTATAATAGTTTTTTTTGTTTGTTTTTTTTAAAAATTTTAATCATTGCTTTTAAACATGCATTGGCCATTTCCAGAAGACAGATATGTGTATTCCTTCTCTCGGTAAAAGAGCATTCTTTCTCTTCAGCGTACTTTCTTTAAATATATCAAGAGATTTAAATTTAGACATTTGAAGCTCCCACTTGACAACACGTTATTAAAACATCTGCCTTTCCATAAGCCATTCTGTTCCTTGCCATTCCACATGTCCTTTTCTACTTCACCAGACAAAATTGCCCCATCTAAATTTTAGCTCAAGTGTTTGATGGTTTTCACGCTGAGCTCAAACTGTTAATGCTTCCCTGAGAGAATAGAATTGAAATGGGATTTCATCTAAAATAACAAAACAGAATAAAGGTTTTACATATAAATAAGCAGCGTCCTGCACGTTCTTATGCAAGTTTTTCGTTTCCGAAGTTTGCATGTAGGAGAGGGAAATGGCAAATGGCAGAGATTCAGAATTTGACCCCATGGCAGAGACCACTCTAAATAAATGAACACTGTGTTGTCTGCCATCTGATTAATGCACTTTGCTGAAGCCAATTTTAAAATTGTTTTTAAAAGCTATTCCTAATATTAACTTTTAATTTCATGTGGTTATTTTATTTTAACGGTGACATTTTCAAATACCATGTTAGATAACCATTATGAACACCTTGGAAAATGCTAATTGGAATGGTAGATGATACCCTCCTTGCTCGAAGCGTCACAACAGGCTTAGACTTACAACTAAGCTTCCTCTTGTGGAACCCGATGCTTCAATTGACTACTCATCACAAAGCAAATAGCAAATTACCTATACATTTTGGAGCAGGATTCTGGAGCAAAATCCTGTAGTCTTTGCCAGAAGGAATTAAAAACAAACAAACAAACAAACAAACAAAAAACACCTTTCTTTCAATAAAGTGATTTTAGTACCAGAGCTGTCTGTCTGTCCATCCCTCCTGTCTTCCTTTCTCTTAAAAACATGGCCCTCTATGCCACTCTCAGAAATGTGACCTCTCTCAGTTAAAAAACAGGGAGGCATTGTAGCTCTGTGTGGAAAATTTAATAGGACTCATTTAACATAAAATCATGATTTGTCCTACTTTGTTGACACTGAAAAGATAAATATTTTTTGACCTGTTCTCTGTGTATGTGTATATATATATATTTTTTTTTCTTTTTCTGAACAGATATAAAATGGTACAAAAAATTGACATTTCAGTATATAAGTTCAGTTCCTTCAACTCTAATGTGAGAATAATAAAACTGCTGTAACTCACCTCACAGAGCAGGTGTGAGGTTGAAGGGGAGAGAGGATATTTTGAAAGTGCTGCATAAAATGTTAAGCTCTGTGCCACTATACAACTTCAGCTGTTACCTAGAAATCACAGTGACCAATAATATCTATTTACATTTCATTAACATCACTTTGTGATCATACAAATAAAATTAAGCTACAGCTAATTCCAGTATTCTTATGGGGCCAACTAAATGTTTATCCACAAGTATCCTACACATAAACCCAGATCAATTCCTAGTAACTGAATTGCTAAGAAACCTACCACATTTCTTTAAAATGTTTGTTTTCTCTTCCCCTCTCTACTATCCATACAAAATAAAAACACGTAACATGTTTTATTCATTCAGATGGTGACCTGGAAATAGCTGCTTGTGTAGCAGGTCACAAACAGTGTGAGGTTGGGAGCACAAAGCTTATATATGTGTCTCTATTTATAAATAATGGAAAAATGTGTGTTTAACAAACTTGATTTAAGTTGGGCAAGATTAAAATCAACCATTAAATTGAGAGATAGATTCATCTTTTATGGCATTTACTATCAATATTGGATGTTAACCAAACATAAAATTTAGTGTTAATTTGGGCGTATAGGGACATTTTCATGCAGGCCATATCATTATAATATACATAAGGAGGACATTTTATTTGTGAGTGAATTGGTGATATTCTTCTAGAATAGATGTCCACTATTGATGAATTGGTTGTCTTACTTAGATGGCCCCTATTTTTATTTATTTTTACCGAAATTAACAAGTCCCCAAACTTTTGGGTGCAATTTTGAAAATTAAATGAGAATTTTTACGTATATGTGAATGTGACCAAGGTTGATAAGTGTCAGCAGACTTATCTCAGAGATAAAAGGTGAGAGAAATAAGGATTCAAAATGGAAAAGAAGTGTATAAAGTTGGAGATTTTTCATACAATAATAACTATTTGTCATGAAACTAGTGGAATAAAACCATCTTAAAAATTCTCCATGAGAAATCAATATTAAATAGTTCAATGAAAGTATGCCTAGTTTAGGATAAGGCTTGAGGAATTTTGTAATTAAGAGTTTTATGTATGAGAAAAAAAACAATCTAAAAATATTTTTGTATTTTTCTTTTCCTAGGCTTTCAAAAATCATCTTTATTGTTGTAACATAAATATCAGAAGTAGCACAGTCTACGTGTAACACATTCACACGATACAGAAACGTACCAGATAAAAAGTAAACCTTCGCACCCCCGCCGTCTCCCCTCATCAAGGATAATGCCTGTAAGCCATCCAGCGTTCATCCTTCAGGCTCTGTTTTCTAGGAATCTGGGGCTTAATGTGATAATCCACATAGATCTCTTCTTTTAAGTTTTCCTACTTTCCATTTGTACGGTTATCCACACTGGAGGATATTGAAGTTGTTTAATTTTTCACCTTCACAGACATGTTTAGATAAATGTATTCTCTCTATGGAGGGAAGGAATAGATGTGACTATTTTCTGTAACTCATTCTTATGTTCAACAAGCTGTGGAGTATTTATTATCATCTCAATTTTTACAGAGATGAGACTAGGCACAGAGACGTTACTTAACTTGAATAAAGCAACATAACCGGAAAGTAGCAAATCCGGGCCATCTGGCTCTGGAATCCGCGCTCTCAATGACTAATTTATTCCAGCAGCCTACACAGAACCCCAGCTGTACTGCCGACTCTCTGTGAGGTGTTGGGCACATTTCTTCTCTCTAAGCCTGAGTCTCTTCATGTGCGAAAAGAGAGATACTCGTTCTGTGTGTCTAGCACAGTGGAAGTGCTCAATAAATGTTAGCTATCATTATTCTTATAATGAATTTTATCTTTATGTTCATACCTTCTTACTGAAATGTCTAAACAACAGATCCCTAGGAGCAGTGCTGCTGGGTCACAGTGTTTCAAATTTGGTTGTTTATTATGATGTTAGTTAGCAATGAAAAGGTATCAGGCTCGCTCCAGTAGAGGTGAACATCAAAGCAACTAGGAAGTATTGATTGATAATCAGTCTCAAGACAGTCAAGTTGACTGCCTTCTCATTAGAGGGAAAAGTTGCAATGGATCCCTTTTAAAAAGCAAGCAAGTTTCTCCTGTCTATATCTAGGCTGAAAATTGTTCTAGAAATTTATCCTTCCTACTGTCACTTAATTCACCAGCATTAAGCACTGTTTGCTTTATTATTTCCGTATCCTGTAAGTCTTTGTTATTCATGCAAACATTGTTTCCATTGTTGTTTCACTGTAGTCTAAGTGCTTATTTGGTTCATCCTCATCATTAAACCCATAAGGGAGTGAGTAACTCTGGTTGAACGTTCCAAATGCATAGGTATTGGCAATAGATTTGCTGGGGAGAGAAAGTGTGTTTGTTTCAGACTGTGCATTCCTAAGCGAAAGGCATTGGTCTGTTTTCTCTTTTCATATATTCACTGAAGATGAAGCATCAAATAGATACTTTGTTGATGACTGCAGAAAATTCTTCTTTCACCCTCCAAAAAGGGCTCTACTCTCTTACTAACATGAAAGATAGCCTCATCTTTGTTTTTTGTTACTCTCGCTTTTACCAAGTAGTTTCTGTAAGATCTATCGGATGTTTTGTGTCTCTGTATTTTACCAGCCTTTTATTTTATATGTCTGTACAATTTACCATTCTTTAATTATATTCCCATCTATTGACTAAAATCTCAAAGAAGCAGACATAAATAAAATGGAAGAAAGGCCAAGGCCATTCACAAGCAATGATTCTTCCTGACACATGATGTTCAAATACCTAGAGTATAAGCAATCCACCTTTTGTACCACAAGACAGAGTAGTCCGGATGCTAAAAATAATTGTCACTACTTTGGGTGTATATTATTGCCCTTTTCAGGCAAAAGCAGAAGAATTTTACAAAAATATAAAAATACAACTGTAAGTGGCTACATCTGAATTTCTTCTTCGAAACAGTGTAAAGAGAATTTGGGGCTTATACTGGAAAGACTTAATAAGAACCGTCAGGTTGAGACTGGACAAATATTCCCCAGTGGTTTCAGAGTGAATGGTCCAGAACCTGTATCTGTCGTGTCAGTTAATACTGCTTTTGGAAAGGTTTGTTTTAATTACTATTTTTTACAGCTTGAGACTGCTGTGACACTTACCTACAGTGAGAGGTATAATTTTTCCATTTGTTGTCACAAATAGGACTTCATTCACACTATGATACTAATTGAGTGAACCTCAACAGAAAGGAAAGCAGAAACAATCATAATCATTCTGTGGATTTAATCCTTAGCTGTAATAAGGTGGAACTCTTTCAAGCTCACCTGCAGGTCTTAGAAATAATTCTGGGAGAAAGTCTTACCAAAATATATGTTAAGAATTAAAAACAAAAGATGTGGAATAGCCTTGGCTTATCTCCACCACAGGTACTTTGTAAGAAGATTTTGACTTACAGTTTAATTGCGAGCTAATTGCTTTTCTAGTTACAGATTGTTTTTCCTTGAATTTTCTTAGGTATGGTTGTACTACATATATCATGTCGATATTTTATATTTGATTGGGTTCTTCTGCCCAAGTCAAAAGAAAGGTGGTGGAAGTTGATCAGTGCAAGTCTGGGCTGCGTTACTCACCTGATTATAAAAATCTTTCCAACTTTTCTTTCAGAAGGCTGTGCAGAAATTGTTAGGCGTTACGAGCAGTTCTTTCTATCACAAACCTACCCCTCCCTACTGCTGATCCGTACTGAGCTCTCCTTTCTGTGTTGTCAGTTTGTCTTTGGCGCCTTGATTTTTTTAGTTTATTTCCTGTGCATAGAATACTTATTTAAGGCAAAATGAAAGGTTCAGAAACTTTCAACTGTTTTCAATTTTGTATATTTTTTTCAATTAGAGCTTAGTGTCTGCACATTTTTACTTTTTGTGTTTTTTTCTTTTTTGACTTTAAAGGATCTGACTTATGCTTAGAACATGGCTTGTTTTGTTATTTCCCAGCTCTCGCATGTGTGCCTGTGTGTGTGTATTTTATCCCAGCTAGTTATAACCTGATAACCTGATTTCATACTGTGCTTTAGCACAACAATACAGTCGTAAAACTAAAGCAACACAGTAAGCGGTCACATTAGCCATCATGTTGCTTGATCACTCGGGAGAGATTAAATTTATTCATTTTTACTATAGATAATCAAGTATTAAAACATGTTAAAGGGAAGTAGAACTATTGAGCTGTGACATGCTTGTTGCCAAAACAACGTCCTATACGCGACGCGTAATGCTTCTTGGCAAGATGTTTGGAAGAAATTTCATCAGATCTTTTTTTCTTCTCATTTGCATTTGGTTTATCTAAAGTGAAATCCATTCAATTTTATTGAACTGTAATTCTAGTAATTTACAATATTTACGTGCTGCGGTTAGATTGAAATCAGTCCTTAATTCAAATTCAATCTAAATTTACTGCATAGTAATTAGGGCTTTGTAACTGACACGAGGGGCCTATTGATTTAATGAAAAACTTAACCTTACAGTAAGTGTTTAATTAGTTGCTGCAGTAGATTCTGTTCTGTCCTAAATTGTGGACTTTAGAGAATCAGGTACTAATTTAGATTACACAACTATATAAAGATCAGAACTAATTTTTTTTTTTTTTTTTAACATGTAGCCTAACAGATGAATTAATTTCTTCCTCTCTGAAAGGAGAGGGGAAAGAGGCAGTAATGAAAGTAATTTCCTACCTTGCCTAATTTTATGTAAGGCCGGGCTAGCTATCCTGGAAATGATTACCTACTTCTGTTAAATATTGATATAAAGAGTTATGAAAATTAAAAGTCAATGAGATTTCTTCTAGGATTATTTTGTAAATAGAAAACTGAAACAATATGCATACCTACTAAGAGCAGAAAGACTCTTGATACAGAAAGAAAAATAAAAGATTACCCAAAATAAAACTGAAGGTGTTTTTCTTTAGATAATATTCATCGGCAGCCCCAAGCTTCCTTTTTAGCATTCATATTAATTATTTTCAAGATGAGAATTTAAAGCGTAAGTTGAGATGAACTGTAGTGATTTTAACTTGTAGTCGCTGATGATCTCTTTTGAAATAAACCTAAAGGAACACAACCTATCTTAATTTTAGTCAATGTTTTTTCCTAATTTATTTTAAGAATTACAATAAAGTATTGAAAGAAGGACACTTTTAAACTGAGTTTTAACCTGTCTGTAATCTGTCAGGTGTATAATTCATTCCTCTTAGTACACATTTGTGTTCTCGAAGCTAGAAATAGTAATGTTTCTATATAAAACTAAGAGATTAATGCCAAAGGAAAGAAGATTCCTGCTGGCACATTATTCATTACCTGTCTAATTTATATTAAATGTACTAAAGGTACAGTGAAAGGAGACTTTAAAAAAAAAGAAAACCGGTATCTCTTTGATTTTTCCATTTCATGTGAAAAACACAGACCATTATTAGGTGGCAAAAAAACAAGATATTTTTAAAGTGAACACTTTAAATATTTTAAAATAGTTTTTCAAACAGTAAAGTATTAAAAACACACCAAGTAGAAAACATGAATAACATCATTAATATATGAAATTGGAAAGGGTTAATAATGATACAGTTAATTCATTAATGCTACATTGATGCTTACTTAGTATCATGGTGAGTGAACCAAGCATTTCAGTTTTGATCAACAGTGAATTAGTTTTAAAACACATAAGCTATACCCGCTGAATAAGTAATATAAAATAAAACTAGTCGATGCCTGAAAATGATTGGAACACCTGTTTTAAGTGAAGCAATTCTTACTGAAATTAAAAATGTTTATTTCAAAGATACCTCATTTTAAACACTTCAATTTTTATATAAAGCTATGAGTGAAGAATTTTACTATAAAATGTAAAACTCCTAAAATGCATAGAGGAATGAGAATGACACTCAAAAACTTGGGGGGGGGGGGGTGGAAAACCCTGTAATATGTGTTTGAGTGTGTCTAAGACTTGAGGTTGTGAAAACACTTTGCAAAAATATCTTTCTTTTCTTGACAGTACACCAGGTCCAGACTTCACCACCTTGACAATACACCAGCTTTATGCCCTCACTCCCCCAACACACCTCAGCTTGAAAGCAAAACACACCAGGTACAGAAGGATGAAAGCCGCACACTCTTCCTCTCCTTCTAATGTGCGCGCTGATGAATGGCACACACACAAGCCATATCGCCCATTTCTCTGCGTGGCCTTTGCTGCCAGCACAGCTGAAATCTGGACGCTTGCCTCATTCACATTGTCAACTTAAATACCCAGCAAGGTCTCAAACTGGGAATAAGACAAAGTACCATGGCATGTGATCCACTTCACTGGTCCCACCAATTAGCTATGAAGAATATGGCTCATTTAGAAGTGTATATGATAATACTGAAGCATAACTGAAAATTAGTTATATAAAAAAGGAGATCATTAGCTTGCACTTGTCTAATCTTCAGCTACATGAATCAGAGATAAAATCAAATAGGATAAGTAAAGTCTTCTTAAGCTTTCGAGCCCTTTCTTACGTACTTACATTAGGTGCATCTCGATAAAGAAAGTTTATAGCATTGCTGTTAACAACACACTGTTAATGTTGTGCTGCAGTTTTCATGACCAACCTCTGTTTTCTGAGGTGCCGAGCCTTAACATAAAAATGTGTTCTGGGTTAAAAAGAAAAGGGATGTAGCAGATTACAACCAGAAAATAAACCTAAAGACAGTATCTATGCAGTTTTCAAAGTCTTAGGATCCCAAGATAGCTCACAATTACATTGGCACCTGCTATGTGTTAATGAGTTCTTATAGATTAAAAATATAATCTTCTAATAGAAAATTAAATGTAATTTATCCAAAATATGTACTCTAGAGACATGTTTGTTTGAGAGAAATTTAAATGTGACTCATTATTGGTGGGATATAGCCAAATAGAGAAAATAATGAAGTGTCTGCAGTTGTTGAAAATCATAATTATGTTACCTGCAGTTCATGGATTAGGTATTTACCATAAAAACATTATTAGGAATATAAAAATGTGTAATATAATGTCTTTGTTCTAGAAAAATAATTCTTACTGTCAGTTAAAGAAGGCAAAACATTTTCAATCAGAAGATAGTGAGCCATAACAGAGCTGTGATGGGATTCCAACATACACACTCGGATGGATAGGTTGATAGATTGGCAGTGTGATTGATTAATTGATTGATTGATTTATCTTTTAATTCTTAACATTGACACTGTTATGAGCACATCTGACAACAATTACCTGAAACAAAACACCTGGAGATATCTGACCTCCCAGCGATCTAGAACCCATCAGGTGAAAGGCACAGGATCCAGAAGATCAAATCTGGGAGACCACTCTCAACATCTGTCTACCCAAGTTAGTCCTGGCCCCATTATATCCAGACCCCTGTATGTCCCCGAAGGATGCTAAGGAAAGGGAAGTATGGTGTCTGGGCTTTGATGAACACCTCTTGCTGGCAAGACCTGCCTCTGGGAAACTCTATGGACAGGAATAGACTTCCCACTCTGATGTTTGGCTCCTGAAACTCTAGGGGTGATGTTGACTCCTGAAAGTCATATAAATTTCTGGCTTCAGTCAAAGAGAAGTGAATTGCATCCTGGGCTGGGCTACTTTAAGACGATCATGGAAGATCATCTCAGATAGACCGTTTGGAGGGTAGGCTGTGGAACAAACCTGAGCTTTACAGTCAGGCAGCCAGTGGGAGTTTTGGCTTTGCCATTGAGCTTCCCCTTAACCTTTCTAAAGTCTGTTTCCTCTAAATGGGAAAATGATATTTACCTTACATGGTGATTTTGGGGACTGAATGGGGTTTTATATACACACTGCATACTAAGTACTGTATAGATAGAAATGATGGTGATTATTATTATACTCACCATCAGTACGATTGGTGAGTGTTGGGCAGTACGCATTTACGTTTCCCTTGGGTTGTCTCCAAGCTTCCCTACCCTGACCCCCCTGAATGCTCACTGTGTGGGGTTTTCAAGATTACTAGGCAGCAAAATCAAGACAGGCCAGCGGGTGGACATCACCTCATTCTCTCTAAGGGTTTCATTTATGATTCAGCCAACAGCAGTAGCAGAAATCTGATTTTACATTGGAAAAAAAAACTGTAAGAAATGTTTGTCAATTTTACCATGCTTTAGACTGAGTTCCAAAACTTTTTTAAAAGATGTGTTCACATTTAACCGTCTAAGTGATCATTTAAAAATAATTGTGTTTTTTGGCCATCTTGAATATATAACAGATTAAAGTGGATTTGACATAAGTTTACAGTAAATTGGCAGAATGCATTGGCTTGACCGTTGTCTTGTTTGTTTATGTATGGTTTTATACAGCTACATATTATAATAGATTTACACAAATCGCAAGATTCAGTGTTCTTATTCCTCAGGTTGAGTGCACACAGTAGATAGTGTTTGAGCCACCAAATCTCACTGAATGGTAAATTTGTCATGAGGAACTATTTGCCAAATTCCCAAAGGCAACGATACTTGCCTCATCAGAAACCTGGCCGAGTTTCCTCTCCAGCCTCCCTTACAAGGTGAAGATCACCCAGCGGCTATGCCTTCTTTCTGTAGCTGCTGTTACGTAGATCAGGATCCTCAAAGCCTTGCGATAATATCCCCTAAGAACCCAGTGGCAAGTGACCAGAGGGGACCCTCACTGAAAATCGCCTGGTTGCTGAGAAACCCATTCATTCATCTGCAGGCAATAGCACTGCAATTCTGAAAAGGCCCCGTGCTCCTTCCCAAGGCAGCTTCTGGCCTGCAAACTTCTCTTTTACTCCATGGACAGTATTGAGTTTTAGGACTTCACTCTCTCTATAAGAATCACAATTGTCCACTTCGTGTTTTCTCTCTTTAGACAAACCTTTCCTTGGCAATGGCTATCAGAAAGCTCCAGAATAAGCTACTGAAGCAACTTCAAAAATAGCCGGAGAAGTCCGAATGGGCTTAGAAAGTACCATCGTGTGTGTACCTCTGTGCATGTGTCTCTGTGCGTGCATGTATGTGTGTGTGAGAGCGAGAGAGATAAATCAGATAAGGCTGAGACTAAGCAGTTTAAATGATAATCATGTGGGGTTTGTTTTGTTTTGTTTTGTTTTTACTTTCAGTAATTTATTTACAGTCATAATCCTAGTTCAGGAGTTTTAACATTTGATCTGGGCTCTGTTTAAATCACCTGGAAGGCTGATTGCTTATTTTTAAAAGTTATATAAAATATTTGACTACACAAATGGAATAGTACAGTAGGCAACACAATCTAACAACATATATATGTGTGCTTGGGGGTGTGTATATAATTAGAAATTCCAGTTATAGGAAGCTATCATTTGTTAAGATTCTCCAAATAGCTAATTTTACCTTTTTTCAATCCTGATTTTAAGCAAAGTTCATGGAAAAGTTTATTTTCAGCTAACCATAGTACACATCTGTAATTATTGTCCACTTGTAAATTATCCATCAGGGTACATTGCTGGTTCAGTAATGCCATTTGTAATATTTCCAAAGCAGTTGATCTGAGATTAGGTTCAATAAAATTCTTCATCTTAATTTAGCTATTTGTATTTTGGTATGCTTGCGCCAAGTTAAGATTATAATTTATATTCAGATAACCTGTGTTTTGTTTGCAGTTTGGTGAGGGAATATTTTTAATGTGTACCTGGGGGTGACTCAGTACCACCAGATGGTAGTTTGCCATCCACAGGTTGCACTTTGCCTATTTGTGACAGCCCACAAGGCCGTGCTGAGGCACCCATCCGGTCAGTAATGTATCTGGGACAACTTTAATGCTGCAAACATCTTTATGAGTCTAAACGGCCTCAGTTTGTCCTACTCCAGTAAAATTGGTCAATACAGTAAGGCATGGCATTCCGTTTGGAAAGAATGCACTGTGTTGATTGCCCTGATCTGGGCAAGAGGACAGAACTCATTGTAGTCATTTTTATGGAGTTTTCAAATAGGACTACAGAAATTCTTCCTTTTTTGTGCTGATTCTTAGCGTGAGTACAGCAAATCATTTTGGTAGGAACACCTTGCATGTTGGTAAGAATTATAACAACAACAAACAGTGGTGGCTATTGTTAGCAATGATACCCTCTGTCATTATTACTAGCCATGTTATTTTTAAACATAAGGCTCCATCATGTGATGTCGGCTGTGCGGAACTTTTACCCTTCGATGTGTCTCCAGAGTCTTGTGCTGCGGAACAAATAATTTTCCATCTGTCCTCAGATTTTTCAAGTACGCTCTCTGATGACTTGAAATTGTCAAGGCATTCCTCCTCCCATCCTCCCCAAAAAATGTAATTTTACATTTTGCATGTAAAATAAACCTGCCATTGAACATATTTTAAAATTAAAATTATTTGTAAGTGTCTTGCAATTTAATTTTGATTCTATCTGTAAGTAAGTTTGTTCTTTAAAATGCCTTCCAAGACTTGATGGTTCAAGAATGCCGTTTATGGTCTTTCTGAAAAAAAAAAAAAAAAAATTGGATTTTTGAATTTTCTGCTAAATCTGACACATATTTGTTCACTTCATCAAGATGGCATGGAATGGTAAATGCCCTGTTGAACAGGAAAGGTTATATTAAGATTCAAGCTTACAGTTTTACTTGGTTATTGATCTTAGGCTTCTTTTTTATAAAATAGAAGTAAAAGTTGAATTCACTATTTTAAAATGAAGAGATAATTCATGTTCACATTATGAAGTATAAATATAGTCACTCTAAAGTAAATATTGCTACATATGTGGATTATTCCAAATAAAATAGAAATTGATTTTATATATTTTTTCTCATATGTATTTCCACATATTCTCTGTCTGCTTCTCTTACCCCAATTCTCAGAAAAAAATAAAAAAATAAAAAATTTTAAAACCCTGGGAAAAGATAATCAAAGATGGGTTATTTCTCACATTCCTGAACTATATTATATAAAAATATGCATTTTAAAAGTATGCCTTGACAAAGTAAGGAACAGGTAGAATTTCCCATTATGTGAGACATGTATTTTAGGACTTCTTTAAAAAAAAATAGATGCAGAGATAGTACTGCCAATTAATCATCTTTGAAGGCTGTTGAATGGTACTAAGTAATGATTCTCTTGAAAGTCATTGTTGGACGTCTACACAAATGAGTGCTATTAAAATATATTATTTTAGGTATGACTTCGCTTTTAAGCCAGAAAAGTGGACATTAATTTGTAGTTTTCTACATTAATAATTTATCTACTTATGTAAATCAATTCATTTAATATATTCTGACACTTTGGTCTTAACAAAGAAAAAGTGAATACCACTTCCTTAACATACTGTATGAATTTTTAAAAATTGAAAATCATATGATAATGTTTCTTTCATCATTTCTCCTAATCTATGTAGTGAATGTCGTTTTGGAAGCAAAAGTATATATGGCTGAACAAACCTAGGTGACGGTTAGTCTTTCTTCTTCGTGGTGTTAGACAAACTTCCTGGTTGTTTTGTTATTTCCCACTCACTGTTACACAAACGTAGAGTTGCTTCTGTAGTGTCTGGACAGTCATTAATAATATTTTTTTAGTGCTTGAATCCTGACATACAGGCATGTGTGTGTGTGTGTGAGAAAGTCTATCCCACAATTCTTGAAAAAGACCTCTTTAATTTGAGAAGTTTTTAAAGATGTGATAAAATTAAGCTTGTACACAACTTTGATAAAAATCTAAATACTGCTTCTCTTTTTCACAAAATACCATGTGTTTTAGCAGGTCCCAAAAGAACAGTTTATAGAAATTCAGTTCATCCCTTTTTGAATAACAGAGACACTGTAAGAATGAAATGAAATAATAAATGTAGATGTATTGACAGTATAAAAATAAACATAATAGTTGTCTTATTGATAAAGCTTTTATAATTACAGATAATAACTCTGGACACTGGTGGAATGTAGTTCTGGCAAGTGTGTTTGTCTTGTATTAGCATAAAAGTGATTTCAGTAAAATATTGTGAACATCTTTAGCTGTGATAAAAATTATGATTTCATAGTGAATATTTTTAGATACACAATTGGGCATAGAGTCTATCTCTGTACTACAGATTTTGTATTCCAGCTAAATTGTATTGAAAAATGCAGCATGCAAACAAATTCTCGTGTGATCATAGGCACGTCACGTAATCCTTTTGGGTCCACCGTTCACATCTGTAATGTAAGAGCTAGATTAGACAATCTTTAGTTCTCTTAAAACTGTACATGTTCGTGAAACTATACATTTCACATATCTATTTAATGCTGCTTTCTCTAGTCAGTTATGGAGATAACACCTTTACTTCTTTTAAACTCTATGTGTGTGTGTGTATGTGTGTGTGTAAGAGAGAGGGAGGGAGAGACATTAAATATATTGGCTACAGTAACCAGAAAGAAATGGGTTATATACATCTATTTGATTATTTCTAAGTTCCCCCCGCCCAAAAAAAAATTCAAGTACCAGCAAAGGTAAGAATGTGTTCAGTGCATTGTGCGGAAAAACCTTGAATGCTCGAACTCAGAGCAGTGAAGATGAGGCTTAATGAAGAATAGGCACCAGGGAGATTTTGGTCTAAATGTGTAAAAATTCTGAGTCAGAACTGACACGTCAAAACATCCTAGATGAGATCTGCAAATGCAAGCATGCCAGAAGAGTCAGGGAACCAAGAGAAGATGGTGTTACTCGCTTCTTGACACGTGAAGCTTTGCAGTCCCTGGAGAGAAGGGTGGTTTAAAGTTATAGAGAAAGGTTATTTTTTGTATATTTTGATCTATTTCATCCCTAAACTTTGACATTCACCTATATGTCAATACTCCAAAATTTGTATATTCATTCCAGATTTTTCTACAGAGCTCAGTACCTCCATGGAACAACAATAACAACAACGTCAGATATTTATATAAAGCTTACTATGTGCCGGGCAGTATTCAAGGGCCTTTACTTTATACAAGCGAAAGCATTTAATCCTCATAGCAGCCCTGTAAGGTGGACACTATTATTTTCCCCATTTTATAAGTGAGAAAGCTGAGACCCAGAACAGTTAAGTAACTCGCCCAAGCTTACACACATCGTCGGTGGTGGGATCAAGATTTCAACCCAACAGCCTGGTTCCAGAATCTTTGCTACTAATGATCGTGATATATTCCTTCTCAGCTGTCCACAGACCTTTTCCGCTTAACTGCCATAATCACCACCTAGAAGTTCAACAACTGAAAATCCAACCTTGCCAAAGTCTGCTTCCTCTTTTCTCGTTGTCCTTGCAGTCATGTTCTATTCGTGATCCTGTACGTAAATGTATTTTCCTCTGTTTTCCTTATCTTCAGCATCTAATCAGACGTTGATGAGTTTCCCTCTGCCAAAATTCCTTTATCTGTCTCGTCTTTTTTTTTTTTTTTGTCTCGCCTCTCCATGAAGGGCTTCATAATTTCTCACCTGAACAGGTGAAACAGACTTTGATTTGCCGCCAGAGAGCCACTCATTCCCTTCCCGTCTACCTTCCGTGCCCATGCTTAGAGGCACCTCTTAAAATACACATGTGCTTATGTCATTTCCCCAAGTAACATGTTCTCATGGTTCCCTTTAATCTTCAAGATATTGTTGAAACTTCTTGCAACTTTACCGAACTCATTGATGAGCTCTAGTAGTTTTCTGGTAGCATCTTTAGGATTTTCTGTGTATAGTATCGTGTCATCTGCAAACAGTGATAGTTTTACTTCTTCTTTTCCAATTTGGATTCCTTTTATGTCTTTTTCTTCTCTGATTGCCGTGGCTAGGACTTCCAAAACTATGTTGAATAAAAGTGGCAAGAGTGGACATCCTTGTCTTCTTCCTGATCTTAGAGGAAACGGTCAGAAACTCCCACATGTCATTCAAGGGCCATCTTTTCAGATAATTCCCCAACTCCCATCCCCTATCTCTACCTCAACCTCACATACCCTCTTGTTCTAACCAATTTTCTTCTGTTTTCCCTTGGATGTTCAACTCAAATGCCATCTCTATTTTATTCATCCACTGAAAGTGACTTATTGAGAATGTGTTAAGTTTCAGGCACTGAGCTCAATATTAGGAACCCAAGGAAAATCAACATGGATATAGCTTGTTTCTTCCCTGAGTTTACGGTTTAGTTAACTATCAAGACAAACAAGTCTTCAGAGAATAAGAACTGCAAGGTAGAGGAACCATTTTCTCTAAACATGGCTTTACGAGGAAAAATTGAAGAGTTCTAGCAATAAGTTACACCTAGGCTGCAAACTAAAGGAGTAAAAGAAATTCATCACAGAGTTGAGAGTACAGCCGTCTGGCATCAGTGACAATGCCTACAATGTTCTGGAGGCCTTCAGTATCTCAGAGAAAAAAATGTGTTGAAAAGTGGTATCTCTCTAGGAAACTTCCTTGCACTCCCCTTTACCCTGCTCCAGTGAGATCCCAAAGCATCCATCCCAGTTTCACTCCATCATGACAAAGGATCGCTAGATGAAGTAACTGCTTATTTGCACACTAGACCCAAAGTTACTTTATGGCAGGTCCTTTGCAAACATTTAGCATATACTGCAGAGGTACCTGGATTGATTTGAAAAGATATTGAGATCTCAGCACTGTTGTACGATGACGAGGCTTTGTAAAGTTGATGTAGAACAAAAAATGAAACTCTATAGATTTAAGGAGATTGAGGAGGTACAATAGATTTTGCGTGTTTGTCTGTGTGTGCATGCAAAATGCAGAAGGAGTGTAATCTGTTAAAGAAACAAGATCGGCAACAAAGAGAAAAATTCTCATAGGAAAATATGGGGTGGTTGAGAGATTTTTAAACATTAAATCCAAGTGGCTATCACACAAGAAATTTGGAGCTAGCATAAAGCTAGGAATGTCCAGCAGTGCACCAAGCACTTTGGAAGGGTAGGACAAGACAAATAAAGAAAACACCCATGAAACATTGCTCATCTAGTTTACTTGAGGTGCTTACCGTTTACTTTTGGAGATAAGATATCCCCCAAATAAATTCAGGGCCTACCAGTAAAGTATCAGCAAGCTGCCAGGGCGAATGACCAGAAAATGACCAACAGTAGATATTACGTCCTAGTCGTTAGCAAGCAGGAATTGAATATATTTTGTGATCACTTAGAGCTATCACAAAAATGAACACCGAGCCTCAAAGAAATCTGAGCAGGTCCAAGGGAAGAAATAACAGAGTAGAAGACTGTACACTTGGGGAGCAGGAGAGGCTGGTGTTGGCAGATGCGGTATCTGTGTTTTGTAGACAACACTCAGTCCTTGACTGTGCGCTATTGGGAAGCTGTTCAGTATTTATCCTTCCCTTCGGTGTTGACTGTGCTTGTCTACTGATGATTAAAATTCCTCGCTATTCATCCATGTATTAACGTTTTTTCCCCTGAATGCTCTGTTCTACACGTATCTATTTAAGTGTGCTTCCTCAGAGGCCCAATGCCATTAAAGATTTAGTAAAATATATTTTTATGATGAAACAAAGTTATTTCACTGCTCTTTACCTACAGTAATTCTTGCCATAAAAATGAAATATCAATCTGTAACTTTGCGATGTATGATTTCAAGGGCTCCTTTTTTTTTTTTTTTAATACATAAAGGCATAGTTTTTCTGAATTCATTCGGCTGATTTACAACGGAGCGTGTTTGAAAGTACAGGTAGCAGGCACACGCCAACGGAATTCGCTCAGACCAGTGTGGCCGCAGGGAGCGTCAAGGGAACTGATAATAACGGGACCTCTAGGCGTTACCATTACGTTCGCAGTGTGTTACTAGTTATACTTATGAGCCCTGAGGATAAATGACACACACGTGTTACCCTTGTGTATTAATTGTATCTTGACAATCAAAGGTTGGTCTAGCAATCTCATGGGCAGTAATAATGTCTACCCCCTCTACGTGGAGAAATTACTATTACTCATATGTTTCATTGAAGAGTAATTTAATATTTTAGATTCCAATTATAAATGGCATTTATATTAGGCCTCTCACACATTCACTGAAATGTCACAGCCTTTAGACATACGTTTTCCATGACTAATATTTAAAATGAAGAATTTAAATTGCTCTGAACTTTTTCTAGGAGTTTGTATTTTTCTTTACTTGAAAATCAACTGCTCATTATACATATACATATGCACATATATACACAGGGAATCTTCATTTAACAAACACATACAGAGGCACACACGTAGATACAGTCATTCTGGCACATATGCGATCTTGGAATAACTTTATCCTTGACAGCGGCTCCCTCATCAGCAAAATTATAATGCAACTACCTGTCATATAATTTTTTGTGAGCTTTGTAACATATGACCACTAGTGTATAGAGGTGCAGAATATCCCTTTTTCCTCCCATTCCTAGCCCAGCTTTTTTGTTGTTGTTGAAGTATAGTTGATTTACAATGTTGTGTTAATTAGTGCTGTACAGCAAAGTGACTCAGTTATACATACACATATATATATATATATATACACATTCTTTTTCATTATGGTTTACTACAGGATATTGAATATAGTTCCCTGTGCTATACAGTAGGACCTTGTTGTTTATCCATTCTGTATACACCAGTTTGCATCTGCTAATCCCAAACTCCCGCTCCTACCCTCTCCCACCCCCCTCCCCCTTGGCAACCACCAGTCTATTCTCTATGTCTGTGATTCTGTTTCTGTTTCGTAGATAGGTTCATTTGTGTCATATTTTAGATTCCACATATAAGTGATATCATATGGTATTTGTCTTTCTTTTTCTGACTTACTTCACTTAGTATGATAATCTCTAGTCGCATCCATGTTGCTACAAATGTCATTATTTCATTCTTTTTTTATGGCTGAGTAGTATTCCATTGTATATATGTAACATGTCTTCTTTGTTCATCTGTTGATGGGCATTTAGGTTGTTTCCATGTGTTGGCTATTGTGAATAGTGCTGCTGTGAACATAGGGGTGCATGTATCTTTTTGAATTATAGTTTTGTCTGGATATATGCCCAGGAGTGGGATTGCTGGGTCATATGGTAGTTCTATTTTTAGTTTTCTGAGGAACCTCCATACTGTTTTCCACAGTGGCGGCACCAACTTACGTTCCCACTGACAGCGTAGGAGGGTTCCCTTTTTTCCACACCCTCTCCAGCATTTCTTATTTGTAGACTTTTTAATGCTGGCCATTCTCACTGACGTGAAGTTGTACCTCATTGTAGTTTTGATTTGCATTTCTCTAATAATTAGCAATGTTGAGTATCTTTTCATGTGCCTATTGGCCATCTGTATTTCTTCTTTAGAGAAATGTCTCTTTAGGTCTTCTGCCCATTTTTTGGTTGGGTTGGTTGTTTTTGTTGTTGTTGTTGAGTTGTATGAGCCGTTTGTATATTTTGGAAATTAAGCCCTTGTCGGCTGCATCACTGGCAAATATTTTCTCCCATTCTGTAGGTTGTCGTTTTGTTTTGTTTATGGTTTCCTTTACTGTGCAAAAGCTTGTAAATTTCATTAGGTCTCATTTGTTAATTTTTGTTTTTATTTCTATTGCCTTGGGAGACTGACCTAAGAAAACATTGGTACAATTTATATCAGAGAGTGTTTTGCCTATGCTCTCTTCTAACAGTTTTATGGTGTCATGTCTTATGTTTAAGTCTTTTAGCCATTTTGTGTTTACTTTTGGGTATGGTGAGAGGGTATGTTCCAACTTCATTGATTTATATGTGGCTGTCCAGCTTTCCCAGCACCACTGGCTGAAGAGACTGTCTTTTCCTCATTGTACATTCTTGCCTCCTTTGTCGAAGATTAATTGACCATAGGTGTGTGGGTGAACCCAGCTTTGCATTTTTCATTCTTGTGATGACTGGTTGGACTTGCAGGTGGGTAGGTATTGGGATGGATGAAGAGGAAAGGGTTGAAATTAAAGGTTGTTGCAGGTACAGCACTAAGTAATGGATAAATCTTATTTTAATTCTTAAAGTCATCATGAGGTCCAGACCTTCAGATATCAAAGAAGAGAAAAATGAAGGCAGGGTCTTCAAATCCTATGAGATAGAAACCAGGAAACTGGAGTATTATCTTGTTATTTGGCCTTGAAGCATCAGTACCTAATGTCTTTTATGCTTCAATAAATAGCAGACTTATTTGCTTGCAAATTTTAATGGTCAAACTTAGTAAATCTGCAAGCTCCCTCCCCGTTTTTCGCTTTCTACTCATTGCTCTTTCATATTTCTTGTTGCTAACCAAAACTATGTCCAATCAATATTATTTCTATTTCAATGGTAGGTACGGCTCTACAGAGAAACTGGATGTTTTGGAAATCCATCATTTGCAATAGGTTTTCTAATAGAAAATATTATGAATTTCAGTCAACTTACAAGCATTCTTTAGCAATACAACAATTCAAAAATGGATACTCTCCTTTCTGGTCAAAATTTCAATTACTGCCTTAGATGTCATAAATGACACACATCTCAAGTTTGTAGGTGATAGGAAACTGTGACCAATAATTAATCTAAAGGATGGCAGCATCTAGATTCAAAAAGATCTGCACAAGCTTAAACAATAGGTATACATTTTAACAAGAATAGATGTAATCCGCAACCTACACTCCTTCTCCCCTCAAAACAATATTTAAGCAAATTTCAGGGAGTAGTCAGTGAGACTTAGCAGAAATAGCTATGAAAATTACATTTTAGTTGACTATAAATTTGGTAATAGTCAACTGTATGATATGGCTAAAAATATTAATACTCTTTTGGGCCAGATTAAAAGAAGTATGGTATCAAAATCAAGAAGATGATATTCCCTCGGTGCTCTGGTTTGGTAAGTCAAACATGAAGAACTGTACTCAGTTCTAAGCATCCTATCTCACGAAGGCACTGACATACTTGTTGCCTCGAGACAAGAGGTATGATATGCTCAAGAGGATTATATAAGATGCCGCAGGAGAAGTTGCTGAAGAAAATAGAACTGATAAAAATCAGTGGGAAAATGATAGCCATCATCAAATACCTAAAGGAGGGTCATGTGGAAGGGGTGAAAAATGAGTCTGTGGTGCTCTGAAGATTAAAACCTCACCTAATAGGATACAGGTACAGGTTTTTGGCTCACTACAAGAAAGAACTGTAACAATTAGAGCTGAAAATAAAATTGCCTATTACGTGAGTAGATAAGTTCATCACCACTGGTAAGGTTCAAGTCGATATTTAAATAGCACCCTATCGGGGGGAGGGAGGCAGAGGAGCATTATACAGTGTAGTGAGGCATTACCTAGAGGGACGGACTAGGCAGTGACTTGCAGTTTCTTGTTTTTTCTTTAAACTGTGACCCACAGTAAGAAAGACATTTTACATTATGAGTATTCATGCACATAAGTATATATAACTTAAATAAAATGCTCTCAAAATAATACTTACCCTTCTTATACACAATCCACTCATATATTCTATCTAGTCTGGCTGGACCACTTTCATTTCTTTAATACAACTGCTAGATTAAATACAATTTAATACAATTGCTAGATTGACTTCACATCTCAATAATGGACTGTGTTGCAAAATTTGAAAAACACCGAACTAGATGACCACTTCCAACTCCAAGATTCTCTCATTCTGCTAGAGGTGATAGAGAAGGGTAACAATCCCCATGGTCAGAAGTAGATGTTCCCTCTGTAACTGACAGTCGTAAGCAAATGGACCACATTATTAGGAATTTCTTGGGACTTCTCTCATAATTTTGACTTCCATTTAAAGTTAGAAATATAATAAACATAATAATTTTGAGCACTTTATTAGGGTACACATATAGAACCTATTTTGATTTCATGATAATGTTCAGCAATAGAGTCTAGCACCTAAAGAGAGGGATGTAACAGAGGTTCTTACCTATTTCCTGATAATTCCATGTAACTGTTCTTATCACTGGCAAGGAAAATGTGGTATAGTGAGAGGATGTAGCTGGGGGACATGAAGGGGCCCAGGTGGAAGATGATTAGTGACTATAAACATCTTATTACTAGAATGAGAGAGAGAGAGAACTAGAAGGAAAGGTTTGAAAATCTACCTGTGACCTCTACTAGCTACTAACAGGCATCTGTGAGTATATTATTCAAATATAACAATCCTCCACGGAATATCTTAGAAAATGAAAAGTCTTGGTAAAGTGGAGGGACTTGCCCAGAACTTGGTGTCATTACTGTACCATTCAAAACATTATTTAAAAAAAAAAAAAAGTAGTGGCTTGGTTGGAGCCTTTAAGGGCCTCAGTTTTTTTCTCTTGGGATATAGAATAAGTCATTTATCAGATGGGAGCTTTTTCAGGAGAGAGGAAAAAAAAGAGAATTCCTAGAAGTGATGAAGTATAAAGACATCAGACTCACCTTATTACTTAAACACATCTTTCCGAATGCTTTCTGTATTTGGGGTTAGTGATTTTGAGTTATGCTTCTTTCAAGAGATCATTTTTCACTGAAACTTTTAAAGAAACAAAATCCACTCCTTATAGGAAAACATTACGCAGATTCTCTGAGGCAGATAGCTCTTAAAAATCACACACACTCCCAAGCCACGCTCCCAAACTCCCAAGCGGTTGGTGGCCATGTTTGAAAACACTGCAAATCCAAACAGGTCGGCCCCTCTGTGTCATCAGTCAGATGTTCATACACCTGAGATGTTTACACCCCATAAATTGCAGTTGCTTCTGTTTTGAAAATCGAATGTTTATCGTATATTACTGAGAAATGTATGTAGAAAGGAAACGTAAAATAGTCATCCTGCTGGTTTACTTAGCATAATCAAATGTGCACTCACAGAGATCATATCCACGTGTTTATACCCTCGGTTTGTCCCCATATGTATTTACCTTTATGTATAACCGTAGACGGCTACTCTACTCAGAAGTGCAGGTTTTTTGTTTTTTTTTTTATTCTCTCAGAAGAGGTTAGAACTGACCTGCTTTGGGTGTCTTCCAGAGACTGCTGGTTTGTTCTGTTATGGTCATACAACCCTGGCAGGGCCTGACCCTTCCTCAGTCACTGGGAGATTTATTTTCACAGACAAACTTAAACGTGCAGGCCTGGCTTGACAGTCCAGACACGGGGAATCCCTGCCCCACCTTTCGGTATCCCCTCATCTCTTGTTGGCACTTCTTACCTGGGGGGCTTCGCAGCTAGTGACCTGTCTACCTGCTCACCCTGGCTCCTGGCCCACCTCGTAGAATCACCAGCTGCCCTCTGTGGGCCAGTCAAAGACAAGAAATGAGAACAGCGGAGAATGACTTAGGGACTTGGCTGCAAGTGGTGACGTAAAGATTTGGCACCACGTTTGGGCCTTGCTGGTGGTGGCATGTGGGAAGAGAAGGCCGCTGTTTCAGACCTCCATTCGCGATGGCTTTGGGACACAGAGGCAGCGAAGATCTGGGAGAGATGTCCCAACCCTTTGAAAGTCAATTTTCTTGCTCCAGCTCCAAGCCCTAAAACTTTCTCTCAATGATAGTACAGGAATTAATTATCCTGTCTATGCATGGGACCGCTCATGACCATAAGCACCTCAAGCTGTTTCCCTAAAAATTGTGAATTCAAAGGGAAAAACAGCAGTTTAATGAACTGTTGAGACAATCCAGTCAACTCAACATTAAAATAAATAGAGTCTGTGATGATGAGCGCAGTTATTGCAGGTCAGTGCTAGGGGGTCTGAAGACGTCGATGCCGTACCCAGCTGCAGGGGTTACTAGAGGGATATAAGTAAGAAGAGAAGGAAACCAGGGTGAGCTGCAGGTCCAGCCACAGGACTAGTCCCAAATAGTTTCAACCGTGTAGCGTAACAGGCCTGCCCGTTTCAAGCTCACGACACCTAGTGGAATCCAAGACGGTGGGACCTATCAGGCAGGAGCTCAGGGCGTGATTGGGGCTCAGAGTCTGGGGTGACAGCACCGATACTCTGGGGGACTCAGTTTGATGCAAAACCTCGTTTAGTAGGTGGAGCGCAGGGGATTTTTAGGGAGTAAAACTATTCTGTATGATACTAGAGTGGTGGACGCGTGTCATCATACATTCGTCACAACCCACTGAGTGTATAACACGGAGTGAACCCTATGGACTGGTTGACAACAGTACGTCAGTGGTGGTTCATCGATTGTGACAGACCGCAGTGGTGCAGGATGTTGATGGGGGAGAGGCTCTGTGTGTGGGAAAGAGTATACGAGAACCTTGCATGCTTTCTGCTCAGTTCAGACACGCTCCTGAAATGGTCTAAACGATAAAGTATAATAAGTTTAAAAACCGAATTTAGGCATCTAGCCCCCAGGGACAGGTGGCAGGACAGAACGCTGTATGGGCCACAGTCAAGCGGGGCTCCTTCCCTAATGCGTGAGGTCTGGAGTAAAAGGAGAAGGTCAAGAGGGTTAGGCATTCAAGGGAATAGATGCTTAGGTTCCCAAAAGTCTCTGGGAACATCGGACCAGAGGATGTGAGAATTCTCCACAGCTGCACCCTCGGTTTGTGGGCCGTCGGCCAGGATGAGCACAGCTTGGTTTTCACCTCTTTGGTGGCAGAGACCGGGTTTCACTGATGGCTGAAGGTCTGGCTCGGGCTTGAGGATGGGTTGGAATTCACGTTCCAGAAGGCTCAGCTCATTCAGACTCCCCCAGGGTGGAGTCAGGGAAGCACCTCACAGGTGTGCCGCCCTGACAGAGGGGACGTCGTGAGCGAACAGTGCACTAGAGCCACCGATCACAAAGTAGCACGAAGAGTGTTTCCTTGGCATCGGCTGTAATTAGTAGCGAACGTACATCACATTTCGGGGATGAGATGGAGGCCACCTTTCGGTCTGGACCACTTGCAGGCTGTGACCGCTTAGAGCTTCTCTTCTCTGACCTCCACTTACTTCTTTAAAATGTGAGGGCACTTTGGAAACTCTACCACCAAGATAAAACATGACCATCTGTATAGGCAAATATATTTGATTGGTATAAAGTGTCTTTCTGTTTTCTCCATTTTTATCTGTAGACTGCAAAAGGAAGTGACTCAAATTACCCTCAGAAAAAATTATCTTCCAGGATGAAAGGGATCGGGCACTATCTTTAAAGTTGGTTTCATGTGAGGCAGCTTATCAAGGTGTTTTCCTTTTTCAAGAAATTCTTCTGGACCAAAGGGAGAGTGGGGTTCCTCCAGCAGACGACAAAGAGCCTCTGATGCTGAGGTTCCCCTGTTATCTCGTTTCATCCAGAAAACTTTCTCCGCTCGAATGATCTGTCTGTCCCGCTGGGGACAGAAGCTCCTCCCCTACCAGGAGTTCTCAGCTGAGATTTCAGCATGCGAATCCTTTCTGCGGGTAGCCGCTGCATTTGCTTCACGGCCCCTGCTTGGGAGGAAGCTGTCGGGCTCCTTAGAAGCCAGCCCTGCCCTGGCTGAAAATGTCCTCAGGCCGTGGAGTGCACTGCTTATCCCTCTTCTTCCCTCAGTGCCAGCAGCTTTCCCACTTTTCCTGCTGTTTAAGCCACGGTTTTAGTGACAAGATAGGCACTGCGCCTCCGTCACGTGTTAGGTTACCTGATTCACACTTGAGCTGCACTTCAGCACAGTCGGAACTTGTTAACTAGGCGTCTTCACCATTTGTCCTTGTGGCCTTCACTGCCAAGTGCGATGAAACCCAGGCAGCCGTTCTTTTTTTTTTTTTTTTTTCAGTTCTTTTTCTTTTCTTTTGGCTCTGTCGGGTCTTAGCTGCGGCACGTGGGATCTTTCGTGGCGGGGCGCGGCCTCCTCTCTAGTTTTGGCACGCGGGCTCCAGAGCACACGGGCTCTGTAGTTGTGGCACGTGAGCTCTATAGTTGTGGGGCGTGGGCTCAGTTGCCCCGCGGCATGTGGGATCGTAGTTCCCTGACCAGGGATCAAACCGATGTCCCCTGCCTTGCAAGGCAGATTCTCAACCACTGGACGACCAGGGAACTCCCCAGACAGCCATTCTGGATAAAAGCAACCCCTTGACCTGGAAACACCCAAGCTTCAGACGATTCCCACTGGCCGCTGTCGGCTCCCGGCTGTAGACGGCAGGAGGCCCTGCCATGTTGCCACGCTCAGGCCTGTCCCCCTTCCTTCCCTCTCCTGCATTTCCTCCCACCCTCTTCCGCTTTCTCCTTTCCTCTCCTCCACTTCTTCCATGTCTTCAACCTCTTCCTCCACTCCTACTATGTGACCCCCCTCCCATTCTCATGACCCAGAATTCAGGATAATTCTAGTAGTTGTGTAGTTCAGCTACAATCCAATGGGCTAAATTGGCTTCGGGGGGACACACTAGGAACCAAGCCACCTTTTATACACTCTACATTCCAAACAACCCATTTAACATGTTAGGACCTCAACCCACTCTTAAGTCGGGGACAGCTTATGGCACTGTGTGTATTTTGGACCACCATCTCCTAGAGTTAAGACATCAAGATAATCCCCCAAGTATAGAAGTCACAAACAGTTGTATAGTTTGCTAAATCCTGTTAATCCCTAATAACACCATAAATTTGTTTATTTAGCCTCGCCAGCCCGAGCGATGACATGTAATTGATCTTTGTCTGACAGAACCTGAAACACTGGCTCAAGATAACACACTGATTCGACTCTGGAGAAAGCGTTTGGGGTTAAACGTGCCAGGTGTGGGCCAGGCAGATGGCATAGCAGCGGTGCCTTGTGTGGCCACGCACATAATCTGATTTTCTGAAATGACCTCGAGACACCAGTGTGCTCCGCTCGATATCAGGTGTGCGGCGAGGAGCCCAGCCTCTGGGGAACACAGGCGCCACTTTTCAGCACTTCTCATCTGTGCGCTAATGGACAGCGCGCTCATTGGAAGTGGCGCTGTTTGCTCTTCGAACAGGAAGAACTTGTTAAAATGCTGGTAGCATTAGCAGGCAGCAGGTGTGGCAGTGTATCCGGAATAGATAATTGAAGAGAATTTTTTTTTTTAGTCGCAACTTTGGCACCCAACAGCAAATAAATAGTACCATTTGGAGCTCCTACAATGCACAAGGATTGAGTTTAATTTTTATTCGAACTGTTGATACCCATTTTTCCTTCCTTCCTTCCTCTCTCTTTCTTTCTTTCCTCCTCTCTTTCCTTCCTTCCTTCCTCTCTCTTTTCTTTCTTCCTCTCTTTCCTTCCTTCCTTCCTCTCTTTCTTTCTTCCTCTCTTTCCTTCCTTCCTTCCTCTTCTTTCTCTTCTTTCAAAAAAGCTGTTTCTTATTTTTCACTGTTAAACCTTGAAAAAACTTAAAGAAAAATTTGCAGAGATAGATATGCCACATCATCATTATCTGGTCAATGACCTTTGCATTTATTTCTAGTGAGCCTTCTGTGACTTCTAATAGGATAGATTATATGAGAAAGGTGTCTGTTTTTCTTTTAGTCAGAAAATTGAGGGACCCAGAGGCTTGAACTTCCTAAGTTTAATAATCCAAAATGACAGAGGATTTTGCAAAGACAGGCATTTACTTAGGAAACTCTACCAAGTTTCCCAAGTTGATTTTAGTACATTTCTATATTTTGCCGAAGAAAAACAATCAGATATTATCAGCCAAAATTACACTCTTACATCCTAAACCTAGCAAAAGGAGAACCTCATTTCTCCGTCTGGATTTATAAGATACTAAAATCACATTCTTTTATTGGTTGTCAAGCACTTATTTAATAGGTCAAACAATTATTTCTAATCTTGAGAACAGACTTCTTGATGAGGTGATAAAGATTTTTACTTTCTAATGACTTGGGTTGATAACAGGAAGACAAGATTTTATCATCAGCAGAAACTTTAGCGTCTTAAACACAAACGTGTTATGTAAATAATGACCTAACAGCAGTAGTTTTAAATTACTGGCAGGATCAATGGAGGGTAATATTTCTCCTGAGAACTTTGAGCTCTGAACATGCCATAAACATTTAGGGACTTCTGGGTGCAAAACACTGTTTTGATTTATCACAAAACCATTCTTATTGCCTAGAAAAGTCCATTTTACATCTTTGACATCTTTACTTGATGACTTGCATGGGGAAGCACTGCTCTGCCCACATGTGAAGTACCACGCTCGTTTCTGTCTCTTAATTTCTGCATCTTAATTGGGAAATCGACACCCTGGGATATATCAAAGGAATAGACTGGGATCTCGAAAAAACTGGGGAAGAAGTATTATCTGAAGAATGCCTGTGGGAAGTAGGAGTTTAGCATGGAGAAATCAAGGGGTTAAGGCGACATAAATAAATAGGCTTTCAGGGATTGAAGCACCAGTCAGGAGGAAAGGCTCTTATCTCAAACTGGGGCTCTGAAAGAATTATCACCAAAGATTAGAATGTAGAGAGAGGCAGTCTTTAATCCAGTAAAGGAATGAAGTTTCTAATTCTTAGGACAATTACAAATAGTGTGTGCACCCACATGCGCCCACACTCCATAGTCCTGGTCACTGCTACAGGAATTTCTGAAGTAGCAACAGGAACCATTTGATGGGATGGGTGTAGAGGGGCTGAGAGCTTGGACCAGATCACCTTGAAGTTCCCTCCCAAAAGGCTGTTCTTCTAGATGAATCTGTGCACATCCTTCATCTCTGTGTACAAAGGCATTTTGGTACCCATTCCTGATCTGGTGGCTTCTGGTCCAGCCTCACACTTTCCAGAGTACACTCGCTCTCGACTCCTCCAGCCCTGATTCCACACACTGATTCATCTACATCCCACAGAAGTATTTCTTCTCACGTGTCTAAAGCTTGGGAAGAGATAAAGCTAAAGTCAACACTTTTCAAAAAGTGGTCGGGACGAGAATTTTCCTTTTGCAAAACTAAGACAGTCCTCAGGAAGGAGTAAAGAAGCTGCACGTGTGTCATCTACAATTACATCACACCAGCCAATGGCACACTATTAAATGCATCTAAATTCCCTGCCTTCCTTTTCAGAATCTGTTTACAAAATGATTCCTAAACACAGATGGAGTCTTTTCTGCCTGCACATATTAATTTGTGTTTTTATTTATGCACTTCGGATCTTTGTGACGTTTTGTCCTTTAGCCTGACACCAAGTCAGTTTTTACACATGTCCTGGGAAGGGTGGTCCTTGCCCTGCAACCTCACAAATCCCTGACACACACGCATGCATTTTTTATTGTTCACACATGTTGCTTTACAGCCTGCGTGATTACTGCTTTACAGCACAGCAGATGGGGTTCTTGCATAGCCGTGAAACAGATGAGATGCTCAAATCGATTGTTTTATCAACAATCAGTTGCAGATAAAAATCATTTTAATGAGAGAAATTAATGGTGTTTGCAAACATGATGTTAATTAAAGAACATTGCTTACGCGTTTTTTTCCGCCTCTCTCTTTTTTTTCTGCACACAATTTTTTGTTACCCCTGACATCTTTCATTATTGACTCATGCCCCAAAGAAAAGGCGATTAAAATCTGCTTTTGTTTGATGTAGCTTTTATTGAAGAAAGAAATAGATCTTTCTGAAGCTTCCTGGTGAGATGAAAGTCTAATTATCTCCACAAATGAAAGGAAAAGCTTTAATTAGGCCGGGGCTGGATCCGCGAACTGCGCATTTGTGCATTGTGATGGATGGGGCCGGCATCTCCTTCGTGACTGCCGCGGAAATAATGAAGGCGCAGAGGGGTAGCGGGCTCTCAGGCTTCAGCTGGCAGAGCGGCGTCGGAGGCACACCTGGGGCGTGAGCCCGTGCCCAGAGCAGCTGCCACAGGCCACGTTTCAGTGCCGGGCACTCGGCTGTTTCACAGCCTCCCTCGGAGCTTTGATCTCTTTTCAGACAGCAGGGGTCCTAACAAATCAAGCTTTTCATGTTTCTCACTCAGTTCCACTCTCTTTTGCTTCTCCATTCACACTCGGACTCCAAAGAGGATGGATAAAATATTGTCGTTTTCTGAAGCAATTAGTGACCGGCAGCTGACGTGATTGAAGTGGGCGTCATGCCTTACAAGCAGCGTGTTAAGGTTGCCTGTGGGAGGGTGCTGGGGAAAGGAATGAATTCTTAACTTTTTCGTTGTTTACGTCGCTGCTGACGATTTGGCTACTTGTTTGGGGAGAAGGCTTAATCTGTGTGTCCACTTCTGGAAAAGTGCTGATACGTTCACCCAGGAGTGAAGGGGGACATCATTGTGAATTGTTTTAAACTGCTAATTGTCACGTGCGAGAGAGCTGAAAATACCAAGTATGGCTGAATCCCTTATTTCGCCCCGCTTTTGCCATGTTGCGTGCGGTTTGGTCTGTTTTCGTGTTGTCTGTCCCGTGGATGCCAGGAAGGTCAGACTCTTCTTGCACTCTCGTTACTGCTGCTAATCTACTCTTTGCAGTGAATCCAAAAGCACTGCGACATCAAGAGCAATGATTGGGACTATTTCACTTTTTTTGGCCAGGATTAGAAAAGAAGTTAGGAAGGGAGGAATGATAACAAAATTGAACAGTGTGTACGGGGACTCTGGCCTCCCCCTGCCACCTGGCCTTCTTTGGTTAGGAATTTCCTGTTGTGCAAGAATGTTAAATTTGCTTCAAAGGTAAAATAAATAAATCATTAGGCTGTCAACCCAAAAACAGAGGAGAAAAGAAATCGTGCGTGGAACACAGCATTTTCACATCCTCTTGTGTGAGGGGGTAAACTGAAAGGTAACCTTTGTGATCTAAAGAAATACTAGCTTTCGACAACCTTCTCTATTTTATAGAGGTCAAGATTGGGCAATAAAGTTGTTCAGCGAGTGGAATACGGTCGAATTAACTGAGACAGTTCCTGAGGTGGGCTCTGACTTGTTCGGTGGGATGGAAAATTTGAAATGAGTGCTTGAATGGAGTTATGAAATTTATCCTTTAGGGCTGAAGCACCTTTCCTATTTCTTAAAAAAAAAAAAAAACACTTCTGGTAACTCTTAGACCTCCTAACAACGCTTCGCACCCCGCTCCCACTCTGCTCCCTCCTTGTCTCCTGCTAAATGTTTTTCTCATTTAGAGACAGCTTTATGTCTTCTGTGTTTCATTTTAGGGCAGGATCACTGCCGTTTATAGATGTCACCCACAGAACTGACCTTCTTGCAGGTGGCTGGCACCTTATTAAGGTCACAAGAAAAAAATCAGAAGGTCTGAAACAGAACTTGACAGCTGCCTTGCTCTCGGTCCATACTGAGATGATGTCAGTTTTGGTCAAAACAGTGCAGCAGGGGGAAGGAATTTACCGAGGTGCTAAGGGTGAGTGATCTCTAGAGAAAGTTGACAGAAATTAGGGAAGAGTAGATGCAATCAAGTAGTTCATTCAGCAGCACGTGTGGGTCCCCAGACCGAGTCCCCCTCCTCAAATCGGGAGTATGGGGAAGGCTGGGACCTTGGTAACTCTATACTTTATTTCGGCGGAGTAGAGCGTCAGAGTTAGATGGTAAAATAAAACTAAAACCAAATGCCAGAGAACAGATGCAAGCAAACCCCCTAATTAAAGGCTCACTTTCCTCCTTTCAAGCTTTATCTGCGTCAACAGTCAGTTTCACTCTTTGGAGCTCAGCACCGTCTCCCCCATATGTGCGTCCAGTGGTGGTATCAGCGGCTTACGTGGGCGCGTGTACAGCGCTTATTACACGAAGTGGAAATAGTGGCACGGAGGCAGCACTGCAAAGTTAGAGCCTGTTTACTGGTCGTTAACTTGCACAGCTGAAAATATTTTAAATTGCTTTTTCCCTCCTTTTAAAAAGTTGGTATAATATTTAAGGCCATTTAAAGCCAAAGACAGGACATTGACCCTTTGAACATGTAGGAAAAATAATCCAAGGTCCATAAGCGGGGGGAGGGGGGGGGGAAGCCTTTGAGAGATTCCCCTACTACCCTCAGAGCTTTCTGTAACTTTTGGCTTTGTTCACCCCGATTCTCCAGAGGAGGGAAAGTGTTTTGTAATGGCGGCTTCAAAATATAAAAGCACTTTTAACTTTTACTAAACAAACAAGTAAAACCTACTAAAGATAGGTAAATTACAATTACTCGATAAATGTTATTTGCTCAATACTGAGTATTCAAATGAGCGATCAATAAATTAATAACATGTAAAGAAGCAAGGACATCAATCAATAAATACATAAACAGCTTCAAAGTTCAAAAGAGTCTGAGGAAAATAACCCAGAGTAAGACCGACACGTATAATACTCTGGAAGTGAGGAGAGGGAATTTCTGTTTTTAAAGAGCTTTTTAGCCCCCCTGGAAAGTACCGCCGATGAGAGGGCAGAGGGCGGAGATGGGGCACAGCGCTCGGAGCGGCTCCCAGCCCGTGAGCCCCGACCACAGCCCTCCCCGGGCCCAGTGAGGATCAGGCAGGGACCCAGAGACCTCAGAGACCAGCTCCCTCTGGGCCCCTTTGGGTCAGTTCTCTGGACCTTTCTCTTCTTGTCCAGGATGTTTGTGGGGATTCCAGGATGCCTCCCATCGCGGCTAACTGTTGTGATGCTTTAGAAACAGGAACCGCTATTTCAGTGTGAATCTCTCACTTACACTGATAATCAAAATAGTTGTTGTTCTTACGGAGGAAGCTGAGTTGGTGCCGTAGGACTGCCGGGCCCCGGGAGCTTGTTTCCTGAGCAGAGGCTCTGTCTCCTCTCTGGTTCTGGGATGAGAGGTGCTGGATGGGGACGAGGCGTTTGCCGGGACCGCCGCGGGCAGGGGAGGTCAGGGGCTCCGAAGTGCGTGCCTTTGGGCAGCCTGGGGGCCCGGACGGCAGGCAGCGGCGTCCCGCCAGGGCAGAGGAGCGGGAAGCGGCTAGGACGTGGCAGAGACGGGAGCGGCCTCAAGTCCGTTAGTGCCCAGGGCTGGCGGCGGGTGGCCGCGGCCTCTGAGCGCCTGCGTGGGGCGCCGGCGGGCACGCCTGGGTTCGGGGCACACCCGCGGCGGACTGCGCGTCGGAGCGCCGCTGGCCGACTTACTGCTCCCGGCGCCCCCTCTGCAGCCCCCGCCGTGGGAGCGCCTGTCTGCACGGGGCCGCCCTGGCGGGCTCGGCTGCGGAGGAAGGCGTTCCCCTGCGCCCTTCCAGCTTCTTCTGTCCGGTCTAGGAATTAAATTGACGGACAGGAGAAAAGCAAGCAACAGGTAGTAACACGTGTGCGTGGCTGAGATCTGGGAAAACTGAGTACCTCGTCAAACTGGCCTGAACTCTCACCTCAAATACCACCTTCAGCTAAAGAAAGACACCAGAGGGTGTTCAGGGTGGGGGTTTGGGACTTCACAGAAGAGCAAGGCAGCTGACATGAGGCTGGAAAAGCAAATAGTTGGTAAACACACGCTGGCTGGGCCAGGCAGAGGCAGCGGGACCCAGCGGAGAGCTTTAACAGACTCTGCTGGCTTCCTCTCTGCCCACACACCTAGTTCTCGCTGTAGTCACCCATGGGACAGCTGCCTTCCCGCAGCAGGTCCTCTGTCTCTGTTCTTCAGGCAGTTAGTGGAAAGGTCAGAGGTCCGCAGTCCTTGGGGCCCTGATTGTTTTCCGCTGGAAATAATCCGCATGCCGGGGAGAGACATTTCAGGGTGGCAAGTTTCACTCCCCTACACAGTTTCCTCCTTCAGGCCGGCAGCCCGAGTCACTCTCCCCGCACTACTTCCACCGTAGCCTTTATTCTGTATTGCTGTCATCTGTCTGCCTAGTGTTTCTCTTGCAGAAGAATCTACCGCGTTCCCTTAAGCTCAGGACTGTATTACTTGCCTCTGTATCCCCAAGAGGAAATGGGTGCCGTAGCTGGTAGGTGTCAGCAGTTGAAACAGACACCTTTTCGTTTTCTTAATGAGAAAATGGCACGCAAGAGTGAAGAAAGGTGTGGCATTGGTGTATCATTATAACATAAAGTGTGTATTTGTGAATTATTATAACGCAGACCTTCGTACTGTCTGGTGGTTCAGCCATAGTTTCCTCCCTTGCATTTGAAACACGAAAGTTCATTTCTGTATAGGAAACGCTCAGTGCTGATAGACAGACATCTAAATTTGACTTCTTGGCCGACCCATGTATTATGCAGGCTCCTGGCCGTCCACCTGCATTTGAAACCAGGACGTATTTCTGCTGCAGAGTCTATGAACCTGCTTATCTGCTGCGCTTAGAAGTGTTCTTATAGGAAACAACCAGACATAAATAATAAATACTGAAGTACATTTTACTCCTCCGTCATGGTATTAATTTGCTCTCCAGTTCCTATGCAATGCATCAGGTGCCCAAGTCCAGACTCATTTAGATTAGAAATAGCCCAGAATGTGGATGAGACACATATTTATCATTTTGATTTATTAAGGAGCAGCTGTAGAATGATACTAATTAAGTGACTATGCTTTCTTTTTGAGACTGTAATTTTATTTGGAGCTGGCAGTAATGGAAGGAAACAAGTAGGCCAAGGTTATTTGAATACATTAAAAATCTCTATTGCAGAGATTAAAAAAAAAAAATTGTCCCCTTACACTTTTCCTGCAATTCACCTATTTCAGGAGGACGTTCGCCGGGTTTACGAAAAGTCGTGGAGCGCCGACATCCCTCTAAAACACCTCCGTGCCCTTATTTATACCGTTTTGAGTTATTCAGGAGAGCGTTGCCGAGTGCCTTCAGCCTGCTGAGCTGAGCTTGGTTTGCAGGGATCCCATGGCCACGTTCTCAACCATATGTCATTTTTTTTAACTGAGTAGTGTATCACATGCAAGAAAAATATAAGCATATACTCTAGGCTTTAAAAATATTCCTGTTCTCCAGACTTTTCTGTAGAAAGTGTGTATTCTACCTTTCCCAGCGAGAAGCAGAGTGACTATAACTAAATCTTAAACAGAAAAAAAGATGAGCCAGAGCCCTCAGAGTTTGTCAGTTTCTTTACTAACACAACCGAGAAAACTCAAATTAAAGTAAATGTAATTCCTTTGGATTGGTCTTGACCATAAAATGTCAATAAAACGAAAGAAAGAGTTCCAAGAAGTTTTCAGTAGGTAAATCTCATAAATCTAGTAAGCATAGGAGAGCTTTTCATGGCAAACTTCTGGCCTAATAAAAAAATACAATCAATCAGTAACCTGAAATCTTGGCTTCCACACTATCTACAAAGTGAAATACCAAAAAGAAAAAAAAAAAGAGCTTACATACAAAGTAAAACTTCGCATAATTATAAAACAGACAAGGTTTTAGTAGAACATTCTCCCTGCGTATTATCTCATTGCTTACTTTCTTGTCCTTGTAATTGTTCCCACTTAAAGCTCATCTTCTTTAAACGTAAGTACAATAACCTGCAAACTGGCCCTATGCGGCAGGATAGTTCTTGGTTAGAGGGTAGGGTAGTTCAGAGGGCAACATTAAGCAAGCTTTTTTTTTTTTTTCCCCCTTTCCTTTTAGAGAATTCTGCAAAAATGACCTTTTAAAACAATTTACTAGAAAATAATTTTTAGCATCAGCTAGGAGATTTATATAAATATTTAAAAACAAGTGGAATAAAGAAACCCCACAAGTACACCAGCGGTAAACCTGTCAACCCATAGTAAATACTATGCCCTTGACTTGCAACATGAAATAAGAAATCAGATTTTGGAAAACGGTAAACACTCTTACTACTTTAAAAAGTTGACCCAGGTAAGGGTCTTGAAAATGAGGATTTGACTCTCAGTTTCAACTCAGACCCTTTCTGCAGCAGTGGTGTATGTTCCTGGGAGGATATAGGATTTGTAATTCCATTTTTGAAACTGTAGCTGTAAAAAAAAAAATATATATATATATATATATATTTAAAGCTCTGGTTCACTGACTTACTCTGTGCCTACCTTATTAGCATCATATTAAAAGTTCCAGGTTGGAGGAAAGGTCATATAGTCAAAGCATTTAAATAACTTCTTTCTTCAGCTCAGTCTAACCTGTACTTTTGCTATAAATTTTCTTATAGAAAGACGTGAAACATATTTAGTTGCAAATGGTTATACTGTTCCCCTGAATTTCAAAAAAATGTAAGAAATTTTCTATCCTTGGAGTAGTTTTGCATTAGATTACTTGGCTTTGCAGAAATTTGTGAAAAGACAATGTTTTTGAAGTTGCACAAAGTGTAACGCTTCTAGACAGCAATGAGCCTTGTTGAGGTGGCATGTGTAGGTGTGCTGGGGTGAGGTGTGGGCTTCTGGCCAGATCTGTCTCCTCTGGGTTGTCGGGCATGACTGCCATAGATGGCCCAGTCCTGTCACTGTAACAGAATCTAAGAAAGCAACAAGACCATCGGCTTAGGAAGGCTAAAACACACTTCAGAGTGTGAATTAAGGTAATTTACTATACGTTCTGATGTTTACTAGTGCAAAGCCTGATGCCTGGCAGACACTGGGGGGAGGAGGATTGGAGGCTGAATGGAAGCTCTAGGCAACACAGTAGGCGTTTCCTACTTACTGTGGCACCACTTGGAACAGACCTGTGAGACAGGTCTTGGTTGCTCCCATTTTACAGATCAGATAACTGAGGCCAAGAAGTTAAGTGAACTCCCCAAGGACACGCACCATTAATACGTGGTAGAGTCAGCTTTTCGTTAAAACCAACACTTGTTTAATTGCCCAACACTTTCATAAACATGACTGTATACAAGCAACTATATATAATATGCAGTGGAGCTCAGACGTAGAATACCAGTGCATGAGAATTTTTAATTTTTTATTTTATATTAGAGTATGGTTGATTTAGAATGTTGTGTTAGTTTCAGGTGTACAGCAGACTGATTCAGTTATATATATACATGTATCCATTCTTTTTCAGATTCTTTTCCCATATAGGTTATTACAGAATATTGAGTAGAGTTGCCTGTGCTATACAGTAGGTCCTTGTTGTTTATCTATTTTATACATAAGTAAGTAAGTAGAGTATATATGTTAATCCCAAACTCGTAATTTATCTCTCCCCTGCTTTCCCCTTTGGTAACCATAAGTTTGTTTTTGAAGTCTGTGAGTCTGTTTCTGTTTTGTAAATAAGTTCATTTGTATCAATTTTTTTAGGTTCCACATATAAGTGATATCATATGGTAATTTGTCTTTCTCTGACTTCACTTAGTATGATGATAATCTCTAGGTCCATCCATGTTGCTGCGATTTTCATGGCTGAGTAAATACTGCATTGTGTGTGTGTGTGTGTGTGTGTGTGTGTGTGTGTGTGTGTGTTTATACCACATCTTCTTTATCCATTCCTCTGTCATTGGACATTTAGGTTGCTTCTGTATCCTGGCTATTGTAAATAGTGCTGCTGTGAACATGGGGTTGCATGTATCTTTTCAAATCAGAGTTTTCTGCAGATGATATATGCCCAGGAGTGGGATGGCTGGATCATATGGTAGTTATCTGACAGTGATTAGGGAATTGCCCCTGTTCTCTCCTGGCCTGTATTTTTCTACTTGCATGGCCCACATTCCACTGTCGTTTTCTTTTTGCCCTAGCCATGGCAACTGGTTTGGGCTGGACTGGACTGGAATTGTCCTTTCTTGCATTGAAGTTCATAGCAATAACTGCACACCACTGTCTTTCTTTCTTATTTGCTCAGTGCCCACACTTGAAGCAGGAAGTTCCTTGCAAGTATATTTCTGGGGCTCTTCTCCAATAAGCTTTGGAAATATCTGCCACTAATAAGCTAGGAATGACCTGTCCTCAGCTGACTTCCGCCTGTGTGTTCTGTCCCATTAGCAAAGTAAAGTCCCTACAGAAGTGGTGAAAAGGGACTATTTTCCCCCGTTTTCTCGAGATATAGTTGACATATACAGTGCACTGGTCTTCGGTGTACACTGTGATGACGTGCTATGTGGTTATGTTGAAAAATGGTTGCCACGTAAGGTTAGGTAACATCCGTCACCTAATTACAGAGTTTTATTTCCTTGTGGTGAGAACTTTTAAGACCTTCGATACAGTATTATTAACTTTAGTCACCAAGCTGTATATTACATCCCCTTGGCCCTTGCTTTGTAACTGAAAGTTTGTATTACCTTTTAACCACCTTCACCCAGTTTGCCCACCTTGTTATCCCTTGCCTCTGGTAACCACCAGCCTGTGTGTGTGAGTTAAGTTTCTGTAGAGTCCACATGCGAGTGAGACCATACTGTGTCTGTCTGTCTTTCTCTGATTTATTTCACTTAGAGTATCGCATTCAAGGCCTATCCATGTTGTCGCTGATGGCAGGATTTCCTTCTGTTTCTGGCTGAATAATGTTCCATTGTGGAGCTATTTATAAACAACTTAGGTTGCATGCCTTGCTGTTGTAAACAGAGCTGCAGCAAACAAACAAGGGGGTGCAGGTCTTTGAGAGTGATTTCATTTCCTTCAGATAAACACCCAGAAGCGGAAACACTGGATCATAGGGTCGTTCTATTTTTAATATTTTGAGGCACCTCCACACGGTTTTCTCTAGCGGGTGCACCAGTTTACATCCCTGGCAACAGTGCACTACGGCTCCCTGGTCTCCGCCCCCTCGCCAGCACTTGTCATGTCTTGTCTTTCTGACAATAGCCGTTCTAACAGATGCGAGATGGTATCTCTTCGGGGTTTTTTTTTTTTTTTTTAAACATCTTTATTGAAGTATAATTGCCTTACAATGGTGTGTTAGCTTCTGCTTTATAACAAAGTGAATCAGTTATACATATACAATATGTTCCCATATCTCTTCCCTCTTGCATCTCCCTCCCTCCCACCCTCCCCATCCCACCCCTCTAGGTGGTCACAAAGCACCGAGCTGATCTCCCTGTGCTATGCGGCTGCTTCCCACTAGCTATCTATTTTACATTTGGTAGTGTATATATGTCCATGACACTCTCTTACCCTGTCACATCTCACCCCACCCCCTCCCCATATCCTCAAGTCCATTCTCTAGTAGGTCTGTGTCTTTATTCCCGTCTTGCCACGAGGTTCTTCATGGCTTTTTTTTCCCTTAGATTCCGTATATATGTGTTAGCATACTGTATTTGTTTTTCTCTTTCTGACTTACTTCACTCTGTATGACAGACTCTAACTCCATCCACCTCATTACAAATACCTCCAATTCATTTCTTTTTATGGCTGAGTAATATTCCATTGTATATATGTGCCACATCTTCTTTATCCATTCATCTGTCGATGGACATTTAGGTTGCTTCCATGTCCTGGCTATTGTAAATAGAGCTGCAATGAACATTTTGGTACAAGAGTCTTTTTGACCTATGGTTTTCTCAGGGTATATGCCCAGTAGTGGGATTGCTGGATCGTATGGTAGTTCTATTTGTAGTTTTTTAAAGAACCTCCATACTGTTCTCCATAGTGGCTGTATCAATTTACATTCCCACCTTTGCGTTTCCCCAATGATGAGTGATGTTGAGCACCTACCTTTCTGTGTGCTTGTTGGCCCTGGGTGTGTCTTCTCTGGAAAAATGTCTACTCAGTTTCTCTGCCCAAAAAGGGGGCTTCTAAGTGCACTCCCAGATTGGGGTTCGGGTTGAAGATAGGCGTCTCCAATTAGTCTTTAAATACAAACGCCATGATGCTCCTTCTATAAACTGTCAAATACCCCTCTCTTTGCAGTGCATCAGTGGTTTTACACATCTGCATTTCCTTCTCACTGTCCGTTTGCGTAAACCGTGATGAGAACTTATTCTGACCCCTATAAAGAAAGAGTTAAGGTTAAGGGAACCATTTCGTAGTTAACCCCCACTTCCGGCTCTTTCTCTGTATTGTCGGAGGCTCCGGCTCTCCACGACCAGTGCCAGTCTTGAGCTTGAAGATGTCAAGGAGATCTGAAATTTGATCAATTCTGGAGCATCTTCGGGGCAATTAATTCGGCCAGACAAGGCAGGCTGGGCACCAGGCAACATGAACCTTGGGCTCTCCTCTGCTTGTAGCCTAGAGAAAACTTACTTGCTCCTGGATGCTAGGTGTAACCCTCCCTCCCTCCCTGCACTGGCTGTGCCGTCTCTCCAGCTGCCTCTGAGTGCGTGCAGCCTTCCCGGGTTTCTCCACACGCATGAAGCGCTCTTAAAAGCATATGCTGGGAGCCTCCACGTATGCTTTTAAGGACTAGGGCGAAGTGAGTGAGTGAGGCATTCATTTCAGGTCCAAAATGTAAGGGGTACCCCCCAAAAGTCAGTAATCAAGCTGCATATTAAAGCAAAGTTTTTTAATCAAAATTAATACCAACAATGCATAATAAACTAACTTCAAAGATTTTAAATAAGCACAGGATCAGTATTACAGGTTTTTTTCCTAAGGCTCCAATATGGCTTTAGCACTGTGCTACTTCAGATCGTTGCAGACCTGGAATCCCATCTCACCTAGAAACAAGGATGTAGGCTGAACAGGTAACTGCTTGGTCCTGGTCCCCTAAATAATAATGCTTACTAATATTTATGAGGCTGTTACTACAGACCACTTTATATGGATTATTTCACTTAACACCTTAAAGTAGATAATACTGTTACCTCTATTTATTTTACCAATAAGGAAACTAAGGCCCAGACCCACCCACCCAACAGGTGACAGGGTAGGGATTCCAATCTCCCAGCCTCACCCCAGAGGCCCTGCACTCAGCCACTGCTTGTCCTGCACTGATCCCCCATGCAGTCATTTTCAGCCTTCTTAAAACCCGGGGCATACCCTCTGCTTTGTACACGCTAACGTAGTCAGCAGCCAGAGAGCTACAGTTATATTCTTAACAAATGTAACTGGATGGAAACTAGGAACTTGGAGAGAATTGGGGGGGGGGGGGGGGGGAAAGCCTTTGGGTCAGTAAAAGATAGATAGAGGGGAAGATGGTTCCCGAACCAGATGATTAGGCCATTTCAACTCATGACCCTCTTATTTTATGAGGAATTTGTATTATCTTACTTGGTTTTCAGCACGTGAAATCATATATACACTGACTATGTATTTCTGAATCATTCATCTTTTCTAAAGTCAAATAAGACTGCTGTCAGGGAAGGAGATGCCCCCAGAGTACGGGGAACAGGTAGCCGTCCACACGTATCTATCTGTAGAGGGTGGAGGCACGCGGAGATGGTGTTCGTTAGGCACAAACAGAGCCTAAACCTTAGCATCGGCCCCTAGAGCAAGGCTGCATTTCTGCAAAATGCTCTGGTCTCCCATTGCTACGGCAATGCTACAGGACCCAGGATATTAGCAAAAAGGGCTCTTTGCACGCACATGTCTATTGCAGGGTTTATTCCCCTAGCATATTCCCATTGTCTTAAAATCAGCTTGTTCATTTGTTTTCCAATAACCAGAATGCTTTTTTCCCTTCACAACTATTTCATAATAGTGCTGATGTCTGAACCACAGGGAAAACTGCATGGTTTGCATACACTATCCTGGGTACTCAATTTTCTACCTCGTGGGACTTTGCACGTGAGAATAGAATAATCCTCTACTTTTATCAAATATGCCTTTTCATTTTGATTTTTTTGTCCAGTTAGTTTGAGTATTACTTTGGTGTAGATTTCAGATGTTACCTAAGGAACAGGCGTTGACTATTTTGCCGGTTTTAATTAAGCCCTTTCGAGCATGCTCAGGTCCTCTCATTCAAGGCTATCCGTCACATCCAAGTGAATCAGGAGGAGAGTTTAACATGCGTTGAGTAGTAATCTTGTATTTGTGTTCATCTGCTCATCAAGGGGAAAAAAAAAAAAGTCAATTTAAAGCAACAGGGGAGTGGCAATCCTTGTCTTTTAGGCAACTGTTGTATCATTGACCTCCTTTAACATTTAATTTCTCAAGCCTCTAGGAAGCTTAATTTTGAACATCAAAGAGGTACCTGTGGAAAAAGTTGTTCCACACTGGTGAGTAAACAAATCAGAGTTAATAGCGTCGTTAGCTTTTGTGGTAAAAAAAATTTAGACCCGGTATTCCTTACTAACGAATATGGAAACTGTCAGCATGTGGGGTTTTTTGAAGCCTTTAAAAATAAAATTAGACTTAGAATTTGACAAAATATTATATATTCTTTGCTGAATGCCATTTCCTAGGTTGACAGGACTCGGGTTTTATAATGTTGAAGTGTTTATGAAAATCCCTTCCTATATACGGCACGTATAACCCACACTGGTAAATGTATTCCTGTACGTCCGTGAATTACGGAGCTCCGTGGTGCCCGCTACCCAGTGAGCACCACCCCCTCCCGTCCAGGGCGCCAGCTGCGTAACAAAGGGCCAGGCTTCTAACTGCCCCTCGCACGGTATCCACGGAGATCTGCTTAAACACATGGAGTGATTCGTGAAGACACAATGCGGGCGTGGTGGGGAGGATTAATAAGAGAGTTTGTTTTGCATTAAACCTCAAGACTGGTGAGCAAAAAAAAAAAAAAGATATGTTTAACATGGAGGAAAAGCAAATATTTGCTAGCGCTGACAAAGGAGATTTGCAGCAGCTATTTATTTAGACTGGAAATCTGCAGCTGGGCAAGCACATCCGGTGGTAAACCACCGCCTTACTGGGGAAACTTACCGTACCAGCAGGACACGGGAAGAGAGCACAGCAATGAAAGTGAAAGCTCAAAGTCAAAGGAAAACTGAGTGAGGCAGAGATCCTGTGGTGCTCTGGGTTTTAAAACCTGTGTTTGGGGGGGGTGGAGGCTGCGTCCTGTGCCTTAATTACGAATGGATTTTTAAATGCATATTTACTCTTTCTCCTCTGAAAATGCAACTTATCAAGGCACTGTTGTAGCTTTCCGTATAATTGGCACCCATCAGTTCTACACCAAAATTAGTCTCCTTCAGTCCCTTTTGTTCATCTCGTTGCCTCTATCAAAAGAAAAACGTCTTATTTCCCCTTACTGCGTGCTCCAAAACAAAACGCACCTGTAAACGTAAAAATAAAACTGCTATAATTATTATTTAAAGGTTTTAGAGAGACGTAATTATTGTGTTAGGTGAGATAAGCCGTTCAGAGAGAGTGATGGTGGTTTTTCATGATTTTATGCCTATAGGTGATTGTGTCACCTCATTTTTCTTCAGTGCTCAATTGTTTTTGTACTTATGGAAATTGAGATAGTCATTAATATTAATAAGTAATATAGTAATAGCTTTTTGAATAATTTGAGTAATTTTTTTCTGCAAAGGAAAGGCACGTTTGTTAGCCATTGAATTTCCTGGGCCCATACCTCCACGCCATCATGGTGTAAAAAAATAGAAATACCACAAGGAGCGGAGGCCCTTGGAGAACAAACCTTCCAGGACTCCAACCCAGAGAGCGCCCCCCTGACGCATCCAGCACGTGGAAGCGTTCGAACTGCTGAGGTCAGAATTTCTGCCTTAGTCCCTAATGCACGTAGTGATAAATGCCCACCAGCAACTCGGGCCCATGAGGCCGCCTGGTCACTGAAGTTCTTTCTAAGTCTGGGTCAGCAAGTGAAGCTTTAAGCTTTTCTACAATATGCTGGTAAAACCCCCAATCCCTTACTCTCTTCGTGCTCTGCCATCCTTAGGGAGATAAACTCTGAGGAACTGTAAGTAAGTGCCATCAATTTGCCACTTGGAACCAGCCTTATCCTTGGCTGTGGTACCAACCCACCACTTCTGCACAATACAGCACCGGCCAGTGTCCAGAGATGTTGTGTCATGCTGTGCTGATGTGCTTCCTGCTGCTGGACTTACGGCCTGAGTTTTGGAGTACTTCTACCCACACGATACTGCTGTCACCTTTTCACCTTTGCAACCATCAAAGGGTACCCGCTTATGTGTATGTGTACGGATACACACACTCACTCATCTAACGAGAAAGAGATATGAGAAAGGTTATTTTGTAACAGAAGCAACTATGTATAAACACAAAACAAAGCCATATTTTTCTAAGAAAACAAAAAGGGATAGTTGCTTAAGTATCTTTGTCTAAGAAAGCAGCAAAAACTTTTAGCAAAGAGTGGCAGAGAGATTAAAAAAAAAAAAAAATCCAGGAAAAGAAAGAAAAGTCTCTTTCTTTCTTTAACAGATGGAGCTTTCTCTTTCAATATCCACCCAGTGAAACTTAGTTTATGGATAATATCGGCCGCTCCAAATGCAGGTGGAGACTCCTGTCGGTCCATGTTGAGCACTGAACAATCTCACGACCCCAGAAGTTGCAAGCAGCTGTGTGCTTTACCTGAATTAATGGTGGGGCTGAAATTAAAAGTAAATCATCGACCATCATTAATTATCTGTTCCACTGATGTCTGCCCTTGCTTACACTTTAATCTCCGTTAACGTGGAGGAGAGGGACCATCCCAGAGGGCACGCCACATGTGTTTCTGTGTCGTGCGTCCGTCTCTCCAGAATACCCGGCCGGTCAGAAAAATAGCGCTGTGACATGGGAAGCCAGTGCCACCAGGGCTTTCTCTCTGAATGCTTCAGATGAAACCAAAACGCTCAATTTGAGCAGCCAGGGGCCAAAGCAGGATTCAGGTCCTTATGTCCGAGGCCCCGGCGCTGCGTCACTGGGGCCCCTCGTGCAGCACCTGAACGCGTCCTGGAGCACTCAGTGCGATTGCAGCCGTGCTCCCTGGGAGGAGGCGCACGAGGGCGTCTCCACCCCAGACGTGCTTCTCTTCCTCTTTGTTGTGAGCTGTTCCGAGGAAACATAACTCTTCAGAATGCCACTAGCTTCTCTCCATTCTTGGTACATACGTAAGCGGTGTAAGTGCTGTCTGTCTGCTGTGTAAAACTTGCTTGCAGTTAGGTTACTTGCACAGGGAAAGGTAAAATGTGAAGCTGTCTTGATGAGCCGGGTAACGAAAGGTGGATTCGGTGCAGAAGCTTCCCGCTTTGCCTTGTGTTATTTCCTCTACCGCAGGATACAGGTGCCTGGCACAGGTAACTGTAACTCGACGGCAAAAGATTGTACTCTATACAGCAGCACCCTTAAACATTGGAACCGCTTGGACTCAGCCTGTCCCCGTGGCGAAACCAATCTCCAGCTCAATCAGAAGCTGCACTGTCCCTTCCTCAACATTTGACAGCTTCACTTGCTGTTTTCCTCTGCTTATCCCACATGTCAGCCATCCCCAAGCAAGTATGAAATGGTCCATTCGATCCCACGTGTGTTGAAAGTAACGTAAGGAGCGAATGTGGGTAGAGAATATTGCTTGGCTGGGTGCTGTTTCCAAGGGGAATGAATATATCATCATACTTAAGGTATCAGTGTGTCACAATGGACATGATTTTACACCGCTGAGAGGGTCTTGCAGAAATCCTAACAAACAAACCGTATTCCTTAAAGCTTGAAGATGCCCTGTGCTTATGCACATAGCCCAAGAACGAGATGACTTTTATTATCTACTCTCAAGCTTTTTAAATGTTCTGATGTGATTAGAGTAATCTGAGGAAAATTATTCTGTTGCACCCTGATTAGTTGAGCTAATCTCCCAGAAAGAGCCTCCAACCTTTTCGCTAAACATCTTTCGTTTAACAATGGTAATTATTAGAAGAACGGTTTCAGTTTATCTTGCATTAGTGACAGAGATGAGGAGACTCAATCTTCTTGGAACACGGAGCTGATATTAGAAAACTGGTACCTTTGGAGAAAGGGATCAACAAATTCCGTGCCTGCTCTTCTGTCCAGTTTGCGGCGGTCTCAGACTACAGTGCTGGGGCAGTTTTCAGAACTATTTTCCAGGCATGAGAGGGAGGGAGGCACAGGGAGAGCGAAAGGACCAGAAATCAGAACCACCTTTGATTGAGTTGTCGATGCTATCCCAGCAAGAAATAAGTCTGCATCCTCAGGAGATGGGATTGTACATTCTCTGCCTATTCTTCTTCTTCAGTTAATTCTGGAACTTGGTTTACCTGTTCCCAAATGTCCCGGCCCTGCCCTGTCTATGATAAATGGATAAATTGGCATCCAAATGTGTCTCAGTAAAGCAAGCTCTAACTGAGCGGAGAGTGTGGTGTTCTTCTCCCACCGATCGGGGCTCTTCACAGACGTCCCCTGGGCACCACAAAGTAGCTTTAACCTTCAGAAGTATCATCAGCGTTCTTTGGTGTACTCAGAGCAAAGCCACATGGAATAGCATCCTACGGCATTCAAACGGTAGCATGCAAGAGCTCAGTCATCTCTGAAGAGCTTTCATTTGACAAAAGGGGAAAGGAAACAGGTCTTTGTTGGTTTCCCTCTTTTTTAAGAAACAAAAGGCTGTTCAATTTTCTCTTTTTCCTCCCCATTTTATACTCCCAGAATTCCACATGGTTTGCTGCTGTAGAAGACAAAGATCGCTAGGTCCCTTGTCATCCACAACACAAACCTTCTTAAAACCATGCAAATGCTTCTTTGTAAAGATTCACCTGTGAAAATGTAGGGGAACAGTACTTACAGGCATTTCTAAGGTGTTACTGGTTTCAAGAGTATGGAATTTTTTTACTCCTAACTTTGCCAGTATAAATCTGGATGGGCCAGTGAGTGACCAGTTTATCATAAGCCAAGCAGAAAATATGTCAAATAAATTGGTGACTCATTTCATATTGGGTTTATTAGGAAAAACTTCCATACCAGGCAAACCTCTTTAACAAATACACAGGCTGTTAGAATTGAGAGGAAAGATTTAAAAGGAGCAAAAATAAACTCACGATTCCTTTCCCCTTCTTTGGGACGAAGCTGTAGGTCTGCAGTCAGCTGTAGTGTACGCCCTGATTTAACGAGGAGTAAAAAGAGGCTGTTTGATTAATCAGTTCCTAGCAGGTTTTATGCATTAAATTTACTTTTACAAAATCCAAAAGTTATTCTTATCCATATCTCTCAGTCTGACTGATTAATTATCTATGGTTCCCCGGCACATACCACGATCACAGCAGTGTTCTTTGGAGATAGAATCATCAAAGGGCATCCTTTGGTTAGTTTGGTACATGAGAAGGGCATAAATAATGAAACAGAACAGGGGCCATTAATTCGTTCTGTTTTGTTTTCAGTGCTTGGAGGTTGGTTTACCAGGTAGGGGGTATGGAGTAGTTGGGAAGCGAAGGGGAGGAGGGGAGACGGGGCCGTGCGTCAGGATTTTGCACTGTTTCTTTCAGCCAGCCCTGCTCTCTGGACCCTGAGCCCTGAAGCTCTGGCAAGCCTTGAGGGTTCAGAAGTTCTCATTTTGACTTGCCAAGCTTTACGTATTCCTGGGGCGTAGAACTCCCCTTTGGAGCTGAATGTGTGTTTCTCCAACATCAGATGATTGGAAGAAATTGCTTGGCTGTGACGTATATGGTTTACATGTTAACCCACTGTTTAATGCAGATCTTTAAGCAGTTTTTAATTCAAAAGTTTGACATGTTTGACTGCCAGTTAAGAATGCAGAAAAACAGAGGGCAAAGAACAAAGCTTTCAAAACATATACATGCACGCCCCTGACTTTTGCCGGGGTTGGAGAGCTGCTAGCCAAGTTTACTTGGCCGACTTCTATCGTGTCTCATTCTTCCCAAGCACTCACTCATGTTCTCTAACATTTATGTCAGGAAATTCTGACAGTTTGATTCTTTGTAATATCCCTTTGCCCATTTACCTCCTTCCCTGTGTTTTGGTTTTTCCAAGACTTGAATGTTTCCACTCTATAGACATTTTAGAACCAAATTGCAGTTGGCCAGCTTACTGAATAGGGATCTCCTTGTCTCAAATGCAGCAGCAAAGGCTGGGACCTGGCAGGTCTTTTTTTTACCACAGAATAATGGGAGCACCTGGGTTAGTGCCCTCGGGCAGAACTGATCTGTGCGCAGGGCCACTCTTCACACCTCCCAGGGGGTTATTAAATGTGTACTGCTCCAGCCTGCTAAGGAAATGTCAGCCCTACCTACTCCTGGGTTGATTTTTTTTTTTTTTTTTTTTCCTAGTGGAGGGGAGGACAGCACAATAAGTCTTAACCAAGTAATGTCAAGTCCAAGACACTTAAGAGCAGCCTGTTTTCTAGGACCTCTGATGCATCCTTCCCAAACAGTCCTAAACCGAAATCCTCAATGGCAACATTACTCTAATAAGCCCAAGAAAACAAAGGTCCCAGAATGGAGTTACTGTTGTTTACCTTTGGCATAGGCTTGAATGTACAGGACTGGTCTGTTTCCCTGGTTGCAGGAAATCATTCTTTCAACCTTCTGAGAAAATGAACTCTGTGGAATCTAATCCTTTTTACTTTATAATTTCAAAACAACCTAAAAGCAAGAGGGAAAAGAAAGGTTTCTTTTTTAAGTGATTTCTAACAGAAAACTGGTGAATCAGTCATAAAGGCCCCAAGGGGCACACAATGTAAGATCTACCAGCTCTGTATTTTTTACCCTGTCAAATTTTTGTTCGACAGGTAAAGCAGCATGCTTTTTTTTCTTCAGGTGTAAATTCCACTTCACCAGACGTGCTCAACCTGTAGCCCGACGAGATTAGGAAGTTTCACGGTGTGAGTCAAAAGTGAAGCGCAGCCGTGTGTTGTCCCATCGCCATTTACTAAATGGCCTTTCTTATGCATCTCTCTGGGTACCACGTAGGCATCTCTCTGGGTACCATGTAGGCATCTCTCTGGGTACCACGTAGGCATCTCTCTGGGTACCACGTAGGCAGCACACAGAGGCTGCTTTTGCCCTCTGTGCAAGGACTTCACCCTAAAACTGTTTTGAGCTTCTTTGCGTTGTTGTGGTGCGGTGCTTAGTTGTAACGTCCCAGTGATAAATGACAAAGGACTAGTGGAGAGGAACTGTACAGGTATTGTGGAGAAAGCTGTGGAACTGCAGTTAATTTTCCTCCTGTCTTCTTTAGAAACTCTCTTTCACACTTTCTCTCCTGCACTTCTCTCTCTGTCAGATTCAGAGTTAATACGTTCATCTGTCTCTCTTTCCAGTAGTAGTAAAAACATGTCAATATACCTATAGTTTGGTTCTGAAATAAGCGCTGAAATGAAGTCCCTGGCCAAGCATTGCCTCCTTCTTGGTCCCGAGACCCTCCACCTTAGTCGTCTTTGCTCAGTGACTTCGCCAGGGGTTCCTGAGACCACCCTTGCTGAAATCCACTTCTCTGACCCTCTTCTGCAGCCAGTAGTCTCGTGTTTGCAGAGAAAGCTTGGCTTTCTAGGTCCACAACTGCGTAAAGTTCCAACCTACAAAACGTTTCCCCGTCTCCATGAATGTTTGTATTGTATGATTTTTCCAAGTGAAAAAGTTTATAAGTATCTGACCAACTTTTTTTTTTTTTAATTTTTTTTTCACTGTGGTGAAAGTCACATAATATGAAATATATGATTTTAACCATATTTAACTGTACAGTTCAGTGGCACTAAGTACATTCACATTGTTGTGCAACTCTCACCATCATCCATCTCCCGACTCTTTCACCTTCCTAAACTGAAACTCTGTCCCCATTAAACACTAACTCCCCATTCCCCCTCCCCGCCTGCCGGCATCTACCAATCAATGTACTTTCTGACTCTATGAGTTTGACTGTTCTAGGTACCTTGTATAAGGGGAATCAACAGTATTTGTCTGCACCTAATGTATATTGGAATGCATTTTTAATCTTAACTTGATATATGTCCTGAAAATGGATTCCCAGTTAAGCATTTTGTTTTATCTGTCTCAAGATGTAATGGGCTAAAAAGTTGAAATATTTTCTAGCAATTTAAAAAAAAAATTTTAAACTATAACATTGAAAATTTGGAAAACATGAATATATATATATATTTGTTTATACATATTCAGAAGGAAATATTAAAAACATTCATAATTCTCCCACCAAGAAAATTATATTTTGTATTATGGTACAGCTGCTTTCAGTCTTTTGTAATGTAATATATGTACATACACTTGGTATTTTAATCTATAAAGCAGTTTGTAGGTTACTTTCTTTTTATTTAGCCTTATATCATAAATACTTCTGAGTTATATTCTTCAAAAATATGATTTTAATGTCTGAACAATATTCTATTGTGTAGCTGTACCACAATGTACTGAAAAATTACTTTTGTACACAGGTTTAAACTGAAGACCCGGTGTATAAATCCTTATACACATCTCCAATTACATTTTTAGGAAAAAAATGAAAATGGAATTATTCTGTCAAATGAAAACAACCTGTGATTTCATATCTACTATTTTCACAAAACAGATATTTAATATCTGCACTTTTATGTTGAACATTTTTGGTGTATACCTTGCCTAATAGGGTAATTAAAAATAAAGCCATTTATTAATTTGTACAGAGTACTCATTATAATAAATGACTTTCGGTCTAAGTATTGGTATAAAATCATTCTTCTTAAGCCTAAAGAAACAATGCTTGTCTTTACTAGAAATAAATAAGTTCTATCTTGATAACTAGAAAAGGTAACCTCTAGCAGAGTGCTAGACTTTAACAACAAAATTCAAAAGACTTGAGATGAGAGTCATGACCTTCTTATATAAACGTGGCTCGCAAAGCACAGGAAAGTCTAAATACCTGACTTTTCACTGTGTAGCAACACTAATAATACCTCATACTTACTGAATTCTTACAAGCATCAGGCACTGTTTGAAGTGCTTAAATGCATTAAATCATTGAATCCTCATAACAATCCGATGAGGCAGATTGAATTATTAAGCCCATTTTACAAATAAGGAAAGTGGGGCTCAGGGAGGTTAAGTAACTTTCTCAGAGATACCCAGCAATGTTTGGAGGAGTGGTTTTCGACCCCAGGAAGTCTAGCTTCACAGCCCCTGTGCTTTCACCACTACACAATGCTGCCCCCCAGTGTAAGTGTGTGTGTAACAAATGTTCATGTGATCAGGGACTGCTCCTTCACAAAGATGTGACTTTGAAAGGTCTTGTATTTTATGATATAACCAAGGGCTTGTAGCCAAACACACATGCACATACAGATACACACACATATATATGTATGTGTGCATATATAGATGATATAAATATATGCATACATTTGACTATATATAAGTAGTATAAATACATAAGAAATATTTTATATCTATAATTACTATATTTGATATGTTTGAGGAGCTTTTACTTACATTCTCCCATCTGTAGGGAAGGCACGGTAGAGGTTATTGAACCCATTGTACAGGTGAGAAAACAGTCTCATAGGTTAAACTACCTTACCCAGCGCCCTACAGCTGGGAGAGGCAACGTGGGAATCAGAACCCAGACATTTTGCCTGTTAGTCCAGTGCTGCTTCGACCCACCTTATGCATCACCAGTAGCGCCTCTTGTGACGTATCTGAAGGCGTGAGTAGAGGCTAATGAGAAACAGTAAGGAAAAGGAAAAAGGATCGGCCTCTGTACATGTTTAGATCTAGAAATTTTTAGAAAAGAGAAGGGAATGACAGAACTGCTCTCTGAAGATGACAGCGTGATGTGAACAGACAGCAAAGAAGGAAGAACTACGCACTGCAATTTTTGCTGCCCTTCTCTTCAGTAAGGATTAACTTCAAACAGAAAACTGAGAGAAAATGGAAGTGGGAAAGTAAATAACTAAAGGCATAAATCCTTTCGAGAAACAAGAGAACTTACAAATGACAGCCTAAGATACATATAATCACATTTGGTGGTGGGATAATTGTGATTAATCTCAATATAATATAAGTTATTTCTAATGACACCAGATAAACAGGTGCTGTGATAATACTTCACTTGGAAATGAAGATACTGCTTACTGACCAGATAACACGAGGCCACAAGCATTGCATTTACATGGTTCCCTGGCCCGTTTAACTGCCCCTGTGGCCAAGGGCAGACACTTGTGAGCCCAGTACTTGGGACAGAGTTCAGTGGGCACAGTGCCATGGACATAGTAGGTGCTGGAAAAATAGTTGCTGAATTAAGTGGGATTGGACTGAACCCTTTGATGAGGTTATCCATGCACAGAAGTTCTCTTTCTCCAAACAACGTTCCTACACGGCCTTAAGACCAACGTTACTCCACATTTGTCTTGAAACTAAGAACAAATAATAATTATAAATAGGACACACACACACACACACAAAAATACGTTAATACCATAAAGACTTGTTCCTCTCTTAATACTACAATAATACTACAATCTTAGTAAACTAGAATAATAACTGTGTACAATTACATTTTTATTTATTCTCCAAATGAAAAAGTACTTTTTAAAAAGTAGCATTTTGGCACTTCCCTGGTGGCGCAGTGGTTAAGAATCCGCCTGCCAATGCAGGGGACACGGGTTCGAGCCCTGGTCCGGGAAGATCCCACATGCCGCGGAGCAACTAAGCCCGTGCGCCACAACTACTGAGCCTGCGCTCTAGAGTCCGCAGGCCACAACTACTGAGCCCACGTGCCACAACTACTGAAGTCCACGTGCCTAGAGTCCGTGCTCCACAACAAGAGAAGCCACCGCAATGAGAAGCCCGTGCACCATAACGAAGAATAGCTCCCACTCACTGCAACTAGAGAAAGCCCACGTGCAGCAAAGAAGACACAATGCAGCCAAAAATAAATAATTTTAAAAGTAGCATTTTAAGTGTCATAGAAAAGGCATATTAAGCTATTATTTCTTTCTCAGTGATCATAAAAAACATCCATTCTGAAATCAGGGCAGCTAGATGCTTAAAAGCCCTATGTATAGGGTAATAAATAAGATGAATGAATAATTGAAATTTTGCATTATGTGGCACCAATAGATTAATTTTTACAAGGGAACTTATTTCCAGTAATGATCTTAGGAAGTGATCTCTCATTAGTAGCTGTCAGTGAATAGAGGTGACCAGTCTTTACTACATAAAGTGGCAACGCTGAATTCTCACTGATTTCTCCTAAGACTGTTTTACAGGTAACTCATATCCACTTGAACAAGCCAAACTGATCCTAAGGTAGATCTTGCTGACAGAACATAAAAAGCCTTTTTTTTTCCATTGCTACCAAGCATAGAATTTGTGAATTCAAGCAACTGGTAATGAGTTTTAAGGGGACACTTAATGCACAACCTGGAAAGTAATACATCTTCTTTGCCAAATTCTGTGAAAAATTTAATCCTCAAAACAGACATAACCATAAAAGCAAAACTGATCTTTAATGGCTGTTGATTCAACAACAAAGATATTGCCTGTGCACATGTTATATTCTTTGGAGGAGTGAATCTGTGTGTGTGCCCACATGCACGTGCATGTATGTGAATCGGTTACACATTTCTAAAAACTGAACTGGTCTAAAAAGTTATAATTCCTCATAAGGCCTACAGTCACCATGCCAGTTCTGTGTTTCACAAATTAGAAGTCGTTTTTAGAAGTAGTTTCTGCTATTTTTTTTTTTTTTTTTAATGTCAACTCTAATTGTTCAGGTCTTACTCTGATACCATTCCAAGGACTTGTAGAGTGTATCATGCCTTTTTATCCACAGTGAATGACTATTGGCATCAATTTTCATTACATTCAAAATAACCATCAATTTTTCCTTCAATTAAATGTTTAAATGTCATGTGGTTATGTACTGCCTTGCAGATTAGAAAGTAATCAGAACCAGAGTGACTTTAATTGAACTGACCCATAGAAGAGAAGTGGTCTGAATAATAGAGAAAAGAAAGGGGAAAATAGAGATTTACAGTGATCATCTGAGAAGAGAAAGAAAGGGTAAGTGCAGGAGGAACTTCTAAAGACACAAGAGCCCGAGGAAACTTCTGTCTTCCTCAATTTTTGGCTTAGCCTGGTGCTGGTACATGTCGAGAGATGTATGCATATGTCCCAGAGTCTATTTCTGCTGGTGTGATTGGCCCTATGCTCTTCCTGTGCTAAGCAGAATGTCTTTCAGAAGGGAGCACGTTAAAGACCCCGTGAGATTACATCTTAAATCATGAGTTTACATGTAGGGAATGAACTTTAGGCAGTTATTTACTGAGCACCCACAAGTTCCAGATACCTTCGAAGGCTCTGGGAATACAGCAAACAAGACAGCTGGGATTCTGACTTGATGAGGCTTTCAGTATAATGGGGAAGAAAGGCATTAAACAAACAATTGCAAATGTTAAGGGCTGTAGAGGAGAAGCCCAGGCTGCTGCGGAGAAGTGAAATGGAAGACCTCGCAAGTGTGTGTAAATGTACATGCAAGAGGGGGGAGGGCTGGACAGAAAGCTTCCCCAGCCACTGCCACTGAGGCAGAAACCTGAAGGGTGAAGCAGAGTTGTCGATACTGCACCACTGCTGTTTAGTTCTCAACTCCAAAAGGTGCCATTAACTTACACCATGAAATAAGTATGTGGACCCCCCTGCAGTTTCACCATGACTGTCCACTGCTGACTCTGAGGATGAGTGGGAGTTAGTTAGGTGATTAGCAGAATTAGATGGAGAGATGTTGATGGGGAGAAAATATTACAGAAAGAAGAGCATTACCTCCCTGGGGTAAGAAAGAAAAGTGTATTACAGAAGTGGAGAGTGGCTGCAGAAGAAAGCAGGGGACGCAATGGCTGAGTTTTATACACAATGTTATGGATTCATCCATTTGTTCTAAAAGAAATGGAAAGTCCATTTGCATGAAATGCATTGAAAATGTTACTTAGAATTAAGATCTAATTTGAGGAGGACAAAATTGGATGCGGGAACTAGGGTTTAGACTTTTCTAGCAGTAACACCGAGAATTGGTTGTTGGCCAAGATTATGACCGTGGCAAACTCCAGCCAAAAGTAGAATGTACAATACTTGGGCGTGGGAAGTAAGAAACAGCAACAAATCAAGAATGACACTGGACACCTATGGTCAATTAATCTTCGACAAAGAGGCAAAAATATACAATGGGGAAAAGACAGTCTCTTCAGCCAGCGGTGTTGGGAAAGCTGGACAGCCACATGTAAATCAATAAAGTTAGAACACCCCCTCATACCATACACAAAAATAAACTCAAAAATGGCTTAAAGACTTAAGACAAGACACCATAAAACTCCTAGACGAGAACATAGCTAAAACATTCTGACATAAATCTTACCAATGTTTTCTAAGGTCAGTCTACCAAGGCAATATAAATAAAATCAAAAATAAACAAATGGGACCTAATCAAACTAATAAGCTTTTTGCACAGCAAAGGAAACTATAAACAAAATGAAAATACAACCTACAGAATGGGAGAAAATATTTGTGACTGACAAGGGCTTAATATCCAACATATACAAACAGTTCATACAACTCAATAACAAAAAACCAAACAACCCGAGCAAAAGATAGGCAAATCTAAATAGGCATGTCTCCAAAGACGACATACAGATGACCAATAGGCACATGAAAAGATGTTCAGCATCGCTAATTATTAGAGAAATGCAAGTCAAAACTATGATGAGGTACCAGCTCACACTGCTCAGAATGGCCATCAATAAAAAGGCTACAAATAACAAATGCTATAGAGGGTGTGGAGAAAACGGAACCCTCCTACACTGTTAGTGGGAACGTAAATTGGTGCAACCACTATGGAAAATAGTCTGGAGGTTCCTCAAAAAACTAAAATAGAGTTGCCATATGATTCAGCAATCCCACTCCTGGGCATATATCCAGAGAAAACTATAATTCAAAAAGATACATGCACCTCTATGTTCATAGCAGCACTGTTTACAATAGCCAAGACGTGGAAGCAACTTCAGTGTCCATTGACAGATGAATGGATAAAGAAGATGTGGTACATATATACAATGGAATATTACTCAGCCATAAAAAAGAATGAAATAATGCCGTTTGCAGCAACATGGATGGACCTAGAGATTATCATACTAAGCGAAGTAAGTCAGAAGAGAAAGACAAATATATGATATCACTTATATGTGGAATCTAAAATACGACACAAATGTATTTATCTATGAAACAGAAACAAACTCACATACATAGAGAACAGACTTGTGGCAGCAGGCAGGGGACGGCAGGGGAGGGAGGGATTTGGGAGTTTGGGACTAGCAGATGTGAGCTATTATATACAGGATGGATAAACAAGGTCCTATTGTAGAGCACAGGAAGCTATATTCAATATCTTATAATAAACCGTACTTGAATAAATATATTATAAATAAACAAATAAATAAAGACCTTGAAATTCCTGGCTTAAGGTGAATGATTGAACCATATCTTGAAATAAAGCATTATGGTGATCAGTTTTTAACACATTGAGTTTTAGGTGTGGATGGAACATACAAATGGAAATATTAAATAGGAAATGATATGTGTTTCTGGAGGTAAGAAGCGGGATCTTGGTTGAAGATATAAATTTTGGAATAAAATACCCTATTTGAGTATATTTAAATCTACATATTAGCAAAAGTAAAGGGATTAGAAATTAATACTATTAAAATACTTCAGTGCTTTATGAAGCCACCTAAGTGAAGAGGAAGCTTCTATTTTATATACTAGTAGCTTTTTCCCCCCACAAGAATGACTATGAATAGCTATATAGTTTCCTGATTGCTACAGTTTTTAAAACTCTTGTGCTGTCATTTAATTTATAGCATACAATTTGTTTTCCTTTTGAAAACACTGTATATAAGTCTCTGCATCTTTGATTATTTCCATTAAATTATTTTCAGGTGTTATAAGCATTTGCTAAAGAATTGGATATATTTCCAAAGTTCTCTCCGTAACTACTTTACTAACTGAAACTACCAATGGCATTTCACAAACACGTGAAGAAAAGACTTCAGCCCAGGATTTTAGGGGAGAGGACTTCTCACCAAGGTCCCCCCTCCTTGTAAAGTTCCCTTTGTTCCTGGAGAACTCACAGAGATAAGAGTAGGGCCCCAGGGAGAAGAAGCAGGAATCTGGCTACTCAAAACCTGTCCTGGGTTCTAAAGGGACGGAATCAATGTGACCCTTAAGGTTTCGTCCAGAACACCGGGTCAGAAAAGAGTATTTCAAGGCGAGGAACCCTGCTCAGGATTGAAGAATTTCATGCCTCTGGCTTATTTTGTAACAGTACCCCTCACCCCTCCACCTCCCAAGTATACTGTGGACACAGGACTCTGATTTTGGAAAAATGTGTGTCACAAGCTGTAATACAAAAAGTTCACTCACTCGTGCACAGATGTTTTCTCATGGGCATAATGGGTGATCGGCCACCCTCTGGGGAAAGACAGGTGGACAGAAGGCCCTCATTCTCCCTCAGGTTTTCAATACCAGCATCTGTTTCCAACCTTCCTTTGGTCCCTTAAAGACTGTCTGGTTTTCTAGTTAATAGGCCCCCAGAAGGGAGGGAGCAGCCCCCAACACTCGTCCTCCAGCATAAAAATTCCACTGGGGTCTCCCTCCCTCCCCAGGTCCTTTCTCTCTTCTCCAACTAGCCCCTGAACAGTAGGCACAAGACAGCCTTAAACTACTGCCAAATGCACCGTGTTACGTCTGAAATATTATCAAAACATATTAATGTGAATCCTCCTGCATTTAATCTTTTTTTAAAATCTTCCCTTAATTTTCTGGGGATAGGCAGACCTTTCTTCAGACCCATTCTTTCTCATTTTTCACCTACACACTCTTTCTTATTGAATGCACTGGTATAAACTCCCATCTTAAGTTCACCATTACCACAGACAACTTTAACCACTGTTACCATCGACAGAGGTAAAACCTGTGTTAAATCTAAAACATAACCCAGACCCCTGGAACAAAATCCAGTTGGATCAAAGTGAATCTAGTGAATACTCCAAATCATTCTGAGATCAATGCAAATATAGAGAACTAAATGGTTAATTTTAACTTAGAAACAACATTATATACATGCAACAGATGCTTTTTTTTAAAAGGGTTGTGTTCAGGGTGTTTGGAGTTATAAGGAAGATACTCTCTGAATTGGTGTAAATCTTAAACAAGGACACTTGAACTTCTTGTCTCAAGAGGTCAAACATATTTACCAGCCCATTGTTAAGCCCTAAGATGAAGATGACATTTTAAAGTGAGATTATTTTTAGTTCCTTTGGTGGTCATGTGGCCTTCATAGCAGAGGGTGACTTGCCCTGAGGTCTTCCTTCCCCCAGTTCCTCGAACTTGGCTGTTTCTGAAATGTGCTGTATTCCCGTTTGCTTGAACAATGTCCACTGTGGCTTCTGGTCCTAAGTGCCAATTTCTTGGGAAAGTTTTCCAAAATGCCCAGAGTGGGAAGGATTTCTTGAGCTACACCCCCAGAGTACCTGGGCGTGCCTTCATCATCATGTTTACTACACAGATTAGAGCAGGAACTCTGTCCGGGTGTGTAATAATATTCTGCCTATTTGCTGTTTCCCCACGCGGCTCTGTTGAATCTCCCTCTCCAGTCCAAGGATGGTGTCTGTCCTAGGCAGGTCCCATACCTGTGCACACGTTATGGGCACTGACACTCAGACCAGTTCTCCTTGGCACTTCCCATCTTGGATCTGATTCCATACTTCCCTCCTTTCTCCTGTGGGCTCCAGCTCTTCCTGAGATGCAGACAGAGAAAAGAGTGAGTCTTGACGTAGCAGTCACAGCTTTGACACGCTCCTTGCTGGTAATCTCTGCCTCTCTGGCTCACCCTAGGTGCCTGCCCATGTCTTCTGTGTGGCCTGACTTGAAATGCCAGCTCTCTCATGGAATATGTATTTGGATGTCTTAAGTGGCCAGAGACAGCCTCCCAGCTACACAGCCCCAGAATGGCTCAACTCGGGTCCCATGTCTTCTCTAAGCTTAGCTGTCAGTAGTGGACAGTGTTTGTCTCCGGCCACTGGCTTCTGAGGCTTCCTGACCCACCAGTTGACCTTCTTGGGAGCAGAGGTTGGCGGTGTTCGGTCTCAACTAAGCTCTGCTGTGTTCGTGTCAGGGACACACGTAGCCCTGCAGCAACACCAAATACTGGACATGCAGCCCGCTGTCCTCCCACCAGCCCTTCATGTCTCTTGTCCTCTGTTCAGACAGGCCCCAATTTAAAGTGTCTGCAGGAGAAAGGGGTTAGGGGGTCCAGGAAGTGCCAGGCAAGCAGATCTCCAGATGAAAGAACTTGTCTGAAGTTATGGAACTTCTAGAAAGAGAGGCTTAAAATTTGGATGCATACCATTTCTTTAAAAGAGACAACTTAAAAGAATTATAGAGTTCCTGGACAAGATGGTAGAAGAGAAGGACCTTGAGCTCACCTCCTCTCACAAGCACACCAAAATCACAGCTGACTGCTGAACAACCACCGATAAGAAAGACTGGAAACTACCAAAAAGTATTCTGTCAGTACATCCAAAGATACAAAGAAGAATCCATGAGATGGTAGGCGGGGTGCACTTGCGATATAATCAGATCCCATAACCCCCTGGATAGGCAGCCCACAAACTAGAGAATAATTATATCCCAGACGTTCTCCCGGAGGAGTGAGAGTTCTGAGCCCCACATCAGGCTCCCCAGCCTTGGGGTCTGGCGTTAGGAGGAGGGGCCCCCAGAGCATTTGGTTTTAAAGGCCAGTGGGGGAACTTCCCTGGTGGCACAGTGGTTGAGAATCCGCCTGCCAATGCAGTGGACACGGGTTCGAGCCCTGGTCCGGGAAGATCCCACATGCCGCGAAGCAACTAAGCCCGTGCGCCACAACTACTGAGCCTGCGCTCTAGAGCCCGTGTGCCACAACTACTGAGCCCACGAGCCACAACTACTGAGCCCACGTGCCACAACTACTGAAGCCCGTGCACCTAGAGCCCATGCTCCGCAACAAGAGAAGCCACCGCAGTGGGAAGCCCGCGCACCGCAATGAAGAGTAGCCCCCGCTCACCACAGCTAGAGAAAGCCTGTGCCCAGCAATGAAGACCCAACACAGCCAAAATAAATAAATTAAAAAAAAAAAAAAAAAAAAAAAAGGGCCCAGTGGGGCTTGACTACAGGCACTCCACAGAACTAGGCAAAACAGAGACTCCACTCTTGGAGGGTGCACACAAGGTCTCATGTGCACTGGGACCCAGGGCAAAAGCAGTGAATTCACAGGAGCCTGGGCCAGGCCTGCCTGCTGGTCTTGGTCTCCTGGGCAGGTGGGGGGTGGCTCTGGCTCACTCTAGGGACAAGAACACTGGTGGCAGAGGTATCAGAGAGTATTCGTCGGCGTGAGCTCTCCTGGATGCTGACTTTTCGCACCAAGACCTAGTCCCACCCAAGAGCCTGTAGGCTCCAGTTCTGGGACATCTCAGGCCAAACAACCAACAGGGTGGGAACACAGCCCCACCCATCAGCAGACAGGCTGCCTAAAGACTTCCTGAGTCCACAGCTTCCTCTAGGCAGGCCTCTTGACACAGCCCTGCCCACCAGAGGGCCAAGGCACAGCTCTACCCATCAGTGGGCCAGCACCCGCCCCTCCCACCAGGAAGCCTGCATAAGCGTCTAGACCAGCCTCACCCACCAGGGGGCAGACAGCAGAAGCAAGAGAACCACGATCTGGCAGCCTGCAGAACCGAATCTGCAAACACAGGTCAGAACCTACCCTGGGACCAGCTGGTCCTTGGTTGGTGAAAGGGGAGTGTACTTCTGGGACATATGACATCCTCTATAGAGGACCATTTCTCCAAGGTGGAGAAATATAACTAACCTTCCACATACATAAAAATACAAATCGAAATTTAGACAAAGTGAGACAGCAGAGGACTATGTACCAGATGAAGGAACAAGATAAAACCCCAGAAGAACAACTAAGTGAAATGGAGACAGGCAACCTACCTGAGAAAGCGTTCAGAGTAATGATCGTAAAGATGATCCCAGAACTCAGAAAATAATGGGTGCATAGAGTGAGAAGTTACAAGAAGTTTTTGATAAAGAGTTAGAAAATATAAAGAGCAAAACAGAGTTGAAGAATACAATAACTGAAGTGAAATATACACTAGAAGGAATCAATAGCAGAATAAATGAGGCAGAAGAACAGATAAGTAGTTGGAAGACAGAATGGTGGAAATCACTGCCACAGGATAAAGAAAAAAGAATGAAAGGAAATGAGAACAGTTTAAGAGACCTCTGGGACAACATCAAATGCACAAACATTCACTAATATTATAGGGGTCCAAGGAGGAGAATAGTGAGAGAAAGGGCCCAAGAACATATTTGAAGAGATAATAGCTGAAAACTTCCCTAACATGAGAAAGGAAATAGTCACCCAAGTCCAAGAAACACAGAGAGTCCCATACAGGATTAACCCAAGGAGGAACATGCAGAGACACATAGTAATCAAACTGATGAAAATTAAATATAAAGAGAAAATATTAAAAGCAACAAGAGGAAAAACAACAAAACATACAAGGGAATCCCCATAATGTTACCAGCTGATTTTTCAGCAGAAACTCTGCAGGCCAGGAGGGAGTGGCACAATATATTTAAAGTGATGAAAGGAGAAAAAACCTACAACCAAGAACACTCTACCCAGTAAGGCTCTCATCGAGATTTGACGGAGAAATCAAAAGCTTTCAGACAGAGCAAAAGCTAAAAGAATTCAGCACCACCAAACCAGCTTTACAACAAATGCTCAAGGAACTTCTCTAGGCGGAAAAGAAAAGGCCAAGAAACTAAAACTAGAAACAAGAAGATTGCAAAGTGGGAAAGCTCACTGGTAAAGGCAAACATATGGTAAATGTAGGAAATCATCCACACACAAATATAATATCAAAACCAGCAATCATCAGAGGAGGAGAGTACAAATGCAGGATATTTGACACACATTTGAAATTAAGAGATCAGCAACTTAAAACAATAATGTATGTATATAGCCTGCTATATCAAAACTGCAAACCAAAAATCTATGATAGATATAAACACAAAAAAGAGAAAGGAATTCAAACACCACACTAAAGATAGTCATTAAATCGCAAGAGAGAACAAAAGAGGAAAGGAAGAAAAAAGACCTATAAAGACAAATCCAAAACAATTAACAAAATGGCAATAAGAACACACATATCAATAATTACCCTAAATATAAACAGGTGAAATGCTCCAACCAAAGGACATAGACTGGATGAATGGACACAAAAACAAGACTCATATATATGCTGCCTACAAGAGACTCACTTCAGATCTAGGGGCACATACAGACTGAAAGTGAGGGGATGGAAAAAGCTATTCCATGCAAATGGAAATCAAAAGAAAGCTAGAGTAGCAATACTCATGCCAGACAAAAAACTTTAAAATAATGACTGTTACAAGAGACAAAGAAGGACACTACGTAATGCTCAAGGGATCAATCCAAGAAGAATATATAACAATTGTAAATGTATATGCATCCAACATAGGAGCACCTCAATACATAAGGCAAATGTTAAGAGACATAAAAGGAGAAACGTACAGTAACACAATAATAGCAGGGGACTTCAACACCCCACTTACATCAATGAACAGATCATTCAGATGGAAAATCAATAAGGAAACATAGGCCTTAAATGACACATTAGACCAGAGGGACTTGACTAATATTTATAGACCATTCTATCCGAAAGCAGAATGCATGTTCTTTTCAAGTGCACATGGAACATTCTCCAGGATAGATCACATGCTGGGCCACAAAGCAAACCTTGGTAAATTTAAGAAAATTCAAATCATGTAAAGTATCTTTTCTGACCATGACACCATGAGATTAGAAATCACCCACAAGAAAAAAAACTGCTAAAAACAAAAACACATGGAGGCTAAACAGTACGCTACTAAACAACCAATGGATCACTAAAGAGATCAAAAAGGAAATCAAAAAGTACCTAGAGACAAATGAACATGAAAACACAATGATCCAAACCCTATGGGATACAGCAAAAGCAGTTCTAAGAGGGAAGTTTATAGTGATACAAGCATACCTCAGGAAACAAGAAAAATCTCAAACAAGCTAACCTTACACCTAAAGCAACTAGAGAAAGAAGAACAAACAAAATGCAAAGTTAATAGAAGGAAAAGAAATCATAAAGATCAAAGCAGAAATAAATGAAATCGAGACTAAGAAAATAAGAGAAAAGAATAAATGAAACTAAAAGCTGGTTCTTTGAAAAGATAAAATTGATAAACCTTTAGCCAGACTCATCAGGAAGAAGGGAGAGGGCTCAAATCAATAAAATTAGAAATGAAAAAGGAGAAGTTATAACTGACACCACAGAAGTACCAAAGATCATAAGAGACTACTACAAGCAACTATATGCCAATAAAATGGACAACCTAGAAGAAATGGACAAATTCTTAGGAAGGTACAATCTCCCAAGACTGAATCAGGAAGAAATAAAAAAATATGAACAGACCAATTACAAGCACTGAAACTGAAACTGATTAAAAACTCCCAACAGATAAAAATCCAGGACCAGATGGCTTCACAGGTGAATTCTATCAAACATTTAGAGAGGAGTTAACACCTGTCCTTCTGAAACTCTTCCAGAAAATTGCAGAGGAAGGAACACTCCCGAGCTCATTTTATGAGGCCATCGTCACCCTGATACCAAAACCAGACAAAGATACCACAAAAAAGATAGGCCCCAAAGCTGGCCAACATCATGGCCGAGCTATTATCTCTCCCCTAGACTCTTGCCTTCTAACTAGCTTCCAACTGGGACTGTTGGCCCCTACAGACTATCTTCACAGAATAAGTGGGGTGACCCCGTGATAATGGGAGTCAGATCACATCACTCCTGTGCTCAGAAGCCTTACATGGCTGCTTCCCTTCTCATTCCAAGTAAAAGACAGATTCTTTGCAGAGGCTTACGGGGTAGAGTGATTCAACTCACCAGTTCTGCAACCTTCTCACCCACCCCTTCGCTCTAGCCACACCGGCCTTCTCATCGACCCGTCGGCTCTTCAGACACAGCCGGCATGGCCCCGCCTCAGGACTGTGTGATTTCTGTTTCCTCCACCTGCCCCGATGCTCTCCTAGCACCTGCATGGCTCTTAGACTTCCTTCCATAGACTCGGCACCAGCACCATCTCATCAGGAAGTATTCCCCAGCCACCGCATTAGATGCCAGTTGCCTCATTCTCTCATCCTTGCTTTGGTTTCCTTTCTAACAGTTGTCACCACCTGAGATGGTATCTAAGTGCTTCTTTTCGATCTCCGTAAACCACACACCGTACCCTAACACGTAAACATGAAAACATACAAAAAGTAACCTTCGGGGCTTCCCTGGTGGCGCAGTGGTTGAGGGTCTGCCTGCCAATGCAGGGGACACGGGTTCGAGCCCTGGTCTGGGAAGATCCCACATGCCGCGGAGCAACTAGGCCCGTGAGCCACAACTACTGAGCCTGCGCGTCTGGAGCCTGTGCTCCGCGACAAGAGAGGCCGCGATAGTGAGAGGCCCGCGCACCGCGATGAAGAGTGGCCCCCGCTTGCCGCAACTGGAGAAAGCCCTCGCACAGAAACGAAGACCCAACACAGCCAAAAATAAATAAATTAATTAATTAATTAAAATTAAAAAAAAAAAAGTAACCTTCATGCACGAGGTCAGAGACTTTACTTGGCTCATCTCAGTATTTTTAGGGCTTGTAACAATACCTGGCAGGTACATATTAGGTCTTCAATAAATTTTTAGTTTAAATAAATGAATAAATAAGTCAACTAATGAATAATCAATCAGCAAATCTATGGCCTAAAGAGATACTGGAACCAGAAAGGGGGATGCTTGTCTCTCCTTCACACACAAGCCACGCTAGTATCCACCTGCCTTTGGAGGAAAGAACTACCCCTCGCCTCCCTCCACTGGGAGGGAAGGAAAAGCCTGTCACCTGAGCAGCACATTCACCACAGGCCAAGGGCCCCCGCCCCTCTTCCCTCCCCAGTTCCGTCCTGCAGCCCCTTCTTCCCTCCCCGGTTCCGTCCTTCTTTGCAGGGAATGAGTTGGTGAGGCAGGATTTGCAGCCTCCATGGGGGACACAGAAGTCCGACTGTAACTACTGGCTCCTCCTGGAGCTATTTTTAACGTGAGGGGTATTTGCCTCTCCATTCTCAACCTGGGATGCCAGCCAGGTTTCCAGAGTAAAAGAATAACTTCCTCTCAGCATCTCATCACAGACTTCAACTCCTGGCAGTCTGTCCCACTTGACTACAACGTATGAAACGTGAGCTAAAAACTCTTATCTGAGCTTGTTTTCTACCGAATCCCGTGCACCTAGCACGGTTCCTGGTAGTATAGTAAGTGCTCAATAAAGACAGTCTTCTGAGCCTCTCTCCTTAACATCAGTGTCTTTCAGCGTCCTCCAATTAGACGCCCACTTTTTTTTCCCCTTTTAAAATCACTGCTGCCTTTTGGATGGCCTCGTCACTTCTTGTTTCAGCAAGAAGGGTAATTGCAACGCTCAGCATTATGAAGGTCAGAAATGATTTATATGTCCTGAGCAAGCTTCTCACTCTTCCTCATCTTAAGTGGCCAATTCTGCCCGATCTCTCCGAGATGATGTTACTGCAATGCCTCCAAGAGAAGAGCATTCTATAATGTCATCACTATAGATTCACCTTTTCAAAAAATATATACATAAGAGTCAGAGATATTATCACATCAAGTTAAACAAAGGCATTCCAGCCTATGGCACCATCGACTGCCCTTTGGGTGATAGGCAGTTCAGATGAGAAACTGTCAAATTAGAAATTAATCTTCATTTCTCCAATGAGGAAGTGGCCAGTTTCTTTATTTCTACCCTGTCATTGGTTCTTTAGACACTTCGGCCATTCAATTATTTGATTCTTCTAGGACATTCCATAGCATTAGTAGTTAATACATCTTTGAAATAGCTTTCATTATTCTGTCCCACTTGTAGGTTCTAGTGGGTAGAATTATTCAAAAAAGGATGTCTTTATGGAGTAGGCACGTGGTTTTTTTTGCCTTTGCATTAAAAAAAGGGCAGTGTTTCATGAGAGTACTAAATTAATTTGCAGTAAGAAATATGGAACGGGGAAATAGGAAGGGACCCTGGTGACCTCTGTTCTGTGTTACAGATTGCCTCATAAAACCTTAATCAGAGCTCCATCAACTTCCTAACTCCAGACAGGTCAGCTGGTACTGATAAAGCAAGGCCTCCCTTTAACAAGTAAAGAGAATTGTTTTTAAGGGTAATAAAACTTTATATGTTTACATTTGTCTTTCTTAAGTGAGTTCAAACTCATTTATAAACTTCAGTCTCCTCCAAAAGAGGCAGAGAAAGATAACCTTTTCCAAAATACGAAGGCACAGCAACATTGGTCTTTGATTAGGAAAGGGAGTCCACAGCAAAGTTAGAAATCACTTTCAAGTTGCCTGACTCACGGTTCAATGGTCAGGTCAGAACTTTATATTGCCATCATGACTACAGTTTACCCTGGGAATATGGCCAAGTATTTTCTGAGAAGAGCTTCCACCTGAGACATTCTGCCACTACATATGCATTATAATTCACGAGTGTCAAAAAAGCTAGAAGAGAAGAAACTGCTGAGCACCTGGGTCCTTGTAAAGACGTGAACAAGTCCATAAATCTCACTAATTCAAGCCCACTGAAGAAAAGGCCAGTCTGAATTAATAAAAAGACTGAATTACAAAATTGCAGAGGTAAATTGTGTTATTACTTCAAAGTACACTGAGAGAAAAGGGGACAGGAGACGGTTACGAGTCACTAAGCATATTTTATATTCCAAGCACTACGTTAGCAGCTTCTCCTACAATATTTAGTCACATGCAACCTCCATGTGTTGTAGACATTATTAGCTTCATTTTAAAGTTTAGGAAACAAAGGACCACAGAAGCTAAGTGATTCCCCCAAGGTCACACAGCTTATAAGAGATGGTGGCTAGGAAAATTTGTCTTCCACCACGGCCTTCCTACTTATGGTAATACAAAAACTAAAATTACTTAATGCAGCCAACACAAAACTGTCTACATTAATTCACCAACAGTAGCACATTTATCATTAGATTTTTGTACACAATGCTTGATGTAAAACTACAGACAGTCCCCAAATTGTGATGGTTCAACTTACAATTTTTTGACTTTATAATGGTGTGAAAGTGATACACATTCAGTAGAAACATTACCTGGAATTTTGAATTTTGATCTTTTCCTGGGCTACTGATACACGGTAGGATCCTCTCTCATGACGCTGGACAGTGGCAGCCAAGTGATCACAAGGGTGAACGACCGATACACTTACAACCGTTCTGTGCCCAGACAACCGTTCTGTTTTTCACTTTCAGTACAAACTTCAATGAATTACATGCGATATTCAATAATATATTATAAAATAGGCTTTGTGTTAGATGATTTTGCCAAACTGCACGTTAATGTAATGTTCTGAGCATGTTTAATGTAGGTGAGGCTAGGCTGTGACATTCAGTAGGTTAGGTGTATTCAATGCATTTTCTTTTTAAAATAAATTTATTTATTTATTTATTTTTGGCTGCATTGGGTCTTCATTGCTGTGTGCAGGCTTTCTCTAGTTGTGGCGAGGGGGGGCTACTCTTCATTGCGGTGCACGGGCTTCTCATTGCAGTGGCTTCTCTTTTTGCAGAGCACAGGCTCTAGGCACACGGGCTTCAGTAGTTGTGGTTCACGGGCTCAGTAGTTGTGGCTCGCGGGCTATAGAACGCAGGCTCAGTAGTTGTGGTACATGGGCTTAGTTGCTCCGCGGCATGTGGGATCTTCCCGGACCAGGGCTTGAACCCATGTCCCTTGCATTGTCAGGTGGATTCTTAACCACTGTGCCACCAGGAAAGTCCCAGTGCATTTTCAACTTAAGATATTTTCAACTTATGATGGGTTTATTGGGACATAATCCCATTATAAGTCTAGGAAGATCTCTACTTGAAATATACCATACTGTAGGAATGTGAAATATACTCTGTGTATTTAAGGGGCTGCAGGGGGAGCTTTTGGCATTTGATATACCTGTTGTTTTTTTTTGTTTGTTTCAGCTCAGGCTGTGTCTAAATTAGAAGAATCAAAATCATGGGGCATGATTTTCAATTGTATAATTGCTAGATCTTCTAAGAAATGGGCAAGGATACAAAGGAGAAAATACTAATATTGATATTATTCAAGGTCATATTTGAACTGTTAAAGATGTGTTTTAAATCCACTGTCCACCAAATTTGTCTTAATTACTGGATTAAATTGATCTACTCTCACAATACTCCTGCTGCCTGGCTTATCACAATGGGATGAATAAGCTTCGATCCTTTTTTCTTTCCTTCATTCATTCAGGTCTTTAATCAAACATCCATCTCGTCAGTGCTCTAGTAGACACTTGAATACAAAGGTGAACGAGTTAAATATTGGGGTTTACCACAACGGGCTGGGGTGAGTGTGGAGGACACAGTGGTAAATAGTGTGAAAGGGGATCAGAGTATAGTTGAAAAGCAGAGTGGACGACAGGGCGGGGGGAACATCGAGGAGGATGGGGCACATGTCCAGAACACCTATCACACTTAGGTTTCTTAAAGGTCTCCAGGAAGCAGTGACATCTAAGCTGAGTCAGCCAACTGAATATGCATATATATAAGGTATGTTGAAACCAACGTACAATTTAAAACAGAAAGAACTCAATCCAAGAACTATAGCTAGTTTAGTGCCCCGTGGTCACCAAGGCAGAAGCCTATGAGTATTTCCCGTTTGTCTTCCTCGATTCAAGTATTCATACTCTTTTCCCCCTTTCATGGGAGAATTTGAAGTAGCTTTTCTTACCATTTGCCTCCTTTTGAATCTTGACCCCAAATAATTGTCCTTGTTCTAAATAAATCCTGAATGAACACAATAGCAGGTATAATCTAATTGGCTTAGCTATTTAATTATTAAGATTATGCAAAACCAACTGCCTTCTTTATTTGACTCTTGGGGAAAAAAGTGAGTAGTATCTAAAATGTTTCATGTATGACCGTATTTAGGGGATATAAATCTTTTATAATATCCCATAAATAGGCTAAAATCCAGCACCTATCCTCCCCTTCATACTTTCCACACCCAGCAGATAATCCTGGCAGGCTATGTCCTAGGTAGGTGACTTGCTGACCATCGAATCCCCAGCAATGTGTTGTCAAAGTACATTTAATGTTTTTCTTCATCATTGGAAGAACTGACCAATTGGGGGAAATGAGATAGAAGGGAAAGTGTTGATGGAGTTGAACTTCCCTGTGTAATTTAAATAAAGTTTCAATTACCCAAATTCTTCAACTCTATTTAAATTATGAAAAATGATTATATATATGTGAAATTAAATTTCCTTGGTGTGGTTAAAATTTGTTAAATTACCAATAATTAAAGCAAGTTGATTGATGGTAGGAGATAAGTTATCATTCTTAAAATTAATTTTGAAAAGGAAGAGCTTGCTTTGTAAATAACAAGGGACCAAAGCAAGAAAATAAGATTGTCTCTTCTTAATGAGATGGGTATCTCCATTCAGTAATATCATTGAAAATTCATTTTAGTGAATTTTTGTTCATTTTTCTTATTCATTTGAGGTAGGAGAAGAAAAAAAAAAAAAAAGAGAGAGAGAAAAAAGGACATGTCCCAGATCTCCAGATCTTAGAAGTAGAAAAATAATTGCTATGTTTGGTTAGTACAGATGAACAAGAAATTTACCCTTCTCTTATGTCACTATTTTCTTCCACAAGCCTAGATTTCTATTTCAAAAATGGACATAGGTTAGTTTCTGTATGATATATGATGAAATTATCCTTGCTTCCATAGCTGACCTAAAAATAAGTTGATAACATTTATATGATAGTTCAGAGTGGATTTATTTTTTTATTTTACAAATACAGCTATTTGGGCACATTATAAATTATTTATCAGAATTTTTGTTTGAAATACCAAGCACCCAGATCTTGGTTTCTAATACCATTTTACAATGAAAGGAACTAGGGCTCCTTGGAGGCATGGCTGATTCTAGGACTGGGGACAGGAAATACATAAGATAAGCCTGGAGCATCTTGTTGTTCCAGAAAGTAAGGAGATGCTAAAAACAAAACAAAACAAAACAAAACACTATGATGGGGAGATGTCAAAGTCCCATAGGAGCTAATAGAAAGAGTCCCAAGTGGCCAAAACTGAAACAATTTGAGCAACAAAATGAAGTAGTAAAATATAGTAGTATTAGATTTTAATCCAAAGTATAAAATAAATGTCCTTGAGTCATACTGATATAAGCAAATGATTGAATACATGAAGAGACAAATCTGTGGAGAAAAATTCTGAATCATATATGTCGTTAACTCCCCTTTAAAGGGGGTGAAAGATAATGCCCGCTCCTTAAGTGGGGGCAGTGTGTAGAGACATTCTTCCAAAGAAGAGTAACTTTGCAGTGGAGAAGCCTAGCAAACCTAGGTCAGGCCAGGCAGTCAAGGTCAACATCAGCCGTGTTTAAGTCATGTTGATAGGAGGTGCCCTTGATATGATGGGATGAGAATGGCACTTTACCCCTGAGGTCTTCCTCTCCAAAACCCACCATCCCAGTCTAGTCATGAGAAAAACAGCAGACAAATCCCAAGGGTGGGACACTGCAGAACACCTGACTATTATTCCTCAAACTGTCAAAATCATCAGAAACAAAGAAAGTCTGAGAACCAGTTACAGCCAAGAGAATTCTAAGGAGGCACTTTGACTAAATGTAATGTGATGTCCTGGATGGGATCCTGGAACAGAAAAAGGACATGAGGGAAAACTGAGGAAATTTAAATAAAGACTTAAGAGGAATGTATCAATATCGGTTTCTTAAGTGTGACAGATATACATATAATGTGGGAAACTGGATAGGGGCTTTATAGGGACCCTCCGTACTATCTTTACAATAAATCTGTAATTCTAAAACTGTTTTAAAAACATGTTTACTTAAAAATCCCTTTTTGACAAAGCTTATAAGAGAGAAATCTGTTTAAAATGTATAACTTTAAAGTTCAAAATCTAGAACCACTGAGCAGCTTCTCCAGATTCACTAGTTCAATACGAATAGAATAGCTAGCCTGCTCTTGAGTTGTTTATTGCTGGTTGGGTTAGTCCATGATTTGTCACTGAACTCTCTGCTTTGGTGTATGTCTTGGAATATCCAACCCCTCTGTTAAGAGTATTTAACAGTAATAACCACCCCACTGCCCCCTTCAGCAAAGTGCGTGCTACAGCTCATGAGACAAAGAACAAAATGGCAGATGTGGAAGATGAGGCGCCCACACCTGGCCTGTTCCTCTCCGTCTTGGCTACTCTCTTTCCAGGAGCCCCAGTGCCTGGGTTGATAACTACCAGGACACATCATCGGGATACAGTTTCTCCCAACAGTCAGAACCCCAGCTTCCTACACAGTGCAACCTACTTGCTTTAAGGATTGCTTTGATGATAATTTTACCAATAGAAAGAATTTTAGGTCTCTAGTTCTAGGACAAAATCTAGATGTCCTACCTCCTCCCTATTTGCCTCAATGTCAGGTTGACCGTTTGCCTGAATTCATAATTTAGAAGTTTGATACTCTGTAAAAAGTGGGTCCTCGTGGAAAGACACCACCTTTCATGCATTTATTCAACAATCACTTGTTGAGTATGAACTGCATGGCGGGCTTTCTTACAGGAGCTGAGTGAAGAACACGTCTTAGTCCCTCTCTTAAATTTCGGTGTGGTAAGCTATATGATATATACAAATAATAATAATGTAAAGCAATAAGACATTAATATAATGATGGATGTTATGAAGGAAATAAAATCCAAAGTAACTGTGTGGAGGCCGAGAGGATGCAGATGAGACATCCACACAAACAACTGGGTGACGAGCGTTCCAGGCAGAGGGAAAAACAAGTGCAAAAACCCCGAGACGGGGCCTCCCTTGATCTGGAGAGCAGCAAGCCAGGGAGATAATTGTCCGAGGTGGGCTTGCAGAAGCGGCATCTGAATCCCACGTAGAGGGTCTCCTAGGCCACGGTAGCGCTATCGTGGTTTGTCCTAGGAGCAATGGGAAGCAGGTGAAGCTTTTGCGCAGCAGACCTGATTTATGCTGGTGAAGGAACCCTGGCGGCTCCGTGAGCAATGAGTTGTAGGGAAGTAAGGCAAGCGGTGAAGCTATTGCAGTTGCTCTGAAAAGAGTGAGTGATGTCACTTAGGTTAGAAAAGTAGAAGTGTGGATGGAGAGAAGTGTGTATGTTCAAAACTAACGGGATTGCAGATAGATTAGCTGTGGTGAGTGATGGCATAAAGAACTCCTAGGTTTTGTAATTTCACCTGGAAAAATTTAGATTAACTGGCTTGGCCTAGATTTAGAGGACTGAATCCAACAAGGCAGAAGAACTGATTCATTGAAGAGCACATCTAAGGTCCCTAGTCTTTGATCTCCTACTAAAAGTATATTCTCTTTTCATAGCAAGTTTCAAATCTCTCTGCGTGTGAGGATTGGGGTGGAACTATCTGTGTATTTTGTATAATCCGTGATTCAAAAATACCCAAAGCCTTTCGTCACTGAAGGGCTTCAAGGGTGCCACTGTCCCCTATATCCGCTTAGCTGTCCAGCTGGACCATCCACAGACTATATATACCTCCTCATCTCCCTCTGCCCCATCCCAACCAACACTCAACTACACTCAGATCTGTTTGCGCCATTGTGAGTACAAACTCCAGAAGATTATCTGCCATCAAATTTGAACAAGGCGACTGCAAAATTTGTTATACCTAAAGAGGTAGAACCTCCACTATTTTTTCCTAGATTCTGTCTCATAAAATATATGCCTGTCCTCTCTTTTCTTCCTGTCTCTCCACATTTTGTCCAGAAATTTTTTCATGAGTACCCACTCAAAGCCTGGCTTTCTTCTACCTGAGTTCGGGTGTATTGGGTCACCAAGAGCACAGAGCTTTCTGAATATAACTGGGGCTCTTAGAAAACACTGAGAAGGGAGAGGGGGAGGGGGAGGAAATGAGGGAGGACCAGAAGATACAGAAATAGAAGACAGAAGAGCAAAAAGGCCTTAAGATGTGGATTTAGGAATTGTCTGAGCAGCTTTTCATTCAGGTTGCTATCAGCGGATTGGATTTCTCAGCTCAAAGCTCTTCCTGACTTAATGTCTGAGAGATTTCTTCCTGTGTGATGACCAACTCTCTCAGCTTGCCTTGGACTGTGCTTTTCTGACATCCATGATGCTAATCCAATCTGCTTTTCCCGCTAAACTCAGCGGCCAGCCACCTGCTGTGCGCCAGGCCTCGCCCACCACCGGGTCTTATAAATCCCACACGTAGGTGAGCGTCAGTTACAACACAGGCGGTGGCACCCCGATCTTCCAGTCTGGTTCCCAGGAGAAACAGAGAAGTTATTTCTGGAGCTAGTTTCAATCTTACGCCGATAAAGCACAAATGCCAATTTTAGCCATAGTTTGATGGCTATAACAATATATGTTCTTTCTTAACTAAAAGCATATCAACAATGAATGAACAGCATAATATTTTAAGTACTTACTACAATTATATATTCTTCCTAAATAATCAAGAACAAATATGATCTTATCTTCCTGAAATTTAAGTTTTAGGATGGTAGGAAAGAACCTAAGTCCAATCATTAAGCTGAATATTTACACATTTTTTAAGAGTGTGGTGAGAACAGAAATGAGGAAAGAGAACAGTCAATGAGGTGATTTAATTTTTTAAAATAGGTAGAGCTAATTAGTTCACCATTGCCTTTCGTTCTAATTCTGATACATCAGGATACCAAATAATCCTTAAGAAATTGGCTGTTAATAACCAATCACACTGAGTCATTTCTTAGTATCATATCAAGATAAAAATATATATAGCTATCTCTAATAATAAATTTGTAACTGTAAACACTTGCAAATATTACTGAAAATCTTTTACTTAACATTTTAAAATATGGTCTTTTCTATTAAAATACTTCAGAGATTTTTTTCCTTCGGGATTTAAAACAATAACTAATATCTTATGTAACCACCTCTCAATTACCCACATTTGGAAAGCCCATGTTGACGATTCTTCATCGAAACGTTTAATCCCAGTCTAATTTACCCCTGTCACTCACTGCCGGGTTGCTCCCTACTGCTGCCAACTGGTATGAGCTCAAGGAATGCAAACATATTTTAATATTAGTTCTAGCAAAGCATTAGCAGGAATGTAAACCTCCCAGGGAAGATGCATATAATGTATTTGAAAATCAAATAGAAAATGATTTGGGGTCATCGGAACCACCATTGGTTTCCATTCGGACAGATAATTGAGAATCAACTATACTACTGTGTTCATAAACTATGCATCACACGTAGTCCAGGGGGAAAAAAGGATTTCTGAAACACAAATTAAAATAAGGAAGCCAGAAGGTGCTGTGGAAACAGTGGGTCTTCATAAAGAGGAAGCCGGAGCTGACAAATGTTTTTACTTTTTCTTTCTCCGTGAGAATGTGAAGTTTTAAATGATATGCAGCCAGAAGCAGATGAAATAATAGCTCTCAGACACTTTATAATTCTGAAACAGATATGTGATTGATTGCAAGGTGGCACCGCTGCTGGCAGTTTTTGTTGGCACATTTTGATGATACAGTTGCTTAGGTGAACTTCAAGTACATCAGCGACACACTCTGCGTTGCAGACATGCTGAATGATTTTGAAGCTAATAATTTATGAGAGCTTTTGCAGCACGTTATTAGGTTCAAGTCAGGAGAGATTTATTTTGTTTAATCCTAGATTCCTTGCTGTGTGTTCTGTTTATCTCATTTTATTCTGCTAGTAAACAAATATGTAAAACTTTAACGTAGGTGGAGCCCCTTGATAACGATGCGTCATCCCCCAAACAAGGCTTCCCATTTGAAACACTTTCTCTAGTCGGTGGTTTTGTTGCCATCATGTTTCTTGAAAAAGAGGAAGGATAAAATGAGGCTTCTCAAGTTGGAATTCCATCAAGGAGTAGCTGATAGGGAAAATTCAATGGTTTGTCCTTAGTTAGGAGATGAAACTATCATTGACCCCAGAATTTATTAAATTCCTGCTATTTTTAAGTTGAGGATAATAGATTTTAGAAAATGCAGTGTTCTTAGGAGCTTTTTAGAGGCTGTGAATGCCAAATCAAAAGGAAATGCTAAAGTGCTATGACACAAGGTCTAAATCCAATTTTTTTTTAAGGAGTTCTTTGGGCCATGTTTTATTTTCAGTACCTGCTGAATGCTGCATATTCCACATTTTGTTTAAATGAAAGAAGTTTTAAATTATTTTTACATCACAGCTGATTTACAATGAAAAGAATTTCAGGGTGTATAAATCTTATTTTCTGTAGTATTCTTAAATCATTTTCTGCTTATAGTCTCTTAATCCTGCTCTGTTTTTTTATTGCACTGATTTGAAGGAAGAAGTAGCACTATGTGTTTCTCTGCTATTCTTCCTGTTGCTTTTCTTTTGCCTCAAGAAGACCCATTGAGAAACATTCTTCTTCAGAAAAAGTGCACATATACACAGTGTGTAAATATGGTGATGGGACAATTCTCGTCACCTTGTCTTCAGAGTGCACACAGGAAGCCTTCACGCATGGCCTGGTATTGCCATGGTTTGCCCATCGGGCATCTTCTCTCTAGCGGCCACTGCAAAGTGCCTGCGTTCTTGCGTGCTGAGTGCAGGCCTGCTTCTCAGACCATGGTGGTGGGCATGGGTGGGAATGGCCTCTGGGATCTGGTCCACTCATAACGGCCCTTTCAGGCCACTCGCACCTTCTCTCTTCATAAAACTGTGTCCGGTTCCTTTTCCTTCCTCATACCCTTTGATTAGTCCAAAATGTATTATGTGTAAGAAATTTGTACACACAGTACAACGGCATAGGCAGCATTAAAATTTAGCATCCTTGTGATTCATTTACCATCAAAAACATTTAGCACTTTAAGATTATTTTCATAAAACGTGTTCTACTGAAATGGCACCTACGACGTGTTTAGATCTGTACAGACAGAGGTTAGATTCCGTGCTCTTTAATTTTTAAAATATCTCCAACCTGTCTGTTAGTGTTTTTTTTTGGGGGGGGGGGGAGGGTAGGGTGGGTTCTGCTGCCCTTGCTGCCTCTCATTGCATTTTTCCTGAACATTCTTAGTGGCAGTGATATTCTTTGAGCCATCAGGTCTCTAAACCGTAATCATCAGTCGGTCCTCCCTCCCCTTCGCCACACTTTTTGATGCACCAAACATTGTCCATTCTTTCCTTAACATCTTCTTCCAAATCATTGTTTTCTTTCCATCATCACCAATAGAACACTTTAGTTCAAGACACTTGGCCTAATGCGTGACATCTGCATTCTTCATTTGAGTAGGTGAAAATAAGTGTATTTTCAGTTGTGTGTTCCTCTGTTTACCTTAAGCAGACTAACAAGGTGAGATTTTGTTTTTGTTTGTTTGTTGTTTTTGTTTTATTTCAAAAACAGCAATGTAGGAGAATGGAAGAGGACAGTCTTGAGGGTGAAATGATCTGGGACTTAATGCTGATTCTGTGTTTGTCATCTACATGCTTTAGCTCAAAATCTCTATTTCCATAAACCTAATTGTGTTTATCTGTAAAGATGCTGAATGAGTTTTTTCAAAGGATCGTCCTTTGATTAAATAAGATCATTTTATACTGAGCACTGACCAAGTGCCCAACTCAGGAATACTGCTTAATAAATGATAAATCTTATCACGTTAAGATTATTTTGTAGAAACAGTTCATCCAACTCAACAACAACAACAAAAATAAACAACCCAATCAAAAAGATGGGCAGATGAGCTAAATAGACATTTCTCCAAAGAAGACATAAAGATCTTTTTCCCGTGAAAAGCTGCTCAACATCAATAATTGATTTGATTTGCATCACTCATTGATTTGATTTGCATCACTAGAGAATGCAAATCAAAGCTATAATGAGGAAACACCTCATACTGGTGAGAATGACCATCATTAAAAACTCTACAAATAACAAATTCAGGAGAGAGTGTGGAGTAAAGGGAACCCCCTGCACTGTTGGCGGGAATGTAAATTGGTGCAGCCACTATGGAGAACAGTATGGAGGTTCCTCAAAAAACTAAAAATAGAGTTGCCATATGATCCAGCAGTCTCACTCCTGGGCGTACATCCAGAGAAAACTATAATTCAGAAAGATACATGCACCCCAATGTTCACTGCAGCACTATTTACAATAGCCAAGACATGGAAGCAACCTAAGTGTCCATCAACAGATGAATGAATAAAGATGATGTGGTGTGTATATATATATATATATATACACACAATGGAAAACTAATCAGCCATAAAAAAAGAGTGAAATAATGTCATTTTCAGCAACATGGATGGACCTAGAGATTATCATACAAAGTGAAGTAAGAAAGAGAAAGACAAATACCATATGATATCAGTTGTACGTGGAATCTAAAATATGACACAAATGAACATATCTACAAAACAGAAACAGACTCTCATACATAGAGAACAGACTTGTGGTTGCCAAGGGGGAGGTGAGTGGGGGAGGTTTGGATTGGGAGTTTGGGATTAGCAGATGCAAACTATTATATACAGAATGGATAAACAATAAGGTCCTATTGCAGAGCACAGGGAACTATATTCAATACCCTGTAGTAAACCATAATGGAAAAGAATATGAAAAAAGAAAAAAAAATATATATATATATAACTGAATCACTGTGCCGTACAGCAGAAATTAACACAACATTGTAAATCAACTATACTTCAATAAAATAAATTTTTTAAAAAAGATTTCTTTTGTAGAAAGATATGTTCTGATGGTAGCCCTCCCAAATTGCAAATGTCTAGCTTATATTTGATTCCTTTCACTGTTACCTCTTGCCAATATGATTTTAGTATCAACAGACATATGCTGAACATTTAATAAACAAAGGCACATCATAGGTACTGCAAAAACACACACAAGTTGAGAAACAAACTCTGCTTCAGGAAGTTTGTAATACTGATTGAGAGCATAAAGAGGCCTAGATGCAAGTTAACAGTAGCACTGATTCTAAACATCCTTGCCTTACAATCAAAGTAAAAACCGCATGGAACTGGGGCCCCAAGGGGAGTGGATATCCATGCCAGCTGGGGAAAGCGTCCTGAGACAGCCTGTGGAATTAATGGGCTGAGGGTCACACACGAATGTCACTCTTGGGAAGGATGGAAGTTTGTGAACAAAGAGAATCCTGGATCTTCAGCCTAAATCTTCTCCCCCAACACACACTTCCCTCCATCCCCTCCATCCCCATCACCACCGTCCCGACTCCACCCCACCAGCCTACACCAGGCTGCTCTGCCAGAGGTTCCCGCATGGGTCCGACCAGTGAAAACTGCTGCCGATTACAAACCACCTGGACTGTAGGACCCAGGTCAGCCCCTGAAGAGACAAAGGACTGATGGAAATATTTCCAGGAAGACTGACTCATCCTCTTATTTTTCTCCAGCTTAAAGACACGAGCAGAGAATCGTGATGTGTTTAGTCACGATCATCGTTAGTGCTATTTTGTCTGGGTTACGTGGGCGTCTCGAGGGCTGGGCAGGACACATCAGCTCTTCCTCGTGGTTGCTGCTGTCTCTCCTCCTGGCTGTGACTCTTTGAATACTTGCCACGTGTCACACTGCGCTCAGCCCTCCAAGGCCTATGGACGTGGGTAGATTTGTTTTTGTGGTTGGATTTTTTTTCCCCTAAACATGGACCATATGGTATATTTACTTCTGAATTCTTTCACTTTTCCTCGTGCTTGAAGTTCTTAAATAACGACTTATTTCAGGAAAGCACCTGGTAGGCTCCAGGAACCCTCCCGTGCTTTCCTAGGGTCTCAGGAGCCATACCCTGATGAATCCAGTTGAAAATAGTCCCTCCGCTGGGTGGGCAGACTCGCAAACCTATTGGTGTAAGCTTGGGCAAAATAATCTTGTGCTGGTTTTTTCAGTCTATAAAATAAGGGAGCTGGATTAGATGCTCTATAAATATCTTTTCAGCACTGAATTCCTCTGATTCTGGTACAGCTAATACCCAGACGTGGTTTTTAAAAAAATCACACTTTTCTTCTTTTAACACCTTACAATATATAATGCGTATAGTGTGTCCCATCAGCATTTCCCATGGCGACAAGAGTGCTTGGGGTTCATTTTGCACTTCTGCTTTTCCAATGAAGTGTTAGGTAACGCTTGCAATTGACTAAGAAATGTGGTACACTCAACAAAAGATTACAGTGTACGGGAGACAGAATGTTTTAACTGAAGTCACAAAATATCTTACCATAAATTCCATAGAAGGGCTGCAATAATGTTCACTAAAAACAGATCTTTTCCTCAACACGGGATTTGGATTATAATAACACTAATGCCCTGAATTTAAATAATTTCCTTTTGAGGAATCTGAATTCTTGTTTATGAAGACTTTCCAGTTTGATCACAGCAAACAACTAGTACCAACTTCCTGCAGCAAAATAATAATAATAGTGTCTCAGTCAAAGGTGGCATTGAATTGGAAATCAGCTTCCAATCCAGAGATGTTAGAATCCTATGTAAGGGAATTACTGAAAATTCCCTACCAAAAGAACTAAATGAGAAAACACTGCAACTTTATTTTTCATTGTAATGACCACAGTGAATTGTTGACTCTAAGCTTTTTATTGCTATGTGCAGGGCACACTCACACTGATGCAGGCATATATACCGGGCACACACAGGGCAGAGGAACCTGAAAAACTTATATTAAACATACACCTTAATGCTACCATGAGGTTGCAGCAGGAAAAAGAGAATGGCTAGTTACAGACAGCCGGGCCTTATGTCCAAGCCTTTTCTACGTTATAACATCCACTCCTCAGTATTTCTCTGAGCAGTATTGGTATTGACACAATTTCATAGACAAATTCAGGGCGGCTTAGAGAGACTAAGTGATGGTCTCCATGTCACACACAGTTAGTGAACGCAGTGGCAGGATTTGTTTTGTTTTTTCTTTTTTTTTAATTGCAGTGTAGTTGATTTACAATGTTGTGTTAGCTTCAGGTGTACAGCAAAGTGAATCAATTATATATATATATATACACACACACATACACACACACACACACAGATCCATTCTTTTTCAGATTCTTTTCCCACATAGGTTATTACAGAATACTGAGGAGAGTTCCCTGTGCTGTACAGTAGGTCGTTACTAGTTATCTATTTTATACATAGTAGTGTGTATACGTTCATCCCAATCTCCTAATTTATCACTTCCCTGCACGTTTGCCCTTTGGGAACCAGAAGTTTGATTTTGAGACCTGTGAGTCTGTTTTTCTGCTTTGTAAATAAGTTCATTTGTATCAATGAGGTGTCACCTCACACTGGTCAGAATGGCCACCATCAAAAAATCTACAAACCGCAAATGCTGGAGAGGGTGCGGAGAAAAGGGAATTCTCTTACACTGTTGGTGGGAATGTAAATTGATACAGCCACTAGGGAGAACAGTATGGAGGCTCCTTAAAAAACTAAAAATAGAGCTACCATAAGACCCAGCAATCCCACTACTGGGCGTATATCTGGAGAAAAGCACAATTCGAAAAGATACATGCACCCCAGTGTTCATTTTGGTAGGATTTGAATTCAGCTCTATCAGACACAAACGTCCGGGCTCTGCCACGGGCTCCCTATAATTTAATAATGACTAAGTGTTGCACACGATGTCGCCTTCTTCAGTGAACGTGTGGACTCGCTCCCCGTGAACTTCCTCACGATTCGTGCTAGTAAGAGTCCCAGAATCGCGAGGTTATCAGCAGAGTGACTCTCTGTACACTGATACTGTGAAGAGTCTTGATTGATTTTACAAGATTACTAAACACGAATGAGGGGTTTTCCTCTTTTTCTGGCAGCAGGTAACGGTGGCCTGTTTCTGTTCCCTCCCAACAGAAGCAGAAACGAATTCTTAAAAGCAGATACCGAGTTACTTCAATTATCCCCAGATGGAGTAAAAGCCTGTATTTTGCTCTGCTCTGCCTTGACAACCTAACAAGAACTCCCAAGGAGGGAAAAATGCCTCTTGAGAAGCAGCATTTGTTTTTGTCGCTATCATTAATAAGGGTCTTACTTGAAGTAAATGTGGTACAGTTTTCAGCGGATACACACTTAGGAACTAAAGACTCCGTGTGGCACGTTCACATGACAGTGTTGGACGTGGGCTGGTACTTAGTCCTTCCCGGAAACGTGTTTTGATCCTCTTTGATCACACTAATAATACACTATGAGGCGTTGCTCTGTGGGATGTATTTAAAGCTTATTTGAGCTTCAGAAACCACTGGCACTTTCCTGGGGGGAAATATCAGAACATTTTTATTTTTATCTCAATCACTCCAGCAAACTTCATGGAGAATAGTCTCTTTCAGTGATATAGGGCAATTTCTGTCACAAACAATATTTGAAAAGCGATGGCCTAAATAGTCAATATACTGTGGTGGGAAATGGTGAATAAAAAGATGCAGTAGTAAATGTCTAAACTTCCCTTGAGCTGGAGTTGGAGTTTTTGTTTTTTTTTTCCTTTACAAATTAGACTATTAATATGTTTTTGTTTATAGTCTTTCCAGCAAATATTATAAGAGAATAGTCTTTTTAAAATATTCAAGATGTTTTTCCTGATTTTTAGATTTCACTCTACTCTGATAATTATGTTAAGTCCAAGTATCTATCCAATTTAAAGCTTCTACTTTTCCTCTTCCTGGGCTGGCTTCAGGTTGTGCCTGTACTTCCTCTTCCCCCAAAGACACAGACCGTTTTGAGTTTCTACATAGCTAGAGCAGCAGGAGGATGAAAAGATGAAAAATGGAAGCCAAGTCATTAGCTAAAGGTAAAGGGAGAAGCTAGAAGAAATTGCTGGGGCCATGAATTATTCGTGTGTGTTTATTTTTAATACGTACCTTAAAGTATAAAAAGAGTAATTTCATTCCTTTTGTCAAACACCAGACAGTAGCAAATATATTCTGGCAGATATGGGAGAAAATAAGGAAAGATTTTCTAAATTCATACAAAAATGCTTATGACCCGAGTCATACTAGATCTTCCACACAAATTGGTAGACTTATTCTTTGACAGAAAACTAGACTTACTTTTTCCCTGGTGGAGAATGGTGCGATTAAGTGTGTTGAGGAGAACAGATTAAACTGTATGATGGTGCGTCATATTGCAAGCATTTCCTGTGTCATTACTGTTAGCCGTTCCTTTCCAGTCTCTCTCTCTGGATTGTTCTGAAAGTATGGGTGCCGTGGAAAGCTGATTTACTCTTGATGCCAAGGCTCTGATCCCTGATTCAGGGTCATCATTATTTCCTTCCATAAGAGCTTCCTCAGAGGCACTCCCCTAAAGTCTTGTCAGAGCTTGTAATGATTTTCTATAAACCAAAAGCATCTATGAGTTGTTATTTTGAGAACATGCCATATCACAGGCTGTAGCTCTCATTTTGTATGTTTTCTGCATTCTTAGTCACTGGGGGGAGAAACAGATTTTGTGATTATGTTCTTCTCACTGGTTGAGAAGAGAAAGATTTCCTGTGGAAGAGATTAAGGGAGAGAAATTGTAACAGCAGGAGAGAAAATGGCAGTAAAATCACTTCCTTAGAGCAAACTTCAAAGGTACTGGAAGTAGTCCCATATTCAAATTGGGGCTTTCCCCAAACCGGCTTGTTTACACTCAATTTGCTAGATCACTGGATGTCGTCGTAATGTAGGAAGTTCCATGTTTGTGTGCACGCACACATACTCACGTCTTCCTCTTTGGTGATCCAGGATGAGGCTGAATGAAGTATATTGATCATGCTCTCCCCAATTCCCTTCTCTCTCCCTGATGAATGAAACTGTCCCCGTGAAAATCATGTTTAATTTTTGCATTGCTCAGACTTACTTGATTTAGGGCTTGCACCTTTTGTTTTAGAGTTACGTTGTTGCTTTCATCCTGGAAGAGACAGGTTTTTGATGAGTGGCCTGTGACAACTAGCCTGGTCTCTAGATCCTGGGTCCTGAAGACCTACAGATTTCAAGGGCACACGTGGGCTCTTCATTCTGGGAAGTTTCGTTGCTGTGTTAGCCATTCACTACACCTATTGAATGGAAACTCTGTCCAGGCACAGTACTAGGCTCTGACAATTCAGTGGTGAATGAGATAGATATGGAATTTTGTCCCCATGGTGGGGGGGTTTATAGTTTAGTGGGACTTGTCAAGTAATTAGTGAAAGAAGAACTAAATGAAGCTGGAGAAGAACTCATAACCCAGCTGACCAGCCTTAAACTCATAACTTGTCTCTTCAACTGGACTCTTAATGCCATCCAGCAATCCTACCACATCCCCACTCTGAGATGACTGTTTGTTTTCTTCAATTTCTTCTAGCTTCTCCCTTTACCTTTAGCTAATGACTTGGCTTCCATTTTTCATCTTTTCATCCTCTTGCTGCTCTAGCTATGTAGAAACTCAAAACAGTCTGTGTCTTTGGGGGAAGAGGAAGTACAGGCACAGCCCGAAGCCAGCCTAGGATGAGGAAAAGTAGAAGCTTTAAATTGGATAGATATTTGGACTTAACATAATTATCAGAATAGAGTGAAATCTAAATCATTCTAATCTGGAATTTTATTATCTAAGGGTCACCTGAAAAGCTATGGGGATTTACCTGCTATGTCAGTTATGTGCAGAGAAAGAGAAAATGGACAGAGTAAGTTTCATGGAGAGGGCTGAGAAAGAATAAACTTGTTTCCTGCTTGTAACTCAGTTGAACTTCTATAAATAAGTCGTATTGCCATGAACAATTACGTGCATAATAATAATTTGAAACCACAGCAATCAGAAGAAAAAGAAATAAAAGGAATCCAAATTGGAAAAGAAGTAAAACTGTCACTATTTGCAGATGACATGATACTATACATAGAAAATCCTAAAGACACTATCAGAAAACTACCAGAGCTCATCAATGAATTTGGTAAAGTTGCGGGATACAAAATTAATACACAGAAATCTGTTGCACTTCTATGCACTAACAACAAAACATCAGAAAGAGAAATTAAGGAAACAATCCCATTTACCATCACATAAAAAAGAATAAAATACCTAGGAATAAACATACCTAAGGAGGCAAAAGACCCATACTCCAAAAACTATAAGATGCTGATAAAAGAAACTGAAGACAACACAAAGAGATGGAAAGACATACCATGGTCTTGGATTGGAAGAATCAGTATTGTTAAAATGAACATACTACCCAAAATAATCTACAGATTCAATGCAATCCCTATCAAATTACCAATGGCATTTTTCTCAGAACTGTAACAACATATTTTAAAATTTGTATGGAAACAAAAAAGACCCCAAATAGCCAAAACGATCTTGAGAAAGAAGAATGGAGCTGGAGGGATCATGCTCCTTGACTTTAGGCTATACTACAAACCTACAGTGATCAAAACAATATGGTACTGGCACAAAAACAGACACGTAGATCAATGGAACAGAATAAAGAGCCAGAAATAAACCCATGCACTTACGGTCAGTTAATCTATGACAAAGGAGGCAAAAATATACAATGGAGAAAAGACCATCTCTTCAATAAGTGGTGCTGGGAAAAATGGGCAGCTACAGGTAAAAGAATAAAATTAGACATTCTCTAACACTATATACAAAAGTAAACTCAAAATAGATTAAAGACCTAAATGTAAGATCAGATTCTATAAAACTCCTAGGAAAACACAGGCAGAACACTCTTTGACATAAATTGCAGCAATATTTTTTTTGGATCCATCTCCTAAAATAATGGAAACAAAAGCAAGAGTAAACAAATGGGACCCAGTTAAATGTTTTTGCACAGCAAAGGAAACCATAAACAAAATGCAAAGACAACCTACCGAATGGGAGAAAATATTTGCAAACGAAGCAGCCAACAAGGGATTAATTTCCAAAGTATGCAAACAGCTCATACAAGCTTAACATAAAAAAAAAATAATCAAAAAATGGGCAGAAGACCTAAACAGACATTTCTCCAAAGAAGACCAAAAGGCATGTGAAAAGATGCACAACATTGCTAATTATTAGAGAAATGCAAATAAAAACTACCATTAGGTATCACTTCACACTGGTCGGAATGGTCATCATCAAAAAGTCTACAAACAATAAATGCTAGAGAGGGTGAGAAGAAAAGGGAACCTCTTTCACCATTGGTGGGAATATAAATTGGTACAGCTACTGTGGAAAATTGTATGGAGGTTCTGTAAAATAAAAATACAGCTAACATATGATCTGGCAGTCCCACTCCTGGCATATAACCAGAGAAAACTCTAATTCAAAAACATACATGGACCCCAATGTTCACTGCAGCACTATTTACAATAGCCAAGACATGGGAGCAGCCAAAATGCCTACCGACAGATGACTGAATAAAGAAGGTGTGAGAGAGAGAGATATATATATAAATATATATATATGTATATTATAGATATATCACATGTATACACATACACAATGGAATATTAATCAGCCTTAAAAAAGAATGAAGTAATGCCATTTGCAGCAACATGGATGCACCTAAAAATTATCATATTGAGTGAAGTAAGTCAGAGAAAAACAAATATCATATGATATCACTTACATGTGGAATCTTTAAAAAAAGATATAAATGAACTTATTTACAAAACAGTAATGGACGCACAGACATACAAAACAAACTTATGGTTACCAAAGGGGAAAGGGGTGGGAGAAATAAATTAGGAGTTTGGGATTAACATATATACAACAGATAACCTACAAGGACCTACTGTTTAGCCCAGGGAACTATACTCAATATTTTGTCACAACCTATAAAGGAAAAGAATCTGGAAAATAATATAAATATAACCGAATCACTTTGCTTTACGCCTGAAACACTGTAAATCAATGATACTTCAAAAAAATGTTATACATCTAAGAATTGATGGTAAAAAAGACCTAACACCTCAGTCTGCGTTCAGATTTAACCTTCAGCTGTACGATTTCAGTTCCAAAAAAGAGTTAATAGACCCTTTCAGTCCGGTTGCTACTAAAATCTGAGGGACTGATTCCAGAATTTCAGGAGGTTGAACAGCAGGGAAGAGACTCAACTCAGACTTCCGGCCTTAGTCCCTCTCACTCATCACCACGGCTCCACCTCCTTGATTGCCTTGAGACCTAAGGGTATAGGGTAGGCTGCACTTGAATTTTACGTCAGTCTGAACAGCCACACTTACAGAAGCTATGTACAATCATGAAAGTTGCACTGCTTCATCTGGCAACACGCAGTTCCCACCGAATTCCATGTTAGGAAGAACACTTGCAATAACTTGCATTGCTCATTATCTGCAGGGGCACCTAATTCAATTCCCTTATATGCAGATGAAGAGACTGCGGTACAGAGTAATAAAGCTACTTGCCAGAAGCCACAGACCTCAACAGCAGCCTACATGTAGATTCCAGCCTTCCTGACGATTAGCGTACCCACAATTCTCCCAGGGAGTTTTTTTAATGCTGCCCAGCTGGCATTAAACACTATCATCGGCTTCTCCAATATACCTGGCTAAGCACGTGTGCTTTGAACATGCATGCTTCCTTCTGCCCAGATCCGGAAGGTACTACACTAGCTACCCAACCCTCCAACCAATCGGGTCGGAATTCAAAGAACCTGGAGCAGCCCTGAGATACAGAGGCTCACATAAGAATAGGATCCCCTGTATAATAAACATAATAGTAACTGACATTGAATTAAGCATCTACTATTTGAGTCCTCTGTTAGACTTTGGACATGCGTTTTCATTTGCTTGGGAAGACCCTCTGAAGGTAAAGTTACTCAACGCATGCAAACCCAGCTTGGATTATAGACCCCAAGCTCTTTCCATGCCACTACTTATGAATAAGGGCCTGTCCACCTGGGTCTCCAGGTTAATGTGGCAGCCCCCTTCCCCTGGGGGCTGTCTCCCTATCCTGAATGGAGGCGGTCCTGACTGAGACTCTGACACTCTGCGTATGTCTGATTCGCCCTCTCCCTGCCATGGTTGGGCCTGACTTGCGGACTCATGCGGCGGCTGGCGTCCTGCTGCTTCAGGGATGGGTTTCCGTCAACAAAGGCAGTCACTCGTCATGGTCCAGAGCGGTACTGCTGGTGCCACCCCCACAGACGCCCTGGAGCGGGACTGCTTCACCCAGCCCGGTCCACTCTCAACACCTTTTCCATCATAAACGCTGAGGAGAGGTGACGGGACGGTCACCTACTGTGAGTCAGCCTTACCTCGAGCACCTCGAATTTACTGTTGAACTTGACTGGACTCATCCACTCCGCACCCCCAGGCTGCCTGCCATGCAAGCACACGTCAGATCGTGGCCAGAAGCATGAAGAAACACCCCTTGGGTATGCTGACACGGTTGAAAAGGCCTTGTGCAAGAGCTGTCCCAAGGAACAACCGTGTGAGAGGTACACGGAGAGACTCTGGGCTCCTGAGAATCGTGGGTTGTGGTCATAGCTCACGTTGTCAGCGGGAAACTCACCCAACACGGGTTTATAAAATTACATCAGTGGCAATAAGCAAGTTGGAAGAAGTAGTGATTGGTAAGGTGGAGAGTCGCAATTAGTCTCAGGTGGCAGCAGTTCATCCTAGAGGTGCTGTACCGTACAGCAGGTGTTTACAGTGTGCATGAAAATCAGCTGGGGCTCTTGTTACAATGTGGATTCTAGCTCAGTCCATCTGAGGTCGGGCCTGAGGCTCTGCATTTCTAAAAGGCTCCCCTAACATCCTGAAAGCCACTGGCCCTCAGGCTGCACTTTGAATAGCAAGTGCATAGACCCCCTTGACACAGGTTTAGAAAGGAAAAGATATAGTTGACTTACTTGGATCTAAGTCATGCATATAGGTGGCATTGGAACCTTCCAGTCACGTTGCATGATCTTACCAGAAAAGTATGCATTCATAGAGGAAAAAAACGAAGCCAGCACTGAGTCTCAGAGCCTGAAGGAGATGGAAGCTGGGGTTGAGGGGTCTGGAAACACGTTTTGAAATCAAGAGAGGGAAAGAATGGGCAACAGTCATAGAAATAGTGACAATGATTTTCAGCTGAAGAAATAGCCCGTGTTTGAAAAGGAGAGAAGAAGGAAGCCTGGCATATTTGAAGTCAGGCCCGGGAGTGCCAGACCCAGGACGCTAGACTCACCGGCAGAGAAAAGACAAACTGCAAAGTCTTAACAACAAGCAATGGAAAGAAACCAGTGCAGGAAAACCAAAAGCGCCAGAGTAAGTTTACGGTCACAAATGTCCCGAAGGCAACCAGGTAGATTCCCAGATGTGGGAAGTGAACTTGCCTGCTGACTTCAGCTTCCAGAAGGAACTGAGCTGGGGAAATGGAAGCGTCCTAGTTCCAGGGGAAACAGCACGTCCAGCGGGGAACCCAGGAAGGGCTGAATTACGGGAGCGAAAACCTCAGCACAGGGCCAGCTCTGCTACTCACGTCAGCTCTGCCGCAAAGTTACGTCGTACGGAACCAATGAACGGCCTGTATTCCCTCCTACCTGCGTGGGGCGGGATCAGCACGTGTGACTTACGTGGCTCTAGCCGTGAAAACTGGCAAACAGGGCGAGGCCCGAGGCATGCTGGGAAAGGCAGGCGCCTCGCAGTGAGGTCCCAGGTCAGCGGTATCAGCATCACCTGGGAACCTGTTAGGAAATGTGAATTTCTCCGCCCCGCCCCAAACCTACCAATCAGAAACTGCGGGGGGGGGGGGGGGGGGGCGGGGCGCTGCAGCCTGTGTTCCCAGGAGCCCTGCACGTGATTCTGATGCAGACTCAATGGACTCTATCAAAAGCATGGGGAGACACACGGCCAGGTGTGGCAGAGGACAGTCATTATAAGTGGCCTTGATAATGGCGCTTTTAAGAGCTAGTGAAGACTGAAGCCTGTTTACAGGGAGAAGAAAACCCAGTAGAGATAATGTAGAATAATAAATAATAAAACACGCTCAGTGATCAACAGCTTTGGGCAATGATGTTCTGTGCTCGAGTTTTATCAATGTTGACGAATCATCCAGCCACGTGCAGGGCAATAATGATTCGATGCTGATAATGAGAGACATCATGAGGCCCAAGAGGGGTCGACTTACAATCTGTGTTTGAAAATTCTCTCGTGATGTATTTGTATGAGACTCACCAGAAACAAGTGCTTTTGGTGCCCACGCTTGTGAAGAGACCTTCTCAGAGGGGAAAAACAAACATGCTGGTCTAATGGGATCTGTTTGACAAAAATATTGAGAAACAATTTTGTTTTAAATATGAATACAAGTGTAAGACACAAAACCCCCTAAAATAACACGTAGGGGCTTTAATTACAGGCACACCTGGTTTTACTGTGCTTTGCTTTATTATGCTTCATGGATACTGCCTTTTTTACAAATTGAATGTTTGTGGCAACCCAGCGTTGAGCAAGTCTATTGACACCATTTTCCAACAGCATGTGATAACTTCATGTCTCTGTTTCACATTTTGGTAGTTCTCACAATACTTCAAGCTTTTTCATTATGGTGATATTTGTTATGGTGATCAGTGGTCTTTCATGTTACTATTGCAAAAATAGCAATTCATTGAAGGCTCAGATGTTGGTGAGCATTTTTCAGCAATAAAGTGGTTTTTAGTTCAGGTCTGTACATTGTTTTTTAGACATAATGCTAGTGCATTATGCAAAAGATTCGTGTGAGTCGCTTTATTGCCATATTTGCTTTATTGTGCTGGTCTAGAACCAAACCCACAATATCTCCTAGGTCTGCCTGTGTACTGACTGATTCGGCCAGTATGAGTTGGACATGTACTCTCTTCAGACACTAAAGATGCAAGAAGAAATAAAACATAATCTGTTCCATATACTTGTGGTATAGCGATAAGAGTGGGACAGAGAAGATGACAGTACATTCAGTAGACAGAGCTGTACTAGAAGTTCACCCACGGAGCTTTGGGAGCATAGAGTTTCTCCAAAGAGCATCAAAGAACTCTTTTCAAAAGGAGTAACTGTTAGTTTGACTCTGAAGAACAAGAGCCTAGAAGAACATCCTAGCAGAGGGAATGATGTGTGGGAAGATGTGGAGGCAGGACATGTCTTCTGGGCAAAGCTGGAGGCTTGGAGTGGGTAGGGGGAGAGGCATGAGGCCAGAGAACTAGTGGGCAGCTCATGGCAGCTATTTATTTACAGTAGCCAGGACATGGAAGCAACCTGAACATCCATCGACAGATGAATGGATAAAGATGTGACATATATATACATATGCATATATACATGTATGTACATGTACAGACAGACACACACACACACACACACAATGGAATATTACTCAGCCATGAAAAAGAATGAAATAATGCCATTTGCAGCAACACGGATGCACCTCGAGATTATCATACTAAGTGACGTAAGACACACAGAGAAAGACAAACATCCTATGATATCGCTTGTATGTGGAATCTTAAAAAATAAAAAAATACAGATGATCTTATTTACAATACAGAGACAGACCCACAGACATCGAAAACAAACTTATGGTTACCAAAGGGAAAAGGAGTTGGTGGGATCAATTAGGAATTTGGGATTAACACATATACACTACTATATATAACATAGATAAAAAACAAGGACCCACTGTATAGCACAGGGAACTATACTCAGTATTTCGTCATAACCTGTTAGGGAAAAGAATCTGAAAAATTATATATATATGTGTATATATATATATACACATATATATATAAAACTGAATCACAGTGCTGTACACCTGAAACTACCACAATATTGTAAATCAACTCTACTTCAAAAACAAAACTAAATAATTTGATGAGGCAGAAAATAATTATAAGTTGTTATTTGTGAAGAGAGCATAAATTGAGGAGATTCAGGACAATCTAGTCTATCCTGAACCTAAGATATACTTTCCCTAAAATTAAGAAAAATTATTATTTTATGACTGTAGTCCCAAACCAGACATTGTGCCCATTTCCATTGTTTATTTTCCATTTCTCTCAGGGAATATTTCATTCCTCGACTAACCTCACCTTCTGAAATGTATTGAAAAGCAACGTCTCAATAGGAGAGTGCTTGGTGTACAATAATGCATCTCAGATTGTTTTTAATGGAAAACGTTCTTATGGAAGTTAACCTGTTGCATAGTCGCGTTGAAGTATTAGCCTGTATGGATGCAAGTGGTCTTTAAGAAAAAAAGGCCTACATAGGTAATCTAGCTCTGAGGGCTTTATACCCTTGTATTGTTATCTGTTATAAAATCTGTTTATTTGAATCATCACTACATTTGTTGTTTACCTTAGCCAGATTAAATGTCATCACTTAAAACTGCTAAGACAGAATTTAACTAGTAATATTTTTATCACTTTACATGGTTAAGTGTTTTTTAAGGTATGAACCTTTTCTAGCACATTAGCTTTTATTAGTAATAACACTAATAAGTGCTAACACTTTTAGAGTGATTTCTGTGTGACAGGCAGACCAAGTACCGTAAATGCATTGCCACATTTAATCCTCAGAACCATGAAGTCGGTGCTATTACTTTGCTCACTTTACAGATGAGGAAATTAAGAGCTGTGGCGGTTCAGAAACTGGACGAAGGTCACGTAGCTGGTGACTGCTTGAGCTCAGATACGAATCAAGTTCTGTCTCATTCTAGAATATATTTTCTTTGCCGCCAAAAATCAGTTGCTTCTCATTCTAAGTGGACAGAAAACTGCTCTTCTTAAGATTCTGCTTCAGCTGTCTTAATTCCTGTGATTGTTTTCTTTAAGGTATAATCAGTATATAGAAATCTGGAATCAAATTTAAACAACTCAACAAGCAACCATGTTTAATTAATAAAACAAAATTATTCAATGTGAGTTAACTTATTTACAGTTTCATAAAGAAAGTGACTTCTATTTCTAGCCCGAGCTTTTCCTTGTGTGTTCACTGGGTTAACCCAACTTTGTAACAAACATTCCTAACATCTTGTCTGGGAAAAGGAAATTTCCCTCCTCGCCCTCTTGAATTCTTGTGGCTGGACTAATAATAAAATTGACACAAGACAGAGTAACAGGAGAAAAAGAAACAAATTTTAATTTGCACGCGTGGAGGTCGCATAGAAATGGGGCCTAAGAAGTGGCCAAAGTAGGGAGCTTTTTTACTCTTTAGACAAAGAAACAGTAAGTTTGTAAGGAACTGACAGGACAAAAAAGCTTAGATTTTGGATGCTCGATTGGTGAAGAATCTAAACAGAGTTTGGGCTTGGGGTAGTCAATTAAAGAAGTCACGAGGTTTGTTTATATAGGCCTCTCAGCCTGAACTCACCATCTCTGGTGATAAGGGTGTCCTTCTACTTCCAGGTGCAGGAAGTGCACCTTTCACGTGAGAGATTTATTTCCTGCTTTCAGCAGGGACAGAAAGGAGGTTCTGAATGTCCCTCTTTTTTGGCCACATCTTAAGTGACTTTAGCTCAGAATCATCCATATGCCATTGTGGCACATTTAGGGGCAGCCCACCTAGAGCGCCAACAATTTCAATGGCTAAACGTAACAAAGATGAGTTCAAGCTCAGGTCCAATGCAAATCAGTTCATTCTCTGTTCCATGTATTAATGGACGCTTGCTCCCTCTGTCTGTGCCCTTACCATCTCATAAGTCTTTGGAATTCTCCCCTGTGTCCTATGCACTTGACCAGATGTTGAATGAAAAGAAGGAAGTTGGAGGGTCAGGATGGAGGACATCAGGAATTGGCATACATCACTTTCACCCACATACTGTTGGCCAGAATGCAGTTATAAGCACACACTTCACTCCAAGGAAAAATGGGTAATGTAGTTTGGCAGTGAGGCTGGCAGAAAGACGATGGACATTGGTGAATAATTAAACAGCCAGTGCCAGCCATGCCTTATAGACCTTAAGGTATACTCGCTGACAAATTCAAAAAGTATTCAGATTTTCACATGTTTACTGTTACTTTAGGGATGATTTAGGCTCTAAGTCTGTAGGCCTTGTGATTCACATTGCGATAGCTTAGCTGATGATAATTAAAGAATATTTTAGACACCTATTTTTATTTTCTTCCTCAAAATTGTAGAATTTTCCATGTACTTTATCCTTCCATATGTCTTCACTACCTGAGAGAATTTGTTTATATTGTAAGAGGCTGATGTATGGAATTGAAGTGGAATTTCACGCCTGATGACTTACTAATTGGGTGTTCAGTAGATTCTAATTTGTGGGTTTTTTTCCAAATTGAATAACGTTTAATATATCAATTTTACAACATAATTTTATGAAGATTTCACAATTTATAAACTTTTTTTAAAACATCTTTATTGGAGACAATTTATAAACTTTGATTAACATTAACATACACCTAATTGCTGTTCTAACAGTGAGTTAAGAAAGTAGATGTTAAGAATCCAGCCTTTTTTTTATTGTTTCAAGACTCATATAATTTTTTTTGGTTGCATACTCTGGATGCTTTCTTGTCACAACTGATGTTTCACATGTATCCCTAGTAAAGGCACTACTCCGCTGTGAACACATCCGCTGCTCACTTTATTTTTCTAACCCCACCTCAGTTCTTCACTTTATCTCATGGATTATTCATCCTGAAGTGTTGATGTACTTTTGATAAAATTAATATGTTACTCTTTTCTCAATGGGTCATTACCATGAGACTTCATAACATTTTTCATTTATTCTTCTTCGACATTGTGCATTGTCTTAAATTTTAAGTTGAGACTTTATAACTTGCAACATCTCAAGTGCATAGTATACCAAATTCAGTATAATGAGAAAATGTAACCTTTCTTACCCTATTAAAGCTCTCCAAAACTCTTTGATTTCATATAATATTACCTCTTTCCCCTACAGCCTTGATATGAAAATTCTCATTACTGATAGTTTAGTCATAGATGTATCTCTATTTTTAAAAATTCCACATTCTGGACTCTTTCCCCATTATCGCTCTTGGTGGAAATTTAAAATATACGTGGCCAAAAGAATAATATTGGGAAAAAATTGTGTCATGTCTTACAAAGAACATAATAGGCACCTGGTATTATTTGCTTAATGAATAAATAACAATGAGGAGGAGTTACTCTTCGAATCACTATTATTTTCTTTACTGTGTGTTCAAAAAACAAGGTCAATGGGCCAAAAAGTCAGTATTTACAAGATGATGGCTATAGTCCTTGTATAGTCACCTAAGACCAGTTCCTCGTTTGATATTGTGTTACACATGCCATCAAATTGAAAGCAAACAATCCAATTAAAACATGGGTGGAAGACCTAAATAGACATTTCACCAAAGAAGACAAACAGATGGCCAAGAGACACATGAAAAGATGCTCAACATCACTAATCATTAGAGAAATGCAAATCAAAACTACAATGAGGTATCACTTCACACCAGTCAGAATGGCCATCATCAAAAAATCTACAAACAACAAATGCTGGAGAGGGTGTGGAGAAAAGGGAACCCTCTTGCACTGTTGGTGGGAATGTAAATTGATACAGCCACTGTGGAGAACGGTATGGAGGTTCCTTAAAAAACTAAAAATAGAACTACCATACGACCCAGCAATCCCACTACTGGGCATATACCCTGAGGAAACCATAATTCAAAAAGAGTCATGTACCACAATGTTCATTGCAGCTCTATTTACAATAGCCAGAACATGGAAGCAACGTAAGTGTCCATCGACAGATGAATGGCTAAAGAAGATGTGGCACATATATACAATGGACTATTGCTCAGCCATAAAAAGAAATGAAATTGAGTTATTTGTAGTGAGGTGGATGAACCTAGAGTCTGTCATACAGAGTGAAGTAACTCAGAAAGAGAAAAGTAGTGTATGCTAACGCATATATATGGAATCTAAAAAATAATAATAATAATAATGGTACTGATGAACCTAGTGGCAGGGCAGGAATAAAGACGCAGACGTAGAGAATGTTCTTGAGGACACGGCGGGGAGGGAGAAGCTGGGGCGAAGTGAGACAGTGGCATGGACATATATACACTACCAAATGTAAAATAGATAGCTAGTGGGAAGCAGCCGCATAGCACAGGGAGATCAGCTCAGTGCTTTGTGTCCACCTAGAGGGGTGGGATAGGGAGGGTGGGAGGGAGATGCAAGAGGGAGGGGATATGGGGATATATGTATACGTATAGCTGATTCACTTTGTTATACAGCAGAAACTAACACATCATTGTAAAGCAATTACACTCCAATAGAGACGTAAAAAAAAAAAAAAGTAAATAGCCCCCTTTTTGGCTTTTATGTATCAGATTGTACTTAAATATATGAGCAACTACATGCTGAAAATATATTAAATTTTTAAAAGCAATTAAAAAATTTTGAAGTTACTCCATACAAATTGAATGTGATAGGCAAAATACATACCTCTCTAAATATTAAAATTAAAATTTTGAAACTAAACTTAATGCAAAGATTCTCACTGGATCTGCAGAAGTAAAGATATAAGAGAGCAACGGAACGTTCAGTCTGTTGAAGCTGGTGGTTTGTATATTCCTTCAGCGATTGCTAAGGTTACCGGTACTGTTCTTCAGACAAGTCTGTGAATTTGTTCTCTTTCATGGTTTCCAAAGCAGTTGGGAGAGTGACTCTCCAGAGACTTTGAAGGGATTTGATTTTTGATGCCAAAGTACTATGGTGAAAGTTCAGGTATTGAAAGAGTGTATGAGAAAATCTCTATGGGAGATCAATTTCACAAGGACTTTGTAAAAGCATCAGACAAGAGTCTCACTTGACACAGAATATAGAAGTTCTATGCCAAAAATTTGTCAACACACTCGATCTTGTGGACAAAAATATAGATTTGAACTTACAAAGTATGATGTCCTGTCAAAGGACTGATCATTCTACAACTGAGTTCAACGATAAATTCCCAGAGGCTTGTAAAACCCACCACTGATGTGATTCCTGAACATGAATAAACAGTTGGTCCACAGCTCTGCAAAGATATGAATTTGGATCGTGACATGGGTAATAAATTAGTGTATGAACGATTCAATACAGGATTATAAACTATTAACCAAGCACTTATGAAAACTTTCTTTCATAAACCATTGTATAATCCAAGGAGACAGTCCTCTGTCAGTCTAAATGGATGCATTTAGGGTATAATAGGTAGGCTGGGAGGGCCCCTCTAGATCATTTGTGTGGCAGGGACGCCTGTGTTGTGAGGATATAACATTTATCAATAGTCAGTGTTCTGCAAAGAACATGGAAACACCTGGCAATTCTCCAAATGCATAAGAGAGCAGATCTATACAGCAAACTGCTGTATGCTATGGGTCAGGCAGAAGATATTTGGGTTAATCAGATTTTATGGTTACCAGATACCTTGCCTACATGGACAATTTTTAAGGAATTAAAATACAATGAAATCCAATTTATGAAAGAATAGTCTAACCATGGCTTAATAATTGATAATTCAAAAGCATTTGGGGAACCTACAAAGCCCTAGGGATATAATTATGAATCTTGATTATTATTTTACTGTAAATTGATTACTATTTTACTTTTAATTTTTTAATTTATTTATTATTTAACTGTAAATCTGTTGAAGTGCAGGCTACTAGAACTTTCTGGTAGATGGCACACTGAACCACACAACCTTTGTTTCCCTTTTTTCATTGATATTTCAGAGGATGGAAGTGAAGGTTTTACTTTAATTTTTGATTAGCTTTTCAAATTAAAGAAGTAATCTACAATTCCTGTGAGTATAGATAAACAAAGTGCTTCCTAAAGAGTAATTGAAGTAATTTTTCACAAATGATGAAGGGAAAAACATAAGGATTTAAAATGTGTTTCTTCTGATTCTTTCTGATAATCTACTAAATATTCAATGATTAAATCTTGAGAGCAGGAAAAATGTTACTTTCTTAAATAGTTCAATAAAGAGTATATATGTGTATATATATATATACATACACACACACCCCCAAAATAGCACATAGTGGCTTGTATTTTTCTATGAGATTTTACACAGGTGACAAGATGGAGTAGTGATTAAAAGTGTCTCTAGACTCAGAGAAACCTAGGTTCAAATCCCAGCTCTACCAATTACTATTTTTGTGACTCTGGGCGATCTAATTAAAGCTCTTCCAGTCTCTGTTTTTTCACTCAAAAAATTATGATAATAAGCCTCCTTCATTATTGCGAAGATGAAATGAGGTAGTACCATGTAAAACATTTAGAGCAGTGCCTGGCATATACTAAGTGTTTGGTAAATGTTAGGTATTATTAGTATATTTACTATTTGACTAGCATGGAATT